>NC_087242.1:2273802-2588653 GCF_034640455.1 Diachasmimorpha longicaudata
GTTGACTCAGTAGATTTCGTGCCGATGCTCATATACAGGAAACCATGTTATCAACTGAGTTTAACATGTCCAGAGTGTACTCTACCTTACCGACAATGTCATGCAGATTTTGAATATAAAAATAGCTCAATCATACGCACGAAAGTAAACATCGAATAACATTGACATGATAATTAACGTTTTTGTTAACGAGATTCGACTTTTTTTTATCCAAAATTCACTGGTACGTTATCGATGCGATTGATCAGAAAAATATTACGTCATTGACTTTCGTCATTATCTTATGGTTCACAAATCCGGGTATAGTACCGAAGACATGGGAAAAGGGGCCAGTGTTGGCCCACGGTTGGCTGAGTGTTGTGCGAAGACTGCCAGCACTGGGATAACCCTGGCCCGACTATTTTCTCTGCCGTAATATATATAATATATAATTACGATAATTTTTCTGCGTTTTTCGGTTTTGGGATTTTTTTTGTTGAGTTTTGAAAAAAAAAACAGGACAATTTCTACGCCATCTTGAACCTTCTTGAGTCATTAAATAATAACAAATTGTAAAAATGTTGTATTTTTTTAGGTCAATCGTATCGTAAATATAATATGTTAATATTTGGCTGGAGGCCCTCGGGGGATAGTCAGTTGTAAATTTTTAAGGAAATTTAGAACGAATTTTATTGAAAAAAATAAATAAATAAATAAGGGTAGAATAAAATAAGAAATAAGTGTAGACCATTTTTAATCTCTGCGTTAACACCACCACTCACTGATTTTCCAGATGGCAAGATCTCGGTTCCGCTGGATATCTGCTGAAATATCGTAAACGTTGATTCCCGCAATAAAAAAAAAATTCAACTGAGCACGTTTTGCGAGGACAACCGCACGACACTCACCACCTCATCTGTGATCACACGTTTCGGCCCCGC
Source organism: Diachasmimorpha longicaudata (assembly GCF_034640455.1). Classification (NCBI taxonomy): domain Eukaryota; kingdom Metazoa; phylum Arthropoda; class Insecta; order Hymenoptera; family Braconidae; genus Diachasmimorpha; species Diachasmimorpha longicaudata. Next base: position 2,274,723 of record NC_087242.1, read on the forward strand.
TTTTGGACTTCGGCTGTTACAAAAAGGATAATAAAAATTTTCAGTCACACAAAATAACAAGAACTACATTAATTATTTTCCTACCGATTCCTTTCAACTTCCTGTCAGTGTCTTCAACACACGAAAAGTAATTTAAAGAAAAAACTGTTCTTTTATCATTGCAAATCGTCCTCTTTTATTTATTGGGATTTTTTCAAGTTTCATTTTTACCAATATTGGATTTTGGATTGGAATTTACTAAATAATATCAACCGATTTAACTATCAACTTTAATTATTTATTACCGCACGCAGAAGGTTTATCTTTCTCCTACGATGTCCCCAGAGGAATTGACTCTTAGTGACCAAAGTTTTGACACTCTGGACCCATTTGACAAGAGGCCCTTATTATCTCATTTCTTTGTTTTCTTTCTGTGCTTCGGTTTATTAAAACTATTCTAAACATTCCGGCACTATTCTGAGAAAAACAATAAAATACTGACATGGAATAAACCAAAGAGGATTGACTGAAGTAGAGGCTCAGTTCTGGGGGCTTTAGTGACCCCCGCGGCATCGTAGGACCCAAAGAGGATTGACTGAAGTAGAGGCTCAGTTCTGGGGGCTTTAGTGACCCCAGCGACATCGTAGTACCTCACACCAGAAGAGGCAGGGCGCCACACGCAATCCTGGGGTGTCCTCCGCGTCACCGAAATACTTTTTTTTCCATTAAAATTAGATAACATTAGGATAAGCAGAAAGAAAGGAAGTCCTGAAAATTCCAGAATTGACCTACCCTTAGCGGACATACCTTAAATGAAAGTGCCTCCAAAAAAGTCTAATCAGCTGGAGAATTCCCAAACATTTTAGACCCTACGACACATGTCTCAAAGCCTTCCCCTCCATTTTTTTCGCAGATCCTCAGACACATAAAACTAAGGACTCCTTTAATTTTAGGTTAGTTCTAATTTGTCACCTAGCAAGCTCGTCACTCCGATCTCCAAAATTCTCTGTCGACTTGGTTGTTGAATAACTATTGTTTCTCGATTAAACAAAAACAAAAAAAAAAGTTGCCTTCTAAGCACCACTAGGTGAAGCTTTCGACTATGCTGTACCTCGCAATTGCATACCAGCATTTGTTTTGTCTCATTCATCGGCTTGCTCTTTTTGCTGTTTTAAGTTTTTCCACATTCATACTGTCAATTTGGCTGTGGTGTTTATTTATCCTCGCATCCTCATATCAGAACACGAGTGAACCTACATTTTTTAAGTGGGTTCCGAACCACTTGTTCCTCGATTAAAATATCAGTTTATTTTAAGAATAAATCTGTGTTCAAAGTTTATTTATTGAGAATCCAACAATCGCATTTTCCCAAATTTAAACTGTAGCACTTTAAAAATTTTTCTATATCAAATAAGAAATTTTCAAGTTAATAACGTATGGTCTTGTAGTCCAATGTTCTGAATCAATTTTTGCTATCGTACCATTTTATAAACAACAAAAAATTTGTTTCTTCGCAGTGAACATGAGATTCTTCAGTTTTGAAGTGGAAAATCACGAAAACTAAAGGCAAAATGTGTCTAGATATTATCGATTCACGATTCGTCGCGTCGGTACACGAGTGTTTACGTCGATTTGGTTACACTTGTGATTATTTTATGTTGTCCCATGGATATTAGTGGGTAATTCCTGGCCCTGATCGTCACCAGTGACTACTGATTAGATCGGCTGTTTCTAAAATCTATTGCTTCCTTCAGCCATTTGTATCTGAAATATCAATTTATATTCTTGAATTTCAACGGATACTTTGCATTTATAGATTTTTTTCTATTGTTACGTGAGAGAAGTTGTCCTCTGCTTGCCGAAGCTGCCCTTCGAATTGATAAATAATGTCTAGATAACTGCGATAAAAATCTAACGCGTCGCCTCAACACATTAATTTCCCTGAACTAGGCGGACACGGTAGCTAAGTTGCACGTGATAAATTTCAAAATTGTGATTTGGTGTTTAAAAATTAGGAAAATTAAGACTTACAGATTATCATATGATAAATGAATTTTTCAATAAAATTAAAAAACTTAATTTTCTTATTAACGTGTCTCATGAGGGGGTGAAAAATGATGGTAAGGGGTTGATTGAGGGGTCAAATTAAGGGTAATTTATTGTATTTCTATTTAATATAGAATAATTCATTGAAATTAGAGTAGAAACTGAAAAATTTTCAGATTTAAGAAGAAAAAAGGAGAAATTTTCAGAGTGTGATGTTCTAAAATTTACGGATTATCGATTATAGGATTCGTTGTAATCGATGGAATGAATAAAGAGTATTAATTGGAAAATCTCGAAGGGATTTTGATATTGATATATGGTATATCGTCACTGGTCGAATCTAAAATCCCACTAATTGACTAAAAATTATCATTTGTCAAGTCTGACATAACGTAAACAATTGATGTGATCGTTATTATTTTTTTTCAAATGTTAATGATAGTTATCATAAATTAAAAATTCAGATTTTTAGCTGTAAATTTTTCCCGTATTTTTTCCAATTTTCTCTAAATTAATAATTTATGATATCAAGAACATCGTTCGCGTTTCATAACATTCTAGATAACTTGCAATCGAAATTCGATAATCGATAAATCGGTCAAACACAACGCGTCCAGTCGCCAGCAAAAGGAGAAGAAAAAAAATAAAAATAAAATAATTCTTCAAATGGGAAAACTTGGATTTTCATGATTTTACCCAAAATTCACATTTTTCAATGACAAAGAATGAAACAAAAGTATCAACTTTCTCATGCAAAAGGTAGATAAGACAATTGTTGAATATTTTACACAATTTATAATAAAAACAATAAAAAAAAAATTTCCAACAGTAAATAAGGGACCAAAAACCCCTAAAAACCTCTCAAAGTTCCCACTGTCACTTAATTTCCTCGCCCTACCCCCTCCCTCACCTCCCAAACCCCAAAAACTAGCCGATCACGATCGATAATCGTTTCACACGATAGTCCCCTCCCCCTCCCCCTCTTCATCGTCCCCCAATTTTCTGCTGGGACATCAGACCATCCGCTGGCACATTCACAAATAAATTTGGTTTTATTTTTATAGCCACCGACTCATCCATAATGCAACCAACCAATTTATTGGTCTTCGATTTAATATCTGTTTTAAGGAATCACAAAGGACCTCCGTTTTACGTTTTATTCGGCGAACTGTCGATATAAATTAACTCAAAATTTCATCCGCGTAGTGACCAGAGTCTTCTGGTATTCCTCACTGCCATGACTTCTAGTGCATTGGAATTGGTGGATATGTCCACCAGAGTTCGCGGTGTTCACGTGAAAACGATTGAAATATAAAATTGTCAGTCGAATCCGCGTAAAACTCGTAGGTTTGTCAACGACTACGGGAATCGGACAAAGGATTCCAGCAAGACGAATGGCCATAGGTACGAGCATGGAATTTTCATTATTATGGGAATTGCATCATCGTGGTACGAGGGAAGGGAGGAAGGAGTCTTTATCCATCTGGAAGACGGAATGCTATTCGTCTGTGTCAAGATTGTTTACAGGTGGAGGTCATTATTTCTTTTCATCTGGAATATACTACGGAATTATCCAAATGTCTTGTTGCAGGGGGACGAATGGCCTTGAAGATTCATTTGGTTGATGTTGTTGGGTGAAAGGTACTGGTGATGGTGGTGATGATGGTGATGATTCATTGAGGATGATATGGGGTAATTAATGTGGAGGGATTGATGAAGTCATTGGGTTTCGGTGAGAGTCTTCAACAGGTGCCATCACAATTTCGTGGAGACTGAAGACTTTTGATGATGATGAGGATTATTATATGATGGATCATCTAGTCCTCTCTCGCTGCATTATATGAATTAGGTTTCACTGTTTTGATTACCGTAGAAGATCCTTTTAATTGCTTTTGGTAATTAAATTCTAATTTATATGAAGACATCCGATTTTTCTTTATATTTAAGAATTTTAAGAATTTTTCCAGAATCATTTACTCTCTTGGGGACTTCATTTTAATTATGAAGGACTGACAATCTTATCTTATAATGAAATGAATGATTGGGATTTTAATTAGTGGAATAATTATTGTGTGAGTTGTAGTTATGATTTTATTGGATTAAGATTGAGTATTAATTTTTTTAAAGAAAATATTGTTTTTCTGTGGTGACTAAAACTTAGAATATAAAATATCTCATATATAAGAATGATGATAATTCATTTTTCTTTGGTATTACATTCTGTGTTTTACACCTCCTTCTACTCCTCTCTTAATCTAAGTAATAAACTATAAATAACTTTCCAAACTTTGTAACTGGTATTCTAGATATTCGGAAAATATAAATATTCTGACGAGCATGTGGGAGCCCTTTGCTAGGCTTGCGAGCATTTAAATGGTAGGCTATTTGCTTATTTGTTTGTTTAATATTGTTAGAAATATGATTTTAAAAAGGCGCGCCCAAAGTCTCTGCTCTTCCTACTGTAAACCCCGTCGATCAGTGGGTGAGATCTCGATTATATGAGGAACATGTCGTTGGACCAGTGTCCACTCATATTTAACAATTAGAAAATCAAAATGTCTTTTAATTCAAATTAAAACATATAAAGACTTTAATTACTTCTTCCCTTAATATATTACAAATATCATATATATGAGATGTATATGATACAGCATATAATTATGGCGATCATTATATGATGAATCATGTACTCCTCTTTTTGCAATCAGAGATTATGTTTTTATTATATTAATTAGGTTTCACTGTTTCAATTAACTTGGAAGATCCTTTTAATTGCTTATGGGAATTCAATTCTAATTTGTATGAAGACATTCGTGTTTTCCCTATATTAAAGAAGGATTATTTCCAGAGTCATTTACTTTCTTGGGGGCTTCATTTTAATTATGAAGGAATGAAAATCTCCGCATAAATTAGAATGAAATTCCAATAAGCAATTAAAAGCTGCTCATAATTTAATGGAAAAGTGGAAAGTGATTCAAACAAAGAGAACAATAACTCTGATTTTAAAAAACGAGTCTTTTATACAAATCAGCATTAAATTCTAATAATTAATTTGAACTGATTAGAAGGTGCGATGATAAAAATCCTTTAAAATGCAAAACCTCTTCCTTTTTCAATACCAATGCACATGGACACTCACATGCGAAATCTCCTACTCGGATTACATATAAATGTCGAGATGCAAAGTGCAGTCGTTTGACGTAAGAGCTGCTTCTCAATATTAATATTTTGTTAGTTATCCAGGTTGCCTGACGTGTTGGTCATGATCAAGGATAACTCTCCCCAGTCAGATCAAAAGTCTAGCAATGTCCAATGGCGGTGGCCGTTGTCTTCGTGTCTAGCATCAACAATTTTCTCAGTCTTTCCAGGTTCGCCTCAACGCGTTATCCGACTCCTTTTTTCATTTTTTTCAATGTTTTTCCCGCATTCACCCCTTTTGATGTTATCTTGCGCCTGCGTATTTATAGAAAATATTGCAAATTTATGACACCGCACGATTCAACGAGCGCATTAGACTCCGTCATGACGTTCACCGCGCAGGGCTTTGGACCAGGACTCAGGGAGGGTTCGAAAAGTCGAAGAAATTGATGAACGATTGAGTTACGCGCGTCAGGAGGTGAATTTAGACTAAAATTTAATTTTCCAGTCGTATCGGTTTTGGAGGAATAAATTCCCAAAATTTTGAGTCGAAAATGAGTTTTAAATTCTTGTCACATGAATATTTTATCTGCAATTGGAATTCCGGCAAAATTCATCAAATTCCGATAGAATTCCAATTGAAAAAAAAATTAAGAGCTGTCAATTTTCATTGATCTAGTTATAACAATTCAATTATTACCGAGAAATAATGAGATTGAAAGATTCTCCAGATTTTTCCAAAATCATCATTCATTGCAGCGAGATCGCTACATGACTCTATACTTTGTCATTATTAGTAATTAGTAAGTCTTCGGTCGATGAATTAGCCACCGTCGACTCGACGAGGTTTGATGATTCCATCGTCGGCCGATTCTGGGCCCATCATCGATAGTGACATTAATGGTTAATAAATCCGGAAATGCGGCGATGGCCGAATTGATGAAATCGCACGGCCGAACGGCGGGACCCGTGAGACGCAGGTTCGATTCCGGCTCAGGGTATTGGAATTTTTAATCTTTCGGAAACCGTCGAACGGAAGTCTAGACACCGCGAATCGTCAGGAAATATTATTTCCCGATGGATCTTTCTTAAGCGGTTGCTCTCATGTGAACGCCTATATTTTACCACTTTTTAGGAAATTTTTTTTATGCGACAACAAACTTCAATCATGTTGATATTTTAATATATTTTTATTTGTATTTTGAAATGTACGAAAAATTTTAAAATATAGGCGTTCACATGAGAGTAACCCCTGAATGGACGTCGTGTGGGCCAAGGTTTTCCATGGGTTCTCTTAGTCATCAGAAGAATCTGTATGTGGTGTTATACAGCTCTCAAGGAAACTGCGCGACAGTTGGAGAGGAAGTTGGCCCATATAATTCCGTAAAAGACAATGTGAAACCCTGAGTAAGTAGGGTACACACGAAATAAATAAATAAATAAATAAATTAATTAATACAGGGCCTTTAATGGTAGGTTAATCATCCACCGACAAATGGATCGCTGCCACCCCGACGAGGTCCACTAAATCTAATGTCGGCCAATTCTGAACCCATCATTAACAGCCAAATTAAAAGTCAACAAATCCTCACCCGACGAATTCTCCGTCATTGGCCCGACGGCGTTGGACTCCTCAATCCGAAACTGTTGGTATCGATCATTGAGCTCATCCAGGGCTCCACAAGAGCTTCGATCATGTTGGAAAATTAGAACACAGCTCTTCTATTTATCTTCAAAAATCACTCGACAAGATTTATGACGTGATTGAAAGAGTCTCCAGAAAAGGACTAATTTATGATCTGTTGTGCTTCGACCTTGAGAACTTTGTAATCCTACCACATGTGGAATTCAAAGGAAATTCTGTCATCTGGAGTCATAAACGTCGTATTGTTTTCACCTTTCAAAATGTTTTAATGAACATTTTGAGAGGTGAAAATGTTCATTAAAACATTTCGAGAGGTGAAAAATTAAAATTGGTCCGATAGGTTTCAAAATATTTGCGAAAATCGATTCAGAACGAAATGGAAATTTGTGAAAAACGGCTGAACCAATCGATCTGAATTTTGACACCGACTTAATCCTTAATGATACTTCTGATTTGACGAAATTTGACAGTTCTCGGAATAACTCTAGCTGTTTACTCTTTTTTTCTAAAAGAGTGGGTCAATTGACCCTCACAATGTGGGCACATGGCGCCCACATTTTGTATTTTTACATTTCACATCATTTTATATCATTTCCAAGTGTTGGAAAATTTAAAAACAGCTCTTCGATTTGTCTTCAAAAATCACTCGACAAGGTTTATGACATGATTGGAAAACTCTCCACAGAAGTCCTAATTTATGAAGTCCTGTTGTGCTTCGACCTTGAGAACTTTGCAATCGTTATCACACCTGGAATTCAAAGGAAACTCTGTCTTCTGGAGTCATCAACATCCTCTTGTTTTTTTCCTCAGTAAAAATTTTTCAAATATTAAAAATTCAGTCATCTGGACACCGGTCCTCTAGGTCACTCGTGCCTTCCTCATCCCAATAATAAAAACTCCAAGTTAAAGTAATTAATTATTGCTACATTTATTTATCTACTTCCCCCCACATCCCAATACATCAACTCCATATAAAATTCCACTTTTTTCCTGTTCCACTTCCACCTAGAAATCTGCAAACCTTCACATTGCAAGACATACCCAGAAGCCCATTGTGCTCCTCTGATTATGCTAACACAGATGGCCCCATTAACATTCCCATACCCCCCATAAGATCATAATCAAATGAACTGTGAGAATCGATAAGAACATTGAAGACAGACAGTCTGCAAAGTTCACCGACATCTTCCCCAGCTCATCCATACCAATTCCGATTAATTCATAAAATTCCACTGGCTGACTATCATCAACTCTGATCACGTATTTGTGACCAATGCTCGCTTACCCACGACAGTCGGGCCGCATGTGCGTCCAACTGTCTGCCTAATGAAGACCAAGAAAAACAAGACAACAGAGGATGGCAACCACAAGGGAAGGGAGCCTCTGATCCCGCCCTAAACCAGCCAACAACAAATCGTTTCCACGTTGTCCACGATGGAAGGACTTCAGGTTGAGGTATATAAGCGATTGCAGCATTGGTGATGATCATTGAGACCCAATTGACGAAGACGTCATCAGTGATCTTGGAAGTAGTGATTCGTAGTGTTTCCAAAGCAGAGGAAGTAGACGATAGTCCGTTGGATTCCCCTAGATCATTGATTATTAATTATTGATTATAGGTTATTCAGTAAAATGGTATCAATGTTCTGTGGATTGTTGGTGGCTGCTGGTGTCATCGCTGCTGCAGATGCCAGATCCGTACCCGAGGAACCTCGTAAGTTTTTTTTAAATTATTTATTTAAGGTGCGTAAATCCTCATGATTTATTGACACCATCAGTTGTTTATTTAGATAATCATTTGGATTGTTTAGAGGGTTGGATTTTTTTCCTCCCTTTTAAATTGAAATTATTACATTTGAAAAATTTGTTTGTAAGAGGGGATGTGGTATTTCAAGGGTTTTGGAGCTTGCGAGCTTTAAAATTGAAGAAATCGAGTTTGGGATTGACACTTTTAGTTTTTTAAGATTTTTCTTTAGCGATGCCCTTGACTGGGTGGATTTGGGGCAGAATCATCTCAAATGGTCTGTCTTGAAACTCAGCGGCAGGAGCAGAGAAGGATTTATTTCAGAGAAGGATTTAGATGCACCGAAACAAGTTTTGAATGAAAATTAGACCTCCCAAGGGCGAGACGAGAGGTGAAAGTTGTTTTTATCACGAAAATTAGTCTGCAAAGTCTAGTTTTAATTGTAAAACGTTTCGCCCTTTGGAGAAATAATTTTTATTCAGAATCCTGTTCTTTACATGTGGTAGTGAATAGCTCTAGCTCTATTTACCCACGTGATAAGAGCTCTTGGGTGTTTCTGGTACCACTGGACTCACTGGAAAAGTCCTAAAGAAAATACCATCTCGCCCTTTACAATCGTCGATTGCCTGATTTCCTTAAATGTATTTTATTTTTCTTCGACTTTATATTCGACCCTAAGGGCCGTGTGTGGAATTCAGTAGTGGGTTTCGTTCCATTGATGTTCCGTCCAGATGGATCAGTCCCTTAGAGCCTTTACATTTCGTTCCCTTACCCTGCGGTGCGAGGGGACCGACTTTTTCCTCAACTGAACCTCAATTGGAAAGCTCATTGCTCTAGTCAAAGTCTTCATACTTCACAGGGTCTCAATGAAGAATCTAAAAAGTTGATTTGGTTTTATCAATTGACCAGAAGTCGATTAAAATGATTGACTCACGTTTTTTTGGGGGGATCCACTTGCAGTTTCCATAGTGATGGGTCCAAATGGTTCTCCAATGCTGTTGATGCGTCCAAAGAGACAACCGACTCAGCCTTATCCGCATAAGACAATGGTGTTCACCGGGTACTACCTGCCAATTCGAACTGATCCCGGACCATTGACAGGTGTCTTCGCTCAGGGTGATGCTGTCAGTGGGGGCTCTTACTTGGCAGGAAGTAGTCCAAGTTATCAGCAATCTGGGGCGGAACCGGCAGAGGATCCAGAGGTGGCCAGCGCAGAGGCTGAAGCTTCGGACAGTGGAGATGGTGATGATCAGAGTTATTCAGGTGCTGGGGTCAGTGAGGATCCACAACAGGAGGGACCACAGCAGGAGGAGGACATTCAGCCGGTGAGTGATCACGTTTTGGCAGGAAATGGAGGGAATAATTCGATGATTGCAGTGTGTGAGGGTCAGCATGATTGGTTATGTGGGTTTTTAATTGATATTTCAATTATGATAATGGAAATGGTGTTTAGCACTGGTCCAACGAGTCGCATTTTAAGAACAATTTAATAGTTATTTTTATTATTATTACTATTTTATTACGTTTGGATTGGAGAGGTTTTGTGATGATATCAGTGATTACAGTCACAAAACTCGAAAATTAATATCGTTTATTGCTCTTCTCGAATATCGTTTATTGGTTTTTTTACAGTTGTTCTGTCAGTGGAGAATAGTAATTTTTATCTAGTTCTCGGATTACATTATTCCAATCAGGTTTCAGTAAATAAATTTTAGAGATTTTTAGACTTTTGCTATAATAATGCTTCGTTATGCTGAAATTAAACGTAAGTGTAATTTTCATAAAAAAGGAATTATTAGTGGAGGAATCTCGGGAGGTCTTCAGAGTTGTTGAAAAAACTGTTGTAATTAACAGAACCAGAGGTTGGGCATTTGTGTTATTTATATCGAAATTTATCCTCATTGATTGTGAGGCAATCGATTCTCAATAATTAGTGTAGCATCGAAAATTAATCATGTTATGGAAGAAAAATATTATAAAAAAAATGTTGTTATGATACTGTCCTTGTTATGGGATCGTAATTTGTAATGTGGGGAAGGAGAATGCACTTGAGTTGCATCTGATGGTGCACTACTGATTTTGGGGAAACTTAATTCAGTCTGTGGTCTTTTATCAACTGAAAATTTAAATTCAGATCAGTCTATTTAATTGACTTATCTGAAGACACTAATTGTAAGAGCAATTAAACATATTTCTCTAAATGATTAAGAGGCTCTTTTAAAGGATTTTTATTTCATCGCACCTTCTCATCATTTCAAATTAATTATTAGAATTTAATATTGATTTGTATAAAAGATTCATCTTTGTTCTCTTTGTTTGAATCGCTTTCCACTTTTTCCATTAAATTAGAAGTACCTTTTAATTGTTTATTGGAATTTAATTGTAATTTAGATAGAGATAGATTTATATGAAGATTTCCCTTCTCTCCTAATTAACATGAAGCCCCCAAGAAAGTAAAAAATTCTGGAAAAAATCCTTTTTGAATATAGGAAAAAGACTAATGTCTTCATATAAATTAAAATTAAATTTCCATAAACAATTAAAAGGTTCTTCCAAGTTAATCAAAACAATGAAACAATAATAAAAATATCATCTCTGACTGCGAAGAGAGGACATGACCCATCACATAATACCCACCATCACCAGGAGCCCCTTCTTCCTCTAGTTTTGATTATTTATCTATTGTCAGGATGGAACCGAAGCCCCAGCACCAAAAAAGCCGATCGCACCGCAAAATCACTCAGCTAAACCGCCCTCGAAACCTCGCAGACCTGCCAAACACAACAAGAAGACCATCGTTCCCCTCGACGAAGCTCCAGAAGAGGTCGACGAGGAAGAGGAGGAGGAAGACAGCGAGGAAGAAGATCCCTACAAAACCGATCGTCGCGACAAAATACCAAACCTCAATAACTTCTTCCCAATGGTATTCAGATTCCCAAGTTCTTACGGCCACCGGGAATCGGAGTCTAATGCGTCGCCTCCTGGAATGATCACCGCCATCGCCAACAGTTATTCAACGGGGAAGGGTGGCGTCGCTAGTTCTGTTGCCACTGCCTACGGAGGATCTCCAAATGGGTACAAAAATTTACGACATCACCACAAAATTCACATTCCCCCCTTGAACACCTGAAAACAATTTTTGCACACCCTGTTTGCAAAATGACACTTTACACACGCTCCGGGTGCACAAAATACCCAAAGGATTTTTTTTTTTTTTCAGTGGACACTATCAATTGCCAATTTCCACGACAATTACACTAAAAGCAATTTAGGAATTTTAAAGTTATTAATTTTTATTGCAATTCCAAAAAGTCCAATACAAGATCTGTTCAATTCTTTTTAATTTTCAATCTAATGGATAAATTCAGCAAATTTTATGACATTAAATGTGAAATTTTATTTCTCCCTAAATCATATTTAATATGAGTCCTCACAAGTAAAAAAAAAAGTATTAAAAATTAAATATTTAAATAATCTATTCCTATTTTCCACGTTCAAAGTATCCAAAAGGCAGTAATCCTAATACTCAATAATAATAATAATAATAATAATAATAATAATAATAATAATAATAATAATTTTTTTATAACAAAATATTTTGATTTAAGTGACGATTGAAAATTATGTTGAAATTCACATGTATTAATTTGTTATGTAATAAATTTGTTTTTTTTTGTTTAATTTCAGAAAGAAGAAACGCGTCAAGAACTCTCAGGATTAGAATCAACCGAATCTAGAAATCTCCAACGTAAATAGAATTAAATTCAACTACGAAGAAACAATGTGACGGTTGCTTTTTACTGAATAAATAATGGATTTTCAGAATTAAGTGGCAGTCCGGTTTAATTAGCATAATTATGATTGAACGATTGTTTCACGTTTAATAAACAAAAATGTCATAATGAAGATGTGAGTTTTTAATGAGTCCTCGAAGGTACTGGTTAAGGATATCTTCCAGGTAATATTGGTGGTTATCGTTACACCCTCGAGTAGTCAGACAACTCAGCCAGGGAAACCAGTAATAACGAAGGTCACGAGTATTTATTTATGTTGAAAGATACTAAGCGAGGGTAATCCCCAAAGCCTTGCTCGTCCATTGACACTTCAATCTTACGGAATCAAGAGTCATGGTCAGTTTTTGTGTAGATCTTTCTCTCGTTTATTCTCGGATGGTTTCATGTCGAGTTATGGGTTTTTACGAGGCAAGTGGGTGTAGACGTCACTGATCAGGTGATACGTGAAAATATCCTGGGAAAAATGTATGGGGAAAAATGTCCAGGATAAAAATGTCGGTTCATAATTATGAAAAGAGTCATTTAAAGTTATTGTTCGTACTGGACCAAAATTTCAGTTCATAATTATGGAAACGACCGTTTGAATTAATCGTTTATCCAGGACTGAAATGCCAGTTCATAATTATGAACTCCACCATTTAAAGTTATCGTTTATCCAGGACTGAAATGTCAGTTCATAATTATGAAATTTTATGAAATCCACCATTTAAAATTATCGCTTGTCCAGGACTGAAATGTCAGTTCATAATTATGATATTTTCCATTTAAAGTTATCGATTTTCCAGGACTAAATGTCAGTTCATAATTATGAAATTTTTCATTTAAAGTTATCATTTGTTCAGAACTGGAATGTCGGTTTATAATGACGAAATCTATGATTTAAAGTTATCGTTTGTGCAGAACTGAACTGTCAGTTCATAATTATGAAATCCACCATTTAAAGTTATCGCTTGTCCAGGACTGAGATGTCAGTTCATAATTATGAAAAAAAAAACCGTTTAAATGTATCGTTTATCCAGGACTGAAATGTTAGTTCATAATTATGAAATTTTCCATTTAAAGTTATCGATTTTCCAGGACTGACATGTCAGTTCATAATGATGAAATCTATCATTTCAAGTTATCGTTTGTCCAAAACTGAACTGTCGGGTTATAATTATGAAATCCAACAGTTAACGTTATTATTCGTCTAGGACTGAAATGTCAGTTCATAATTATGAACCCCACCATTTAAAGTTATCGTTTATCCAGGACCTCAATAGCAGTTCATAATTACGAAAACAACCACTCAAAGTGATTGTTCATCCCGGGCCAAAATTTCACTTCACAATTATGGAAACAACGATCTAAGATTATCGCTTCTCCAGGCCCACACTATCCGCCGCCAACATACCCCCAATCAAACTACCAATTGCCAGTAAGGCCCAAGGTTTACCCTCACCCCCAGAGAGCAACAAATCTCCCTCCTCGTGCAGCCATCCTGACCCTTTCTGATCACCACGTCTATTTTGGAAAAAGCTACAGCGGATAATTCTCATGGGGACTTCCCTTTCACTTCACATGTAAAATGGGAAATTCCAGCGATCCACATCTTGTGACGTCGAGGGACTCGTCGGATATGAACTGGATTATGTAGGAAGGGGAAGAGGATAATTCTCGATCTGATTCCCAGGTCATTTCTTCTTTTAACTCATCTCGTAATTTATGGAGGAGGATTCCATAAAAATCAACTAGTAAATATTTTCTATATTCGAATATATAAAACAGAAGAGTGAATTTTGTAGTCAGAAAAATCACAAAATATATAATATATAATATATAATATATATATATCATATGTTATATCTTATATATTATATATCATATGTTACATCCTATATATCATATATTATACATCACTACATAGTATAAAGCAAAGTCGCTTTTTCTGTCCCTTTGTCCCTTTGTACGCTTTAATCTTTGAAACTACGCAACGGATTTTGATGCGGTTTTTTTTAATAGATAGAGAGATTCAAGAGGAAGGTTTATATGTATAATAACATCCACTAAATAGTGGAGAAGTACTGTTATTTTTGAGGTTTCTAATGTGATGTCGTAAATAATTACATTTTTTCCGCTTACATTGCAAACGCAGGCTGAACCCAACGAGTTTTATCAAAATAATGTACTAAGTATTGTACACATTGAAAAGGTCTACAGAAAAGTCCGTGATGGTATATGTCTATCTCTTATGGATAACCCACAATAACTTTTTTTTGTCATTCAACGTTCACAGTTTTTCTTTCAGGATTGCACCCGTGCGAAGCCGGGGCGGGTCGCTAGTATATTATATATTGAGTGTAAAATGGCCGAAAGGCTGATTACCCTTCTGGACTAATCAGGACCATCTAGCGGCAATAAAAGTCATAAAAGTCAAAGTCATATTATATATTATATATTACATATTATATATTATGTATTATATATTCTATATTACATATTATATACATCATATATTTTTTATATAAAATATCATTAATCCTATACATCTCAAATAATAAATTGCTATTCTTCGTATCTCCCAATCTCTCTAAAAACCGATTCATTGGAAGGTCACTAATTCAATTAATTACTTTCGGCCCAGCGCAATCTTCCTGTCTACTCAGTCCCCGATGACGCATTCCAGCAACATGAGGGATTTCCAAGATTTTAGTGAATGCCTCTATTAAAATCCCTCTTCACCAATCAATGAACAGTTACTCGTCACAATCATGAATTTCATTGAACAAGGAAATAACCGTGAATTTGCATAAAAACTGTCATCGAATTTTATTAACCGAGGAGCTACAAACTGTGTCCTTGAGAAATTCCCACTGCCACAATACACGAATGTCAAAATCACTCGTTTATAAATTGAATTACTCAGGTAAATATTTATGTCTTCATTTCTTCACCGATGAGTCCGATGAAGAAGGAAGGAAGTGAGAGATGAACATACGTCGAGTTGAAAAAATCTGTTGGGATATCCCAGGTAGGTTTGAAGGTTTTTCATATAAAAGAGCGGACGACTTATATTCTCACATCAGTTCAGCCTCTACCAAACAAGAGTTCAGTTCTCAGTGGACTTCAATTGTTCGGATAAAATGGATAAATTTCTGGTTATTACGCTGGCTCTGATTGTGGCTAGTGCATCAGCATTTCCGGCTGGTCAATCTGATGGAAGAGGTAATCGAATTATATTTATTTATAATTATTTGAAGAGGGACTGAGGAGTAAATTTAATCCATTTCTATAAAAACTTGCACAATGGAATGGAAATTATGATTTTCGAATTAGTTATTGATAATTTATTGGGTTGGAATGATGACCAGAATGAATAATTGCGATTAATTAGTTCGACGATTGTTAGGAAGAATTATAAAATTAATTTAGTTGGATTGGTTATTATTAAAATAACGAGACATTTCTTTTTATTTCCATTTTTATTTCAATGATTTTGGGTGAAATATAAATAGAACCGCAATAATGTTTGCGTACATAAATAATTCGTGCTCTAGTGCTGAAAATTAATCTCGTTACGGAATAAAAATAATTAATAATAATTAATTATTAAAATAATTAATAAATTAATAAAAGTAATGTGGGGAAGGAGAATGCACTTGAGTTGCACCTGATTGATTTTCAGTAAATTTAACACATCAGTCTATTTAATTGATTTACCTGGAGGAGCAATCAAACATTTCTGGTTGAATGATTAAGAGACTAATTTAAATGATTTTTTATCATCGCAAGTTTCCATCATTTAAAATTAATTATTAGAATTGAATGAAAGACTCATCTGTTTCAAATCAGAGCTGTTGTTCTTATTCTACAACTCGCTTTCCAATTGTCCACTAAATTAAGCTTTAATTACCTTTTAATTGGATATTAGGATTTAATTATAATTTAGGTGGAGATAGATTTATATAAACATTTTCACTCCTTCGTAATTAAAATGAAGGCTCTAAGAAAGCAAATAATTCTGTAAAAAGTCCTTTTTTAATACAGGAAAAAGTCTTCACATAAATCATGATTGAATTCTCACGAGCAATTAATTATTTAATTACCCTTAAATTAATCATTTCACAAATATACAAATTCTGCTTCCGCGACCATTGCAGACGGACAAACCAAGAATGTGAGGGTGGTAAGATCGCCCCAACCAGATCCCCACTACCATCATCATCATCATGGGGGATATGGAGATTACGACGATGGTCACCACCACCATGACCACTACGGTGGTCATGATTACCACGACCATTTCGGTGGTCATGACTACCATGACCACTACGGTGGTCACGACCATCATGATCACTACGGCCACGATCATCATGACCACTATGGAGGCTATGGCGGATACCAGAGCTACCCTGGACAGTATGCAAGTGGCTATGGGCATCAAGGCTATGGAGGATACAATGGATATCTCCAGAATACCGGACATTCTCCATCTGCTGCCAATGCCAATTCTGGTTCCTTCAACACTCCTCTGGGAAGTGCAGCATTTGCCAGCGCTAACGCTAACTCCGGGTACGTGATGACATTTTACGTAGCTAGCGCCGCCCTGGCCGCGTCGTTGGTGCCATTTTGTTGACGTTTTCATTTTTTCGTTCATCGATTCTCTTTCAGTCCAGCGAAAAATGGCTTCCAATTACAATTGACATTTATCTACCTATGTTTACAGTAACAAATGTATTTTTTTATGTGTATTCTATTGTTGCTCGATTGGAGATATGATTTCAAATTAACCGCCATTTCCATAGCCGCGCCATCTGTTGTTGATTCGAGCGAAACTTCTCATTCGACTTTCGAGTTCGATTATTGGATAGTCGATTCTTATTCGACTCTAATTCGACTCTAATTGGATTTCTCATTCGACTTTCGAGTTCGATTATTGGATAATCGATTCTAATTCGATTCTAATTCGATTCTTATTCGATTCTAATTCGATTCTAATTCGACTTCTCATTCGAGATTCTTCATGGTTCTCCACTTTAGATAATGAAAAACTTATTCTCATACCTAAATCGGAACAGCAAATTCACTTTTTCCGTACCTAGGAATTAAAATCACTTTTTGGAACCGGTTGTAATGTTATTTTATGTCACTGCAGCCAAAAACGCTTTTTATCGTCCACAATGGTAAATTATTTTTCTCTTTCATCAGGTTTTTCTCTGGTTATTATTTAATGGCATGAACTAGACACAATTATTTTTCCAAAAATCTCAGTAAAAAAAATAATCTCGTATTAATTTTTTTCTTTTATCGTAGGTATGGCAATGGAGGATACTACGGCTAAAACCTTCCTCAACCGTCTAAATTGATTGACAAAATGGTGGACGGTGGAATGCCCAGGACAGTCTGTATCCAGTGTAAATTACTGTTAACTTATTGACTTTAATAAATAAAAAATTATGAACTGACTAGACAGGTCCAATACTTTTATTGTCCATCGCTAAGAGAAACTTCTAGCCTTAATTTTAAAATTTAATTTGCTTCCAAACAATCGTGTTGTATACCCCAATATTTCAATTCACATTTTCTGTATTTTCCTAATGCTCCTGAAAATTCTCTAATTGACTAACCCTTAGCGGACATACCTTAAATGAAAGTGCCTTCAATAAAGCCTAATCCACTAGAGAATTCCCAAATATTTTAGACCCTACCCTGGCAGGAGATGATGACTGGTCGACAGTCGGCCGACTGTCGGCCAACATTGGCCAAATGTCGGCCATTCCTCATCTCCTGCCAGGGTAGGGTCTAAGATGTTTGAACCCTAAATGTTTGGATGAGGCATGGCCGACAGTTGGCCGACTGTCGGCCAACATTGGCCAAATGTCGGCCATTCCTCATCTCCTGCCAGGGTAGGGTCTAAAATGTTTGGACCCTAAATGTTTGGATGATGAATGGCCGACAGTCGGCCGACTCTCGCCCAACATTGGCCAAATGTCGGCCCACTGTCGGCCATTCCTCATCTCCTGCCAGGGACGACACATGTCTCAAAACCCTCCCCCCTCATTTTTTCCGCAGATCGTCAGACACATAAAACTGAGGACTCCTTTAATTTTAGGTTAGTTCTAATTTGTCATCTAACACAGTAGTCACTTCGAGCTCCAAAATTCTCTGTCGACTCGGTTGTTGAATAACTAGTGTTTCTCGATTAAAATATCAGTTTAGGTTAAGAATAAACGATTTGATATATCAACAAACCGAGAATATTGAATTCACTGATGACCTCCACTATTTTTTCGATAGTTAAACAACAGACCAAACAGTAAATACGAGATCTACATGACGATGAGTTATGACCTAAAGGTCCCACGATGCTCCAGGAAAATAAAAGGAGTAAACACAGATGAGTCGATACACATTTGTATATTCTTGGATTACAGGCTGCATTGTTTTATCCGTGCGAATCGCGTGATGTGGACAAACACCTGGCGACTACGACAATGTATAAAATATGTTGTCACATGTACAACAACGCGAGAATTCGTCAAGTGAATACCAATAGTAATCAACTGGCGATGGTACCTCAAACTCGAATAAAAAAAAATCGATACGATCGATCGATCAAAGTAGGAGAACGTCATGTGAAGCAATCACCACTTCTGTCAGAGTAGATTGGAATCTGGGGGCGTTCGCACGTACCTTTGACGTTCAATTCACCATCAAAATGATTAATAATATTGGGAAAGATGATAATTTCCTGTCATGTAAAAATGGCATCAATTTTTCCGTCTCGTTGATCCTGTTGAAGACTATCTTCAGTGCAGTGTCTGTGGTCCTCGTAACCGCAAATGAAGAGACTGATTATCATACGCCTTTGATTAAAGACATTTATGATAAACGTGGATCTTGTGGAATAATTCTAGCATCAGCGGAAAATTATCAGTGTAAGTCGATAGTTGGGTGTATTCGAGATGGACTAAGTTGAATATAAGATGCAGATTTATTTTACTAATTTTTTTATTTCAAAATTGTCGAGGGAAAGAAACGTCTGTCTCCCTCGGATCTTTCCAGGAGACAAAAGACCAAAAAAATATTCATCATCTCATGAAAGAACTGTTGGATACCGGAGTAAACGTACTCGTTTTAGATGGTTCAAAAAATAAAAGAAGTTTATTCGCTTGTCTGGGAGTACAATTTTGCTGAGACAACCAGTCGTGTCCAAAGGTGTTCGAAAAGTGAGGACTACAAGATATGTTTGGGAGAGTTTGAGGGATGACCATATGATAGCTATTAGAGGATTGGAGTAGGGGTAGAGAGTGGACATATGGGCCTGAGGATCAGGAAGGGTCTTGAGTGGGACTCTTCATAAGGAAAATCTCCTAAATGAGGGTTGTTTATTGGGGAGAAAGTTGGAATGGTTTTAGGATAGGATTTTGCTTTTAACGGCTTAAGGTTTTAATTATAAGGTTTTAAGGCTGGAATTTTGGGGTATACAACAGAACTCTCTGTCATCTGTTTCTATGGAACCGTTCCTTAGGTTCATGTAAACTCACTCTCAGCAACTTTCAGCGTCGATTCTTTTTTTTTTTAATCGAAATTGCTGACTGAACATATACCGAAATACTCCAATAGGGCGATTCCAAAAATAGTTCAGACGCATCATGAATATCGGATTGTTAATGCCAACATCACTGTACATTTTTTGAAAAACAAAATTCGCTATCACTTCACCTCGCTCCCTCCCCCTCCGCCCCCCGCTCCCACTTATCATTACAATCCTCTTGTCCTATTCTTCCATCACTCTTTCCTATTCGAATATGTTTTAACATGTATTATAGCCTTCGAGACCCTGACCATCTGGCACGGAATATTTAGTACTCTATCAAACGAGGGAATACCAACAGTTATGATCAGCTTCGTGCAGTTCGAAGAGAGATTCAAGTTTTACGCTGGACGAACCGTTCGACCGCTCGTAGTCATAATTTTCGTCACCATAGAGGATGTCCAGAGTTTTAGCACAATCACGAGAGATTTGGACATGAGCTACGCTGTCTGGTTATTATTATTTATGGGGGATGCCAGCCCGGACGTTTGCGCATTTTGTCAGAACCCACGAGGAAATTTACTGAACCTCAAGTATGACTCGGAAGTATTCGTTTCGTGCTGTCAGTCGAAATTTATTGAGGAATGGTGGTCGGCATTGACAGAGCATACTAACAGTCTGGAGCTGGGCCGATGGACCGGTGATCAGCGTCGAATCGAGTGGTTCTTCAGTGACTCCCTGTACAGCAGGAGGCATTCAATGGAGGGACAAGAATTTCGTATCGCCGCTGTCAAAGTAAGAGTTGCAGGAATTTACTTGTTGGATTATTTTTTTAACTGACTGATTAATTTACGAAGTTTATTGTTTCTTCAGGCCAGTTGCTTTATATTAATTAAAATTTTTTTTTTTTTTAAATTGTTCATTTCTTTGATGTTACAAACGTTTTACTTTGTTTTACATCCTCTCCCGCCTCTCTTAAACTTTCCTCTCCAGCCTCTCTTCTTCTTTCCCCCCCGCCTCCTGTACCGCATTTGCCGAAAGGGAGGGAAAAACCTCACTCAAGGGAAAACCTGCCCTGGTACAGTCGTCCTTTTGACAGGACTACCGCTCGACCGTGAAACCGTGAGATTAAAGCGCTATAATTTTTTAAAAATTTTGACCAATATTTTGCACCCCATCGAATCTCCTGGCAAAAATAAACACATTCAGATTTACTCTCATCGTTCTATGGAACAGTCAGGAAGACATCCATTGCAACATTCGAAAATATTCGACTTGAAAAGTTGTATTTTCAATTGTTATCCCAATATTTAGTGTAAATCGACGTTTCAACTTTGAAACCTTCCTAAACATCCACATGAGCACTGAATATCTGACTAACAAATTACCTTTGGACTCTAGACGTCGGTCTACTTCTGGGAGTGGAACAACAAATATTACGGATTTCTCGGTGAAATACTGAGGGAACTATCCGATTCCTTGAATTTTACGATACCACCAGTGACTTGGGATCACACTTACGGAGCTTGGAATCCAGAAACATCAAGTTGGACTGGTGTCATTGGAAAGCTCGAGCAGAACGAAGCCGATTTGGCGGTATCAGAATTTCGGATCACTGAAGAAAGACTTAATGTAGTTGACTACACTGTTCCAATAGGCGTTGGTGGGACACGATTGTACTTGAGAAAACTTGATGCTGCTCGTCTCCAGTGGAATGCTTATTTCAAGGTCACAGCTGATCTTGACTGATAAATATGAGTCTTTGGCCAGGAACGAATTAGCAATATTTTTATTCATTCACAGGCGTTTGCAGTGGATGTGTGGATGGCTATTATCGGCCTGATATTGACAATTCCGATTGTCTTGACCCTCATGAGGTACAGGAAGAAACGCTGCTATCTACTCCCACTAGCCCTTGAACATTATTTATGCATTTGGGGTATTTACTGTCAACAAGGATTATCAGGTACTCAGGCATAAATTCAGTAAGGAAGGGTAAACCGAGATAAGTTTAATTATCTTTAGTGGGGTTTCTCGCTGCTAGCGGCATCGCGACCGTGGCGTTGATGTCCGTCTTACCTTTTCTTTTGCACTAATCGATTATCGATTGTCAAATAATCGATTATGAATATGACATAATCGATTTTCCTCATGAAATTTTGATGTAAATTTGCGCCACCACAGCGTTGATGTCAGTCTTACCTTTGCTTTTCCGCTAATCGATTATCGATTGTCAGTGAATCGATTATCGATTGTCAACAAATCGATTATGACTACGACATAATCGATTTTCCTCATGAAATTTTGATGTAAATTTGCGCCACCACAGCGTTGATGTCACTCTTACCTTTACTTTTCCACTAATCGATTATCGATTGTCAAATAATCGATTATGACATAATCGATTTTCCTCGTAAAATTTTCTTGTAACCTAGCGCCACCGCGGCATCGGTGTCAGTCTTACCTCTACTTTTCCACTAATCGATTATCGATTGTCAAATGATCGATTATGACTATGACATAATCGATTTTCCTCATGAAATTTTCTTGTAACCTAGCGCCCCCGTGGGGTTAGTGTGAATCGTACCTTTGCTTTTCCACTAATCGATTATCGATTATCAAAAGATCGATTAGGAATACGACATAATAATTTCGACATATTTATCGACAGCGGGTCAATGGTAGAAGCAAAAGGGACTTATCTCGTTTTACCACTTCGCTACTACATTTCGTAGATGTAGTTTGGACTTTCAGTACTACATGACAACAATTTTCAAGTCTTCCCGAAAGAAACATCTCTGAGAATCGTTTACCTGTCGATATTCGTATCAGCATTGGTCAGCTCAGGCGCATATTCCGCATCACTCATAAGTTTCCTCGCCGTCTCATCCTCATATTCACCGTTCAATACTATAGAGGAATTTGTGGCAGACGGTAGTTACCAGTTGATAGTACTGAAAGATAGCCCAGATTACCATATGTACAAGGTAAGAAATGGTCATTATTCCGGACTATTTTCCAGGGGCTACATGAGTCCGAAATTACATCAACTTGACGCGATATCAAGGTCGATTTGGGAATGTTCGATATGACATCGATATTCCGAATAATCGATAGATCGTGGTCCGAGCATCGGTTTTTTAATCGATAGTTTTCAGCCTAATGTATCGAAGGGATTGACGTTTCAACCCCATATCGATAGTCATCTAGAATCGATTCTCGAATCTCTAAATTCGATAATTGGAGAATACCATAACTTTTGGGGATTACTAAAGGAGAACATGCGGTATTCACTCTCATTATCGAATTTCGATATCCGAGAATCGATTGTTTTTAATCGATTTATGAGAATAATCGATACATTATACCTAAAGGGAAGACGTGGCATTATCGAATCACGATATTCGAGAATCGATTGTTTTGAATCGATTTATGAGAATAATCGATACATTATACTTAAAGGGAAGACGTGGCATTATCGAATCTCGATATTCGAGAATCGATTGTTTTAAATCGATTTATGAGAATAATCGATACATTATACTTAAAGAGATGATGTGACATTATCGAATCTCGATATTCGAGAATCGATTGTTTCAATCGATTTATGGGAATAATCGATACATTGTACTTAGAGGGAAGATGTGGCATTATCGAACCTCGAAATTCGAGAATCGATTGTTTCTAATCGATTTATGGGAATAGTCGATATATTATACTTAAAGAGAAGATGTGACATTATCGAATCTCGATATTCGAGAATCGATTGTTTTGAATCGATTTATGAGAATAATCGATACACTATACTTAAAGGGAAGACGTGGCATTATCGAATATCGAGATTCGAGAATCGATTGTTTTGAATCGATTTATGAGAATAATCGATGTTTATGAACGTCATATTTGGTCGATCCTTCTTTCGTTCATCATATCTCATATAAATTGTTTCTGATTCATTATCCTATCACCATTTTAGACTTCCAATCAAACGCTGATGAAGAAGATGATGTCCCTCATGAAACCAACCGATCTATTGCCTCGAAGCTATCAAGAAGGATTTAATCAGGTATCTCATTATTCATGAAAATATTCTATTCCTCAGCGTAAAAATCAGCGATACAACGAGAGAAATGGGAATAGCGTGGTAACGTGGGCGTGAAGTTGGCGACCCTAAACGAATTAATCGATTCACCATCTATTCAGGGGTCGGCCATTGATCGATCGAGTGCAATAGTCGATGCCCTATCGAGTCTCCATCGCCTAACCATCGTACAATCCGCCATGGAACCCCTGTAACATGCACTGTATTGTGCTATTGACCCCAAACACCGCGATTTTACCAAAAAAAGCCAGTGTTGGCTCACTGCTGGCTGAGTGTTGGGCTATATTATGTCATTGGTTTCAACAACCGCGATTTAATTATCCCCTATATTATGCTTTTCCTCTCAAAAACCGCGATTTTACCGAGTGAAACCAGTGTCGGCGCATCGCTGGCCGAGAGTCGGGGCAAGATTATCGACACTGGGCCACCCCTGGACTGTTCCAGGGCTGGCCTAGGGCCCCGTGTAAAAACTTTACATTGATTATTCATAACTTTATTGATTATTTATGATGATTATTATTAATGAGTGATATCGAAAATTTTAGGTATGTACGAAGAGGGTGGTATTTTATACCCACGAAGCTATAAGGAGGGCTATGGTCAATTTAATACCTTGCGAAATTACTGCTATTAACACCGGCAAAACCGAAACACTAGGAATGGCCCTTCCACGAGGTAGCGAATGGAGAGGACTTATTAACTATCAGTGAGTCTTTAAGACACGAATTTGTTATTCATTATTGTACCTGCACACACACACTGAAAAAACTAATAGTATTGAATCTCGTTTGTTACCTCCACAACGTGATTTAAGAGGTCAGACTTTTTAATTTACGTTTTTTCGAAATCTTAATTTACAGTTCCAAACACGCAATTTATATATTTTTCAGACCCTTTTTACATTTTCAACATCGCCATTGGCGTTCTCAAAAATGTCGTAAATTCACTTTTAAATTTTGTATTTTACAATTGGTTTTTCCTGTGTGTGTGTGAAAAAAACATTCCAATAATTTCAATGTTATTGCAATTGATTTAGTGGAATTCCGAAGATATTGGAATTTTATTGAAATCATATTCATTTAAGGATTCGGCGATTCGGCGACAACGGAATGTTACAACGATTGGGTTACAAATACTTCACAGAATACAATCGGAATGACCTTCGACATCCCTCAGTACATCTCCAAGGGATCATCCCCATCGTAGCAGTATTAGGTGCTGGATTGCTGATAGCTTCCGTAATCTTCATCATAGAAAGACTATCCTATTCCTCCAAGAAGACGTCACTGAATCCACGTCGACGAAAAAGTTTCTAATCACATTTCGAACTCGTATTCCCTCAAAATTTTATCGTAAACGCGTTCAGCTTTTTTTTCTGTATTTTGGAGTCAAATAATTTCCCCACCGAAGAGGTCAGACATAAATTCCCAATCACGAGAATTCCAATTCATTAGCCTATTCAAAAGTTAAAGAGTGAAAACAAAAGTATCACACTCCCAGTGCGACGTACAATCACAATATTGTATGTTAATATCATAGCGTAAAATAGCATTAACAATAAAATATATTTACGATTAAAAGTGATTGTTGTAATTCCTGATCATTTTGGAAAACAATGTCAACGATACAATATATTTATAAACGAAAAAAATTCTGGTGTACTAAGATTACTCTGTAAAAATTACTTTTGGCACACCGATAACCACAACAATAACAAGTAAACAATACATAAAAACGAGAATTATTCTGTCGCCAGTGAACGTTGTATGAAGTTATTTGAGCACAAGTGAATTTATCCATAAAGTGTTTATGACAAATGTCACTAGACTGAGTTATTCTGACGTAATTTTTTATGTAAAAATTATTTCGACTAGTCGAATCTAAATCATTAGAAATTTTGTTGGTGAAATTGATCTCGAATCCCCAAAAATAAGAAATTCTTCCCTTTCGCTTACGATTTGTACTAAAAATTTTTGAATTATTCCTACTTTTCAACGCTTTATTATGAAAAAATATGGGAAAACCAAACGAATATAAAATATCACCAATTATAAAACATCACCATATCCATCATCGAATCTTAAACATTTTCAGCAGCAGAAGAATTATCACAATGGTTGAGATCTCTCACCCCATAAATTCTTGTGCCCTCTGTATAATGAAATTCATTGATGAACCTTATTATTTAATCATTCATAATAAAAATAGATCTTATGGTTACTTTGTATTTTATCCTCATACAAATGACAGATAATTAATACCACATAAGTTGGAGAATATGCAGTACCTATGCGCCTCCATAACTTTATGATATCATTATTTTCCTCTTCACTTAAACTTACACAACCAAATCATAGTCTGAGTTGTTATTGGACTGTGTTGAACACTGATCAGATGTGACAAGCACCACATTAGCTGGATACTCCTCAACGTCATCATTGCAAAGGGTAACAGTATGTGGTTTTGTACTGCTCGTTGAATGCTGCAGATGAGTCTGCTCTCCTGAAAATTGAAATGCGATGAAAAAAATTTAATAATAATAATAATAATTAGCACATTCTTCGAAGAATCCCATCAATTTCATATGTCTCGGCCACCCGGTGCCACTCACATAATAATAAAGGGGACATTAATTAATAGTGATAACGTGTCCAATAATTATTGACCTTCGTCTACCCGTTGTTCTCTTCTCCTCATTGATCATAGATAAATCGATAACTTTAACATCTTCTGATCCATTATTATGGTGCCAGGAATATTGAAGATCATGGTCTGTACCCTCTCTAACTAATAAACTCTTCGCCCCACTTACTAATTAATAAAATATCGTCTCACATTATTTTCACGATGTACCATTGACGAAATCACTAACCATTAATGCTGTGACTGTCGGATACTAGAAACGCTGTGGTCCCAGGAGTGCCTGCTTCATGGGTGTACCTACTCGCACCGGATGCAAACAGAGATCTGAATGAATCCGTTGAAGTATCAGATACGTTAGATTCACGTCGTTCTTGATTTTCCTCCCATCCGGAGATGTGATTCAGGTAGGGAAGGATATCTTCGCTGGCATTGGATGCGTTGGAATCTCGACGGGAGAGAGCTCGTCGAGCGCGAGTGAATGGATTCTCTCTTTGGGGGGTAAATGTTCCTCCTTGTGTGCCTATAAAAAAAATAATCCAGTCATTTCAGAGGTTCTTTTTTATTAATTAGTTTAAAGTGATGGGAGGTATATTTTGGATTATTTACACAGTCATTAACGCACTAGTTATTGCAGTAGTTATTTTCCATTTTGCCCTTTTTGCCAAATTCGATTTATTCGATCGATTATTTGAAACTTCAAATAATCGAATAATTTTCATTCGATTATTTAAAAGTTCAAATATTCGATTTTCATTCGATTATTTGAAAGTTATCATTCGACTCATCGTTCGAGATTCTTCGTAGCTCTCTTTACATATGAGGAACAGACATCAACTCCGTAGCCCCTGTGGCGCTAGTATATATAACGAAAATGAAAAGGGTACCTTGATGTCCATCTCTGATGAGTGGGGTTGAATCATCCGAATCACTCTCACTGTCGGTCAAAACCCTTTCATCAGCGGCAAACACTTTACGTTTACAGACAGGACAAACACGTTTGTTTTTCGTTAGCCAGGGATCAATGCATTTCGTGTGATAAGCTAAAAAAAACACACATATTGTAATGAAATGAATGTTTACAGAGATAATACAAAGACGATAAATAATCAATCTTTAATCATTAAATTAATCTTTAATTATTCGAATATATTTTTTTCATATTTAAGGTTTAAAAAAGTTGTTCAAAATTTGTATAAAATGGAATAAAAGCTTATAATTGACTTAAAAAATATTGAAAAGGGCAAAAACAATATGATCACATTACAGACCTATTTAAGTCTATATCAATACTATGAAGTCATTGTTTCCTGGAGAAACATAAACTGGAAAATTTCAGTTTATGTTTATTAAATGATATAAAGAAATCTTTGTAATTATTGAAAGAAAGAAACCATGATGCTTTCGTTTTGAAGATTTCAAAATCGTTTGTCAGTTCGTCGACTGCTATCGAAGTGTGAACACATAATCATAGAAATAAAACTGCTCTTACTTATATCGTCTATTTTTTTCATTAACCTGGCTCTCAATTATTAAAATCTAATTTAAAAAAAAAGGAACATTTGCTTTTCTTTATTTCTACAGGGGGCCAAGCCCCCCTTGACCCCCTTATCACCCCATGACATAATGTACTATTAAAAACTTACCATGAGCACAAGGTAATACACGTAATTTTTCACCCTCGATATAATCATCGAGACAAATAGCACAGGTTTCATATGGATCACCTTTCGTGTATTTATGCGTTGGTATTTTTTTCAAACTTGAATTTGGCAATCTATGCCTATGTTGTCTTCTCCTATCTTTTATGCACCTCACAACCTGTCGAATATCAATAATATGATTTAATATTAAAATATTTCCTGAACGAATGATCGATTGTTCTTATTGCATAAATTAAGATCATGGAATCTGTTGTGAAAATCACTGTAGATTTTACGTGACAACAACAACAAAATATATGTAAATTTTTCCTACACAAAAGTGGTCTAATTAGCCAACTTCTTAATTAAACTTGAGAAATTCTCCGCGAGAGGTCCACAACGTCGTCTGGGAGAATGGACAGGCGACTCGGTAGGAGAATGAGGAACATTTCGTGTATCAAAGAAAGAAGGTTAAATTAATTGTTACTAAATTAAATTATTTATTCTTGGAGGAAGGAAAGACGGAAAGTAGTAAATTACTGGTGATTTAACCTCTTTTTGAATTACGGGATGTTCTTCATTCGTTCACCGAGTGGTGTATCGATTTGCCCGAGTGGACGCTATGGACCTCTCGCGGAGAATTTTTGAAACTCGATTGAGAAATTGAATAATTCGACTTTGAATAAAAACTTAACAATTAAGGGCTGGGCTATACCTTCGTTTAGAAACGTTATCTACATCGTTTTGTATTTGATTTTCTATCTACAAACACCTGCAGTTAGAAATGATTGTCAGTCCCTACTAAATTCGACAAAATTATGAATATGTAATTTTTTTAAAAACGAGACTAGTAGAAACATTTTCGAAGTCTTTTTTAAAAATATTGGAAATTAAGGGAATCGAGGGAGAAACTAGAAATTAATAATTAATGACAAATGGTGGCATATAAGAAGAACGTAGGGGGAGAGAGGATGAAACGTCAAATCTTTCAATACCTCGTACACAGATCATTAATGAAACAAAAAATGTTTAAAAAAATTAGACAAATTTTTCCAAATTTTTCGAATATACTTTTATGATGAGAAAATTAATATTTACGATAAAAAACTTGGTAGAAAATTATTTTGCTGCCTTCCCCACGTAAAACCGTTTATTTTTGAAAAATTGAATTGTTGTTGGTGACGTACTTGTAAAATATCTGGAGAATTCTGCAAAATTTTCTCGAATTTTCACAATTTGGGAAAATTCGCGTCTAATCGACTGAAATTTCCGTACCCCGCAGTACAATTTTTCTTGAAAATTTCATTCCGTGTATACGTTTTTGACATATACCATACTATCATCGTATTTATCATAAATTGAAAGTAAAAATTATTTAAAATTTTCATAACGTAATAATGCAATCATCATATCACAGCTCGATGACTCAACCGATGAAACACTTACCATGAAAATGACCATGACTAAAAAACATATACCAACGACAATTGCAAATGGCAGCAGCAAATGCGTATTAATGTTGAAGGGCACGTCATCATTGATCAACACGAAGTAGCGACGATTGTAAAGATAATTTGCTTTAATTATTAGCCCAGTTATTTCACTGACGAATACTGAGGGAATTATTATTCCTATTGGATCCTTTGCCGACATTGGCGCTGAAACATAAATCATAAATCATGTACTTCTTATTTAGCAGTCAGAGATGATGTTTTTATTCCATGAATTAGATGTCACTGTTTGATTAACTTAGAAAGCCTTTTAATTTCTCATGGCAGCTCAATTATAATTTATATGAAGACATTCGTTATTTTCCTCTATTAAAGAAGAATTGTTTCTAGAATTATTTATTTTTGTGGAGGCGTCATTTTAATTACGAAAGAACGAAAATCTTGACACAAATCTATCTAAATCTGTCTAAATTCGACTTAAATTCTAATAAACAATTAAAAGCTGCTCCTAATTTAATGAAAAAAAGGGGAAAGCGGTTCATAGAACGAGAACAACAGTTCTAATTTCAAAAAATTCAGTCCTTTAAACAAATCAGCACTAAATTTTAATAATTAATTTGAAACGATAAGAAGGTGCGATGATAAAAAATCCTTTAAAATAACCTCTTAATCATTTAATGAGAAATGTTTGACTGTGATTACATTGAGTGTCTTCCAATAAATTAATTAAATATCCTGATGTGAATTTAAATTCTTCTATCAATATTTGTCTAAAGAAGGTTCGACGAAGTCGGATTATTTAATTATGTGGGCCTCACTAATAATCTTCAATTACTTCAGTGTAAGTTTTCGTTCAGTAGAGTACCTCTTGACTCTCTAGAGTCTTATAATTTTTAATAATAATTCTGTCTTGAAATTCCTTCAAGAGTTTATTCATTTCGACCTCCACAATCCAATTGGACTACGCATTTGCATTATTTATTTATCTTTTTTTATTTATTTTAAAGTCTTCATTTTATACAACACCACCGAATAATTGAAGTTAACTAAAATTCCGTGGTACGTTAAAAATAAAAATAAATGATTACTGAATTCTCCTGAATTTATTAAACATACCAATCTCGTTGCTATTGACGTTGTGAATAATAGCGGCATCATAACCGGCTTCCTGCGCCATACGAACTTTTATCTCAAAGCTACAATTGTATCTAGCTATCAAGGCAATCCAATTTCCATTGTAACTTGTATTTTTCGGCGGTGGAGCAATGACACTGCACGCAGTCGGTGGATCAGCATAAACAATTACTCCCTGAAATCATTAAAGTAAAATTCTACGTTAGGGTTTTCCATCCAGGATATTGTCCTTGTCAAGGAAGAATGATGACTCCCTATCCCCACTTTTTCGAATTCCCCTTTAGCTCAACCTTCCCCACCACACGGAGGTACAATCATCATTTCCTGGAAGAGATCATAGCTGAGTTAGGAGGGTTCTACCCAACCGACGTCAGACAGAACCCCAGATATCACCACTGTCACATATGAGTTCAGTCAGAGGGCAATTTGTATGAGAAAAACAACCTCAGGGGTTTTACTTCCCAGATAAATCCACTTCTGCTGCAGAAATGAATTTCTGCAGCATTCGATGTTCTCCATTCCTTCTAGACGTCCTGATAATCCTCGAACAAATGCGCTGATCTCGTCGACTATTTGTTCAGCCTTATGAATAATTTACCTTAATTCCATCCGACGATATCAGTGGACCGAATCGCGCCGGCGCGTCCCTGAACTCCTCCTCAATTTG
Organism: Diachasmimorpha longicaudata; assembly: GCF_034640455.1. Classification (NCBI taxonomy): domain Eukaryota; kingdom Metazoa; phylum Arthropoda; class Insecta; order Hymenoptera; family Braconidae; genus Diachasmimorpha; species Diachasmimorpha longicaudata. Next base: position 2,306,222 of record NC_087242.1, read on the forward strand.
GTGTCTCGCAGCAGCCGAAAATACCAAAATATCGGCCCTTGTGCACTGACAACAAATAGTCCAAACCATAAACCATAATACGGTTCTGTGACGTTCACAACACCCTGGCATTTTTGGTTACCGATAGATCAATTGTTTATCGGTGGGATTTCACCTCAATATTTCTTTACAGAAGAAATTCCCAGGCGTCAATTCTCGCAGAGATTTGCATTTTCATATTCTTCATACGACACGTATATTTTAGATAAAGTATCGCCAAATCCTGAATGAAATCCGTCGATCTTTTCCTGGAACAAGAATTTTAGAAAATTACATTAACTTAATTAATTATTCGTCCCTTCTTCACGCGCCACATTGGAAAAGTCTTAATAATTCAATTGTAGTCAAAACAATTTGTTTATTAACACACTCCGTACTCGAAAAAAAAAATTATAAACAAATCTGATGTTAGGATTGGAGTACTGGACATTCGGATTTAATGACGTCCTAAAATTCTCTCCTCTCAATTTTATCGTGTGATATTTCTGTTTTTTTTTACAACAATAAATTTTAATTTTGAATCTGCTATAAAATAATTTTCAAAATTTTCTATTAATAACCGAAATAAGTCCCAGAACATCAATAAAGTTTTAAAAGACTTCATTCGTTTTTCTGCTTATTACCACAGTAAAATAAATTTTTCACTTTGTACAAAATACTATTTCTTCAATTTTGTTTAAAAATAAAGTCGCCCTTAATCAATGGGCATTTTATTATGCCACATAGTAATTTTGTTAAAAGTACTTGTCTTCATTAATTTTGACCTGCCTCCCTTTGTCTTTATACTGCAAAGTAAAATGAAAATGGCGATGTTGAATATTAAAACAACAATCGCATTTTCCCAAACTTAAACAGTAGCACATGTGAATTTTGCTATGAAACGCGTTAGATGCTACGTAAATAACGTGAAGAGATCAATCTATTGTGGCTCTCGCAGCAAAAAACATCCTTTCTTCACGTTTCATAACATTCTAGGCAACTTCCAATTGAAATTAGAGAATTGAAAAATCGGTCAATTACAAGGCTTCCGTTTGGAAGCAAAGTCTTTGAAATTAGTCATTTATGACAATGTACAGTAATACAAACTAGACTTTCCTTATTCCCCAGAGCTACATTTCAACTTAACAAAACATATTGACGTCACACTCGTTGGATTTATTTTAAAAAATCTTTAAAACAGTTAAGGGAACAATAAAAAATTGATAACGTCATTTTCATAGACGAATATTATCCTAGAATTTTCTCCAAGTGAATGAAGCAACTGACACCCTCGTCATTAACTTTATTCATTAGACTGATACGGATGTGCTGACAGTTTGCGAATAAGGCCATCAACCACAAGAATTATTAAACTGAAAATAAACTATCAGCAGAGATACATGGACTGACAGCAACTAGAGTAATTGGGATAAGTTTTGTTCCAATTATTAGCAATTACTTATCACTAATCATCCAGTATAATTTCAAGGTTGTGGTGTCACTAAGAAAACTGTTAACTACGTCTCAAAACTCATTCTCCTGATGAGATGAAAAATATTTTGTCAGGAAACATTTGTCACAAGTTAGACGAGTCTATCGTGAAAATTCATTCGCCATTGTTACATCATAAATCACGACTCAGAAATTTTATGAAAATTTATTGAATTAGTCACTCGACAATGTGACAGGAGAGATCTTCGTGATTCAACAGAGCTGTGTCCCAACTTACGAAAACGTCGTCATTATGAGAACAATCAAAATACTGACCATTTAGATCAATCACAATGTTGATTCACATTTGAAGACACTTTTGGAAATACACCGTTGGATTAATGCACTTGAGTACACACAAATTAACTTCCATGGGTTTTTTTAATCGACATGACCATTATTACAATTTTTTTACTTTTTGTTACTTCACTCGTGTGGTCTCGTCCGCTGTGAGAGTTCCTAGCCTCAGTCGGTACAGTAGACTGGATTCCAGACTCGAAGGGTGTCAGACCGACGGCGTCACTAGGGGTAGGTACACTCCTAGTAATTATGTGGGGTCCCTATGACTCATCCTCCACGACTACCCCCACTACCTCCAAATGGATTTTTAATTAATCATCTCGAGGAGGGGAGATGTCTGTGATCTGTCCCAGACTCTGATCGTCAGAGTCAACTGCCCTAACAGGAGATGAGGAATGGCCGACAGTCGGCCAGCATTGGCCAAATGTCGGCCCACTGTCGGCCATTCCTCATCTCCTGTTAGGGTGGTGCCACTGGTGGTTGGCAGCACTGTCCAATTGAATTCCAAATTCAATTCTAAAAACCAAAGTCCATGAAATCCAAAGACTTTTTTTATTCAGAAAAAATCGTATAAAATCTGCTGAAAAGAGCAAAAATAAATTTTTGTAAAAAATGTCCCCAGAAAGAGTTTTGGGTAGTGATTTGCCCCGAAGATTTTTGGAAAATAAACAGAAATAAAAAAAGATTGTCAAACAAAAGTTCTGTATGATGAACGAAAATAGTTAATGGGAAACTGAGCCATTATATCATATGGTACTTTAGCAAAATAAAATGGCGACACAAATCGTCACAGGAATTTCTAAGAAATGAAAATTTAATGGACAAATCGAATGAAAATCACAGTCTGGCTCCCTAGAGCTGTATCAAGAGTACAAAAATTACTTCACACCAGTGACCATTGTAATTTTGTTGCTCTCTGCATTAGTGTGAGTGCTACGCATACACCTGTGTCATTAAAAATGGCGAACGTTCGAGTTCTCGGTAGAATCGCCAACAATGTTTTGTGTACGTAAAACAAGTTGACTGTCCCATTGAACCTGACGATTCCACTGATAAAATCAAAATCGCATTCATCTGACAATAATTAGTGCCCTAACAATCAAGAATTACTAAATATTGTGTAATCGGTTAGGCCACTTCACTTAGAGGTTATGTTCCAATACCAGAGCTGCTCAGAATGTTCACCAAAACGTCATCGAAAGGGTCAGTTGGAAAAAATCTGGTATTTTATTTATATCCCTTTGTTTGCAGCCCAGAGATCGTTGAAGGCACTACCACAGGCGACAACGACGTGTCAGCCATCCCGGAGTAAGTACGTCGTCATCACTCCCAGCGACAGCCCATCCTGGCCGAATGTACCTAACAACGAGGCCATGCATCTCTATTTGAGAGAACTGGGGAATGGATTCCTGGTGACGTTGTCTGCGATGTTTAAGGAACCAGTGACTATCAATTATCCCTTTGAGAAAGGCCCACTGAGTCCCAGATTCAGAGGAGAACACGCGTTAAGAAGGTAACAAACACCTGAGAGCTTCACAACATTTTAAGAAAACTCGATGACACGTGAAATCGATATTTTCTTCGATTTAATGATCGTTTGTTTCCAAAAAAGTTAAAAAATCAGAAGTAAACGCATTAAAATCGAAATTTTTGATCGTCAGACGTAAAGAAATCGAGAAAATTTTGACGTTTCATAAATGATAATCCACCGGTTGACGAATAAGTTCTGGTATTTGTTTATGAGAGAGAAATTCTGTCTCATAAACAAAATATTTAAAAATATGAAAACGAATGAATATCAATATGAATATGAAATATGAATATGAATATGAATATTTTTTAAAATATGAAAACTTTTGAAAGTTTAATTTAGGTAATACTGACTGTTTATGAATTTTTAAGATATTTTTTATAATTTCTGGACAGATATCCATCGGGCGAGGAACGATGCATCGCCTGCAAGCTCTGCGAAGCCATTTGTCCTGCTCAGGCTATCACCATTGAAGCTGAAGAGCGCTCCGATGGCTCCAGAAGAACGACCCGATACGATATTGATATGACAAAGTGTATTTATTGCGGGTTCTGTCAGGAAGCTTGTCCAGTAGATGCCATAGTCGAGGTGAGTGACATGCGTTAGGATGAAGACAATCGTACCCTGAGACAAAGATATCGTAGATTCTAAGAAATATATTTTGTTAGTTGAATGTCCTTTGATACGGAAATAGAATCCCATTGTTTCAACATTTTAAATGTTTATTTCACCAGAGGGTTCCCTATAGCCCGCAGATACACAATTTCCCCTGCAATTCACGTTTTCTTCCAAATTTTTTTGCGAATTTATCATGCAATTGACATAAAAAAAATATTTTTCTGTTTTGTCGTTAGTTAACGATCTAATGATTCTTCGTAAAAATAACCTACCGTGTGGGCAAGTTCTATCATTTATTTACAAGAAAAAAATGTTGAAAAAAATATCAAGACTTTCCGACATTTAATTTAGATAATATTCGAATTTCATTCATTAGTTAAACATTTTAGCAATTGAAAATATACAAAAATAGTGTATCCAGTAGATACTTTGTCAATGTCCCTTTAATCAATCGTCCGGCCTCTTCAGTGAATGAAATGATTTTATAAATAAACAATGATCGAAGGAAAAATCAATTCTGAATGTTAATGTAACCGCAGGACATCCGGATCATCTTAATCAAGAATAATTAGAATTAACGCAGCAGAATAATTTTTAATTCAATTTTTTTCCTTCAAATTTCAGGGGCCCAACTTCGAGTTTTCGACAGAAACCCACGAGGAGCTGTTATACAACAAAGAAAAACTCCTGAACAACGGTGACCGATGGGAATCTGAAATTGCTAGTAACATTCATGCTGATCACTTGTATCGTTAATTAAATCTCATGGATACCTAGTCGTTGTCCTTGGGCAATATAACAGCAAAGAAAACTCGGTGTTTTTTCAAATTCAATGCAGAACTGAAAAAAAATATTGTTGAAATTACCAACACATACCTGTAAATTAAAACAATGTGGATGCGTTTATCGAATAAATGAAGTAGTTGTTAAATAATCCAGTGATACGTTAGTTTCACGTAAAATACGAAATGTCCTTTCGCAAATTTATTTCATCAATGTACATAAATATTCTAATAGCAAGACGAATGGCGTTTATGGGGGGAGAATGTTGCGGAAATATGTTTAAATACACGTGGAGTTTGCAGACATTTGCATGGATTTTTCAAAAAAAAGCATGGCACACACGTGACAAATACAGTCATCACAAATTCATTTATCAGAATACAAAATATTTGATACACACGAGATATTACTACATTTTCGTTGACCACAGAATTTGTTTAAAATATTTCTTCTCGCCGATTCCCGCTGATGATACCACCAGAGCTCCCAAATTATCGAGTAATTAACGTCAGGTTCATCGCAAACAAAATGAAGGAGTCGACATGACAAATTATATAATTTCGAAGCTCTAGTGGTATTCGGGGGTTTATTTTTCCCGTTCAAATTTCAGCGAAACGAATCTCGCCATGAGAGCATTCAGTTGAATAATTGAAAAACCATTAAATTATCATTTCATTCATGTTCAAATTGTTGTTATAAAAAATACAATTATTACAGACGCTCGTCTGCAGCAAAAAATCTGGAAATCTCCGAATTTTATCTCAAAACTGTGTATGTGATACCGTAAAATTCGACGAGGTTTAGTTGGTTTTGGAAAAAATTGTGTTTTTTTTGTGAAAAATTATCGGTTAAATAATTAAAAATTTATCTGTTTTAATTTCGTATTGACAATGCTAAATAACATCGAATCGAGCCATTTTATTGGCGGAAATTTAAATGGGAAAAATAATCGATATTTAATTTAATATTTCATCGTGATTGGAATTCATCATTGATTAGATGGGAATGGAGATGTCTGTAGAAATGTACACAACAGGATTATTATTATTTTTTGTATAGAAACACTAGATGATGCACATGGAATTGATAATTCGTTAGGAGATAAACAGTCCCTAGGAACAACAGATTTTCTTCATGCTTTTCTTATCCACAACAATATTTTCTTCTAAATAACAGTAACCAGCCTAGAAAGACGATTCCATTAATTAATTTCATTCAAAAAATCCTAGCTACTCACAGTATCAAAATATTCAATCAAAGTGGCCAGAAAGGGATGAAAAACGTTCAATTTTCCTCCTATTTTACGATCATTTTGGGGGTTTTTATCTTCAAGTGGGTCTGGCTGTTGTTTTTTAATTCTAGTTTTTTTTTCAGTTCAAAGACTTCACTTCAGGAATGTCAGCCACAAATACTACTGTTACTTTATTTATCAAATAATCGTCAACAATGTGGACACATTCTCTCAGAGATTCTCACTTCAATCGTTGCATTTATCGTTAATGTGGGAAAGCAAATGGGGAAACTATAATTAAATAATGTCACATCAATTGGTTTGTTGTCAATTCCTCAATCTTAATTCTGAGATGTTGAGAATTGTGACATTTACAATAGATTTTTTGGAAATTACAAGATAATTGAGGTATTCAATGCCAAATGGAAATTTACCCCGAGGTTTTTTTATGATTTGGAGACGTGAGGAAATTTTTCTGAATTTTTTTTAGAATCTTCTGACAGGTTATTTCGTAAATATAATTTTCTTAATTTCAGTTGGTCGACAAAACAAGTGATAATTTTTGGACTTTTATTCTATTTTTGATGTGTATTTTAACTTTTATTGGATTTTTTTTTCAGTTCTTAAATTGAAAAAAAATTGAAAAATTTACAATTGAATTTTTATTTTTGAAAAAACCATTTTTGTCATTCAATGAATCGATATCATGAACCTTTAGGGATTGGAAAATACATTAAAGTCTTCTTTCAAAAGGAGAAAATGAAAACCGCTGAGGTGATTTACAAAAAGAAAAATTATTTCCCAAAATGAGCTGCCAAAAAATGTGAAACCAATTACATTCCATTTGACATAGAATACCTAAATGTCACTTCATTTTACATTCAATTTTGAAAACTAATAAACGAAAGAGGTTTAAGGAACTTCCGCAGTCAATCGAAAACTCACGAGACGAATCGAAAACTTCAATGTAGAACTTCCAAAAAAATCATAATTTTGACAGACATTTTAATAACTCATGAGCCCTGTGGTCATGTCAATTGTCATCCTCGTAATTTCTAGTTCACAAGTGTCTCATTTTTTTTTCTCTACATAAATCGGTGTGGCCAGTCAAGTTGGCACATTTCGAAAAAAATTTCAAAGTAACGCCACAAAAATTCTCACAAAAATTCCCCTCAACGTACCATTCCTTCCTTCAACTCTTATTAACTCCTCGCGGAAGTTCCTTAAATCCGTGAAAAAATTTGTTCTCAATTTCATTGGCCCCGTGGATCTCTGACGATTTCATGCACGAATTACGAAACTTGATTATGCTTTGAACTGTATGTTTGGTAAAAATTCGTTTGAGCAATAAATTCAAGGATCCAGCAACGTGATTCACAAGATTATGGAAACACTAATTTCATAATATTCACTCAGTAGTAGCACATGATTCCATACAATTTATCAAATTTACCTAATTTTTGCAGCTTAAAAATATTTATCAATCGAAAACGACTGACTGAATACACGAAAAAAGAAAATCATACGTAATTGAAAAAGCAATGTCTCTACCTGACGTTGTAAATTCATTGTACATATTTACAATCAATTATTCATAGACTTACGATAAGCTTATCTCTGATGGACTGAGTTGAAAATTCATAAAATCATTATTCAATAATAACTGTAGGAGACGCCGGTGCGAGTAAAAATTTCTGTTGTGTAAATTATACATAATTGGTTTGGATTTCAACATATCGCATTAGCGTTTAAATAAAATTTTCCTAAATCTCAATCCACTGATGGCTTTGTACGTCTGCGATGATGATTGCGGGCCAGGGCGTGAATTATCGTTATGAGGAAGTAACATATCATCAGCATAACAAATTTTTCGAATAGCCACGCTATCGTCGTTGTTCCCTCCTGCAAATATTGTTTATTCAAAAATTTAAAATTTCATTTACAGTTGTTTTTTAATGAAAATTAACGCAGTTATGAGGTCCTTTAAAGTTAATAATTGGATTCGTTAGTGAAAGAATGAAGAGAGATTCCTTAATTCTGATAAACAATGGGAATAATAAAGTTGAAAGACAGAATTGAATGACTTTAATAATAACAAAACAGGAAATAATCAAAAACTCTAGTTTGTTAAAATTAATTTTAACAAATTCTGAGAAAATCAGAAGATGTTAATATGCTCCTGAGAATTTGAACAAATCCTGAGATGATTTTCTCAGGATTTGTTAAAATTAATTCGAACAAATCCTTTGTTTTGTTGATTTGTTAAAATTAATTTTAACAAATCCTGAGAAAATCAGGAGATGATAATATTCAAAAACTCACCATTGACGACGAATTATGCAGCTTATTCTTCTGCTCGACTAAATATTTTTTAAATGGCTCCTGGAACTTGGTACCCACATAAGGAATCACAGCCAAAAATCCAATAGCTTTATCCAATAATTCTTCATTGAACGCTATTATCACAGCGAGCTGTTGAATATGCATTTTAACAATGGCTTTACCAATGAGTGTAGCACCGAAGAAAGTCCAGAATGGAATGCGATAGTGGCCACAAGTCAACCCAGCGAGGTCAAAAAGTGGATTTGGAATCTACAACAAAAACATTGAAACTTAAATCACAGAAATTGCAATAAAAATCAGCGATTGGTAAACAGTCGTAACATTTCCATATTTTTTCATATAATTAGAAATTCCATCTTTCAATTGTGTTTTAATTGAAATTTTTACATAATAAAATCATTGATAATTTATATCACCAGAGTTTAAATTTTTAATCTTTATATTGTAAAAATTGGTGAAACAAAAATCATGAAATATCATCTTTTGATTAAAATCTCTCATAAGACGATAAAAAATGATGATAATTAAATAATTCAGGTGTCAAATTAAAGCTAAATCAATCAAGTTCCATCTAAAACAAAACTATTCACCAAAACTATCTTAAAAACTTGGAAATTTTCCCGATTAAGAAGAAAAAACCAGAAATTTCCAATGAGCCATGGCCACTATGAAATTCTTGCAAAAACTACCAACAAATTCCGTAAAAATAAAAAACAAATAATCCCAAAATATTCACCGAAGCACAGGCGAGAATTCCCAGGAACCCAGCCTTCTGCACGAAGTGCTTCATAGCAAGTTTCAGCCTCATCAGCACAGGAACATTGGCCCCACTCTCCAAAGCTTCGAGTGCCTCAAGTTCCTTGAGATCCTCCTGATCATACTCATGACTCTTATCACTCTGTCGGCTGTTTCTAGCTGCACGAGCCATGAAATATGGTGGCAGCTCCCCCAGAGCAGTCCCCGCACCCCACAGCATCGCCTCAACCCTGACTTTCCTCATGATATTGAGAATGCCAGCTGTCCAAGCTGGATCAATCACCTCTGGACAGACAATGGCATCAGGATACGGTGGCTCTGGAAAATTAAGTCCCCCACATTCGTAAGCGGCTATCGTAACAGCTGCTATGTGTGGGCCCAGATAAAGCACAAATGTGTGCAGCCCAGTGCCCAACCCGACACTCGATAGGACCCCCAGTCCCACCCAGTAGAGCCACCAGAGAAGACTGTCTTCCCAGATCTTCAGCAACTCCTGATGGGGCCCTGTCACATGCCTGAAGACCACTAACACAGCAATAACAAGTAATCCACTCCAAACAGTCTTCTTGTACTGTAACGTTCTATGTGCTAAACTGACAATGTCAATGAACAATTCTCGAATGAAATAATTTAACGTTGTCATTGGATGATGCCAGAGGGTCAGGCTGTCTGGATCTATCGAATCACTTTCAGCTTTCGTTCTAGTTTTTGATCCTGATGATCCATCGTCGGTTGATAATTTCTGGGCACCATTTGAAGTACTCAACTCCTTTCCTCGACGAACTGTTTTGCCTTCCATAGTTCCTTCTAATCGAGTTATCTGGAAATCAATCGATGGTTCTTGATTGTAGTATCGGTATTGACGTTGGAAAAGCAGTGATGGGTGTATGAAGATAGAAATGTATTTAAATACTTGTTCAAGGAGTGATTATTGGAGTATTTGGTATTTATGAGCGATGAAAATATTGAATATGAAAATATTTAAGATTTAAAATGAAAATAATAAATATTAGAAACGAATATGATTTGAATACTAATTGAAAGAGTGATTATTGCAGTATTTGGTATTTACAGCCACTTAAAATATTAAATATCGAAATATTTAGAATTGAAATGAAAAATAATACAAAAATCTCCTGCTCTCGTCATCAACTGAAAAATTAATAATCAACTAAAGCACGATAATTATCCAAAGACATCAGTAATCACCAATAACTAATTTTTATAAAATCACCAAAAAAGTTCCTAATATATCTAAAAATAATTAACAGCCATCTCTGCTCACTCGACAGACAACTACTGATAAATAAATAAAAAATTAAATCAACGTAATTACGTCAGAATCACTGGGACTCATGTCAATAGTTAAGTAATCCTCGAGTCTATTGCACTCCAACGGCGCAAGTAATACATTTTTACAACAATCGTTGACCCTAGCACGATTGTACATTTAGATCAACTAGTCGAGCTAACTTCCACTGATTAATACACCAGAGGGTCACAATCGCGTTGGAGTGACTGTCATGTGGGGAGTGATTGGTATCAACAGTAAGTCATACTGAAGCCGTGGCATGGCGAGGAGTCGGAGGTCATCTACGAGCCAAGGGTCAGACTCACCATTCCCCCTCTCTCACATTCGTAAATTTATATCAGTCTAACTACTACGAGAGCTGCTATTATTACTCTAATGCTAACGTATTGGTCTACAGTTAAGTTAAGGGAATGTGTCGGTGGAATGTAAATGCCTTCACTCAATTTTGGGACTCATTCACCAGAGCCGATCGACTTTGCCCCGTATAAACAGGAAAACATCGGTTGAGGGTAAAAAGGTAATTTTTTAATGCGATTTTTTTTATTATTCTTTCGTTTTTTATGTATTATATGTTCATTTTATTGCTTCAGACATGGACCTTAAGGAAAAGATGTTGCCACAGGCGTTGAGACGATTTTTTATGCAGCCGACATTGGGCCAACCTTCCGCCGACATGGGCCGACATTCGGCCAACATTGTGCCGATATTCCCTTATTTAGGAATAATTCAATGCGAATGACTCAGAGATGAATAATCAAATCATTCCAAAGCTCAAACTTGATCGAAATGACAATGAAATGAATGTTATAAATTATTATTTAAATGATTGGAATTTGTGCAGTTTAACGATCAGAACTAGTCAGTCTGACTAAAAAATTGAAAATTTTGGATTTAACGTATACAATTCTTCCATTCGGAATCAAAAACAACGAAAATCGTATGAAAACCGCGATAAGGAGAACGTTTTGAACGGAAAATAGAAGAAAATGTCTTTTGTTCTATAGTTTCTCGTAGTTTTATATTTTTTTACATAATTTTTGATGGTTGTAAGGGGGAAAATCGATCGGCTTCGTGATGTTCCGTAATTATCCTCATATTCTAATCATTACTGTTATTGTGTATCACATGCCATTTGTCATCAGCTCATGAATTCATTGACACTTCCTGTTCCTTCTAGTCATCATTGTGATTGTTATTCTAATTCTCATTTTTCTGTTTTGCATTGATTATATGTTGATCAACTAATTAATTATGTTGCTCTAGAAAACTTAAATGCTGCTGCATCGAACACTGTCTTTTGCAGTAATTTGTGGTCTTATATATAACATATAATTATTGTAAAAATATGATTTGAATTTTTAATTTTAGTTTTCAGTCTCTTTCAATCATTTTTCTATAATAATTAGATATTATATATTACGATAATTATACATTACATATTATATATAATTATATCTAATATATAATTATTATAGAATTCTAGGCTTTTAATAGTTTAACTTTCCTCACAATGTGAGGATCTGTAACGAATAGAAATATAATTTGAATTTTTAATTAAAAAAAATTGAGTTTATATTCTCTCTTCTCATAGTTTTTCCATCAATATTTTTTTATACTCTAGATTAAAGAAGGCAGAGCGCAGCTCATACGTTAACAAAAACAAAATGAAGTGGCTGAGTTGACATGAAATGTCAACCAACCAGACACAATCAATTTTTAATATTTAAAACATCTCACTGCAATAGCCTGCGAGCTTAAAACTCATTGGAGTTTTTTAAATCTTGCGATAAATTTTGCCACTTTATCGCCATCGTCAACTATGCAAATAAAGGCGTATAAATAAAAACAATTGTGTAGAACTGAAGACGAGCTTTGCTTCATTGCACGAAAGCACTGTGAAAAATTATTCATAGATGATAACAAGAAATATATTAAATCAATAGTTCAGAGTAAAAATGGGGGGAGGGGGGTTGTGGTGGTATTTAAAATAGCTTTATCCTCTTAGTAAAATCAAAAAATTATCCAAAACTACATAAAATCACATGTCACATATGGAATTGTAATTTGTTCAATTTAATTATCGTTTGTTTGAAAAAAAGATTAAAAATCAGAACTTCAGAAAGTGTCTGAATTTTTTATTATTACACGTAAAAAAATCAAGGAATCGTTCGACACTTCGTAAAAGATAATCTACCGCTTGCAAAACAATTCTATTATTTATTTATAAAGAGGGAATTTTCCAAGAAATATCAACTTTTCAAAATTTAATTATTAAATTAATAAAAGTGATTAATTTAGATATTATCTGTCTATGAATTCTCTCGAATTTGACTCAGGCAATTGCTCGAAAAATTTGACGACAGAAAATATTCGAAAGCTGTACCTGGAGGGTAGAATACCGACCTGAGGGTAAAACTATTTTAAATGTAACGACGGTGATGCGGTACCAGTCGGTTGTCAGTGAAGAAGTCAATTCTTCGGGTGTTGAAAAATGACAAAAAAACTTCTGAACGATGGGAAGAACAAAAATTGAATCATGCGTTTAGACACTTATTGTACCATCTCAGCTTTGTTCCCAGAGACAGGTAGACCACGTTCCCTCAGTAAGATTTTAAGACGATCCTTTGTCATACGTCCAAGCTCGGTAGAATTTAATTTCCCATTCGTTTCTTGTCCAGTTCCTTCTGGCTCCTCAGCTGTATTAACAGCTCCACTGGACTTTCGACCTATCCTCTTTCTCGCCATTGCCACGCTATATTGTTTATATTCATTTTATTAATAAATTTGAGTGATTCGGTTCAAATCTTTGACGTTCACACAACCGTTAACAATTTTATTTGAGGTATTCGATGTTAAATGAGTCAACGGTTGATCCTCACCCGCATGAAAATTGATCTCAATTTTTTTTTATTACCGATGGGGTCTAGACAGTAAAATTTGACTCTAAAATTTGTTGTTTTTGGTGACTCAAATGCTCGCATCCGATTTTTATTTATCAAAAACCTAATTTCCCAGACGACTATGACCCCTAAATATATTTCTAAAATAATGATTTTTCTATTATCTAAATGACTGATATTAAATGCTCTTTGAGGACTTCAAATAAATTAATATAAATCAATTAATCAATCAATATAAATACTAATGTTAATATTTAAGTAATATTTTTTGTATTAAATATTGAAGCATTACTTCACGATTGAATCAACACTTCAAAGTAGATGACGTCGGCATTTTACCGACCGATGCGTTCCTTTCAAAAAATTTCAGTTGCCAAATTTTCCCAAAAATTGCCTCACTAAAATTTTTAAAAAATCATCTATAGTCACAGTCAGTATCATCGTAATTAAATTTCGAAACGTATTGATATTTTTTAAAAAACTTCTTCCATATAAATAACTATCAGAACTTGCTCCCCAAATGGTGGATTGTCTGTTGCCAAGTGCCAAAAGTCTTAACTTTCTCTTCAGAAAAACCGAAGTGATAATTAATATAAATAAAAAATGATTCCAAATGTAATTTTTCTCAAAATTTTATACAATTTTTCAATAATTTTTGACTTCACTCAAAAGCAGAGCTTTTAAAACCTGAAGACCCCCAAAGCGATGGTCATCAACTGTTGACTCACTTCAATCCAAAAACCTCACGTACATTATCACACTTCTAATTATTCCCTAATTACAACACAGTTGCATCGTGCCAAAGACGACGACCTCGTGAAAATCGTCAAAAAAAACCTTTCCGAATCCCTCAAAGAACTGAAACACCATAAATTCTTTGAGGTTATCCTCCCAAAATCTCGATCACGATTAACTAATTAACTAAAAAAAAATGAATACACAATATCGAAATTATTCACATAACCAAGAAAGTGAAAGTCATGAACCGGGTGAAAGTGAGGACCGAGTTACAATCGTTTCACTCGAATAATCACTAATAATAGACCATAAAAAAAATCAATTAAAAACGTGGGACCGACAAAGGACAATATGAACTCAGAACAAAGAAATGATAGGAGCCTGGAGATAAAGGTACACGTAAGGTGAATCGAGGCAGTTGAATCGACATAAATTTTTCATAAAAACCATAAAACCAAATAATAATTAGTAATGAACAAAAAACATTTACCTGACTCGACAATTGAATATTCACTACTTAATTTAAATATATTTTTATAAATTTTTTTGGCGTGTTGTCAGTCTGCTGGGATCATTTGTCACTGATTAACTCGATGATGGAATATAATTCTCGTGTTAGACGATTGTAAAAGCCACGTCGGTCACATAACACTGTCGATGTCCGAATGTGCCACGATTGGTATTTAACTTGGCATTGATAACGTACAAGTGTCCTATGCCCATACGGCACCACAAATGTTCTTTTATTTTTCACTATCACACTTATTTATACCAACATATACCTGTTTAATTAAACTTGGCTACTTGCAATGAACGACAGAATCAGAACAGCTCAATTCTAGCCTGTCCCCAGCCATCTATGCAGTACCGACACCGACACACGCCTTTCAATCTTTTTTTTTCAGATGTTAGTCCTGGGAGGGGCCGCCAGGGGGCGAAGAACGAGCGGGAAAGTCCCACCTTCGTTTGAAGTCATTGAGGAAACGAGTGGGACAGGCGGAGCCCCTCTCACTCCCACTCCCACGCTCTCCCTAGGGAACGATTACTGGTGGATGCTGGTGATGCTGGTGAATGATGACGTGGAATTATCAGAAGTGCGATCGTGAGAATTTCTCATGAGCAGAAGTGGGAAAATGAGAATTTTCGACCCGATGTGAGCGATTTTTGGGTCGAATGGAGACGTTGGAAGCGGGAAATTTGAAAACGAGAGAATAATTATGATCAGCGTGTGGTGGGGGAAGTGAGTGTAATTGATATGATGTGATTAGATGAAGTCATAGGATTTTGAAGATTAATTTTGAGAAAATTTTATGTAAATACGGTGAAATTTGTAGGTAAAAATCTGAATTTTGATTGGACGTCCAAAAGGACAAAAAGGCACAAATTTGGTATCACTTCGTTTTTCGTGGATATCTTGAAAAGTAATTAAGATAACGTCATAAATCCAAGGACATTCGTTTCGTCAGCGCATTTGTGATGCTTCTAGGTCTCAGGAACTATTCTAAAGTTCATTTCTACTACGAAGTTGATTTTAGGAATTTCTATTTGTTCATCTTATCATACAATAATATACAATATGTTACTATTTTATAACAAACACCGATAATATCATAATTCCGGTTTTCTGTTCTATTTTTATTCCATTGTTGGATGTCCACTACATTTCAATAGATTTATTCTCCATTTTCTGTAAGAACTAGAAAACCATCAAATACTTATTGTCGATAATCTTCAAAATATTCTCTCATTTTCACAGCTAAACGAATAGATAAATACATTTATCATAGGACGTAAGTTCAATCCTTAGAAAACATTTGTAATCCCTAAAAACATCACAAATATATTTGTATTCGTCGATTTTATATTCGTTGGAATATCACATTCAATTTTGAATTTCCTGGAGTTGTATTTCCTGTCGTCACTCCGAGCTTCAAAATTCTCTGTCGACGCGGTTGTTGAATAACTATTGTTTCTCGATTAAAAAAAAAAACAAAAAAAAAAGTTGCCTCCTAAGCATCACTAGGTGAAGCTTTCGACTATGTTGTACCTCGCAATTGCATACCAGCATTTGTTTTGTCTCATTCATCGTCTTGCTCTTTTTGCTGTTTTAAGTTTTACCATACTTTGGCTTTGGCTTTGGCTTTGGCTTTGGTTTACCATAGTTTGGCTGTAGTGTTTATTTATCCTCGCATCCTCATATAAGAACACGAGTGGACCTACATTTTTTAAGTGGGTTCCGGACCACTTGTGTCTCGATTAACATATCAGTTTATTTTAAGAATAAATCTGTGTTCAAAATTTATTTATTGAGAATACAACAAGTATCTCACTCCTTCATACCAATCTCCATTTATTAAACATGTGAATGCCTCACACGAATAAAGGATTCATAAAACTTATTCGACCCTTAAATAATTAATACACAACACTCACACCAAGACTTCCACCATTCACCTATGATCACTATTTTCTATTCAAGATGAACTCAATAAAACAATCGATCCTCGAGTTTCGATAATCCAAGACCACCATATCTCGCCTTCAATAATATGGACTCAACTCATTCCCCAAAAGCTCACAATAAAAATTCATCTCCCTCCCCTAGTCTCCAAGACACCCTCAAAAATTGGTCAATAATCAAAAGTGACGTGTCTCCACTTACCCTGCGCTTCCGAACCCTCACGAACCTCCATCTACCCCTGATATTCCCTAATTCAATCCCACCACCACAATGAAACTTCCTCATATCCTCCTCCAATTCCCTCCAATAAAATTAAAAAACTCATTTACCGATATTTCTAATCTCGATATTTAAGTCCACCCCTTTGATCAAGTTATTCATCCAGCGTCGAGCCATATCCCAAAGGATCTTCCTCGTCATTCATCTTCAGGAGAGGGTCAAGGTCTCTGGGCGTGTGGAGAGACAGAGAAAAATCGCCCGGAGACAGAGGAAAATTATTACGTCCCTGGATATACCTACGAAAGCCACCTGGTGGCAGAAAGTTCTGAGGAGGTTGGTTCAGGGATCCTCCCCCTTGCGCCCTCTGTCTCTCTCTGATTCTAGTGGATGTGAAAAGTGGTTCCGACTGATGGTGCTTTCTCTCTCGTTCTTTGTCTGTCTCTCTCTCTCCCCCCCCCATCCCTCTGTCTCTTTCTTCCCCTCTCCCACCACTCCATCTCTCCCCCCCCCATCCCGCTGTCTAACTCTCTCCCTCTCCCCATCGGTCTGTCTCTCTCGCTCCCCCTCCCCCATCGGTCTGTCTCTCTCGCTCCCCCTCCCCCATCGGTCTGTCTCTCTCTCTCTCTCTCTCCCTCCCCCATCGGTCTGTCTCACTCTCCCCCTCCCCATCTCGCTGTATCTCCCTCTCTTTGTCTCTTTCTCTATCTCCTCTACCAAAGAGAGTCTCCCTCACTCTTTCTCCCCCCCCCCCCTCACGCTATCACTCTCTCTCTGTCTGCCCCTAGTGAACGTGGAAAGTAACTCTGAGTACTGGTACCCTCTCTCTCACCCCCTCACTCAGTCCCACTATCTCTCTGACTCTCTCACTCCATCTCCTCTCCCAGAAAGAGAGCCCCCCCTCCACTCCCTCTGTCTCTTCTCTTCCCCTCTCTTTCTCATTCTCTCTCTCTCTCTCTGTCTGTCCCTAGTGGACGTGAAAAGTGACTCCGAGCGCTGGTGCCCTCTCTCTATCTCCCCCCCCCCCTTCTCGCTCTGTCTTGTTGTGTCTCGCCCTCTCTCTCTCTCTCTCTGCCCCCAGTGGATGTGGAAAGTGCCTCCGAGTCCGAGTGCCCTCTCTCTCTCGCTCTTTGTCTCTCTCAGCTCCTAGTGGATGTGAAAAGTGCCTCCGAGTGCTGGTGCCCTCGGCGCTCATTCTGACGCGCACACCATCACATCTACATTCAATATAATACTCACACGCAGGAGCAAGGAGAAGGGGCCTCGGCAGTAGTAACGGCCACCTGTCGATCGGACAGTAGTCTAGATGACTAGTCGGTAGACGAGTTAGTGTAGGAAACAATGTAACAGTGAAAATGATACCGTACATTGAGTAAAGGGCGATTCAGTAAAATCGTGAATAAGGGATGAATCGAATGTAGGTAGTTTCGAGGCGTTTGGGAAACAAATGTTACAATTTTACTGTGGGGAAAAATCGAACGATAACGACTGTCAAATTTGTTTGAATACAACCCCCGGGGCCAGTGGGAAATTCAACCCTCTCCGAAGGGAAGTACTTGCGTGAGTATTCGTGCGCTTGAATTTTAGTCCAATTGAATGTACTTTAATTTTGAATTATTCATTAGTAATTTAATTTTGAATTATTCATTAGTTTGTTGCATGGAAGGGGTAGTTTTTTGAGGTACCGACGAGTTTATTTTCTTGAGGGATGTATCAACCCCCAACCGGCATTTTATCATTCGGAATTTCAGGGGATGGGGGATCGAGAGTGGGGTTTTTTTTGGGCGAATCGATGACTGATTTTTTTTTTTATTGATAGAGGCAACAGCTGGTTACGCGTGGAAGCCTGTTGACTGTATCCTGTTGAGATAAGATATCAGGGCATCCATAACGAGTGAGTGTACCCTCCCACACATTCAAACGTCCTTTTATCCAGTTAATATTCACTCTCGGGGACGATTTTTTTTTTTTCTAGTACATAACAATTTAACCGAGTAAAATCATTAATAGCCGTTGTGGCTCGTTTCAACGGTCTATAAATATGTTACATGGTGTGATAGCATAAAGTTGGATGCGTTCCGTTCTCGTATTATAACGTACATTTCCTCGATACGTCGATAATTTCAGTCTCTCGTCTCGACGACTTCTACAGTCTCATCTTTAATGGTTTTTGCGTCCGAATGGGAGAATTGTAATCTTGATTTATTTTGATTTGTGGGTTTCAGGGGAAATGAGGAGATGTGGAAATTACTTTTCGGGGGATGAAGATTTTTAATGATTGTTGGAGGGGAAATGGGGGGGGGGGCTGTCGTGAAAATATTCGAAATTTTGAAAATATAAAAATACAAAAATGGAATGAAATTTAATTTACGAAATGAGAAATATAGAAATAAATGAGAACGAAATTAAATTTAAGAAATCATTTTAGGAACGTTAATTGCGAAGTGGTAAAGGGTGATTTATCATCGAAACGAGGGATTTTATGAGAAAGTGTCATAAAAACTTTTTGTAGGAAATTTCATCAGCTACGAAAAAGGTTTATTGACATTTTTTCCTAAACTCACTGGTTTATGAGATAAATGCACAATTGTTGAGTATTCTCGTTGCAACTTTTTACGGTTCAGTACTTTATTACTGAAATGTAACAAATTATTTTCAACCTTGCAGTTAATTAAAAATAATTTAGATATTGAAAAACATTAGAAATTTAAGAATGTACATCAGTATATAAATAAAAAATCTTTTTCATTTTTTCTAGCACCCCTTTTGCCCCGATTGACCTACAAATCCATTCACCCTCTGTATTAATTAAAAATTCCTTTTTCATTATCATTTGGGATAATTAAATATGAGAAACGGGAAAAATTGAAGTTCAATTATTTTTAATTCATGAAAGGGTATCCCATTGTGCCCCACCCCAGTATATTGGTGACGCGAATTAACCCTTTCACCATTAAAGGTTCAGGGACGATGAACGACCCAACTCGACTGTCTTTTTCTCAGGCATCCCATTATGCCCCGGCCTCCTTTATGTACCATATGGTCTTATTGTATTTAGTACATCTCCAATTATAGTCTTCTTACCTCAGTGCGAGTCGTATTTCAATTGTCATCAATTGTTCGCCACCTTCAGACGATTTAATGAATTTCAATGACATGACAATGAGTTCATGATTCCACTGGCAGACGTCAGCTGAGGCCACGTCAGCCAATATTTTCAAACCCTCAATAAGAATAACGGCAATTACCGAAGGAAAATACAAACACTTGAGCCCACCAATAATCAATCATGTGATGCCAATCTCCCTCGGTCCATCCCCCGAATTTCCATCATTTCAAATCGTTGACAGAAATTTTCCGAAACAATTTTCCTCTCGGGAATTTAGCCGCAAGGGAATTCCCCGAAAATTGATATCGAAAATTATGTCGCTGAGGAATTGTTGGAGGGGGAAATTATTGGAAGGAAATTCCTGTATTTAATAATTGGCGGAATTTAAAATAGAAAAATGTAGCGATTCAGTTGTGAGTATTAAATTAAAAATCGGTATCGTATTATAAAATTAAAATGTTTATTTATTGACAAAATGGCTCTACATCGAGAGAATGTATTAGACTCTTTGTGGTGTCGTATAACGCACCTCTTTAAATACTTTCAATTGTCGAAGATTCCAAAATTGTCCTATAATTTTGTCAAAAATAAGTGCAAATAATTTTTGTCGCGAATTCTGATGTTTGTCATGTTCGAAACGCTACGAAAATAAAATAAACAAATTAATCTACTGTAGCTCCCGCCATAAAAAAATTAATATGCCAAAAATAATTGTCACATCGCTACCGTAAAAATGTAGCGATTCAGCTGCGAATGTTAAATTATAACTTGGTATCGTATTATAAAATTAAAATGTTTATTTATTGACAAAATGTCTCTACATCGAATGAATGTTTTAGACTGTTTGCGGACTCATATAATGCATCACTTTAACTACTTTCAATTGTCGAAGATTCGAAAATTGTTCTATAATTTTGTCAAAAATAAATGCAAATAATATTTGTCGCGAATTCTGATGTTTGTCATGTTCAATACGCTACAAAAATAAAATAAAAAAATTAATCTACTGTATCTCGCGCCACGATAAACATAAATATGCAAAGATTAACTGTCACAAGATTCTCTTCCACTACTTTTTTTTCATTCGCGTTCTCGTTTTTTTTTAGTTTCCTTCATTATCTCATTTCCACGTGCGACTGACGGTATTTCACAATACACAATGGGGTGGCTCGTGGATGAATGGCCAATGGAGGCGTGTCTACTGCCTCATCTAATACAGAAGTAACGGAAAACAATGAACAATGGGGCGATGAGAAAGGGGTAGATGAAATTGATGAAAACAAAGGGGGGAAGGAGCGGTGAGATTATGGTGGGACTTCATTGTTTCGACCTATCGTCGCGATAATGAAAGAAAAATATAAGACATCGAATGGGGGGAGATGATGGGGGAGAAAATAAATTAACAATTACTTATCGGGGTGTTGGGGATTAGAGTTGGAGGGCCCACGGTTTTTGGGGAATTTCGGTGAGTGGGAAGGAGATACGAAAATTTTTGTCTGAACGTTTTTTGTAGCTCTTGATTTGTTGAATAAAAAAGGTTATTATGATGATTTTTTTATCTCTCGTTGGTTATGAGATATCGGGCGTTATGTGCGAGCGGTTAAAATCGATTCAAACTGGTTTATCGCTTCCATTCGAGGGCAGGGGTTTATGGCGATTTTCTTTCGGGGGGGGGGGGGAGGGGGTCTACAAATTTTGCGAATGGGTTTAATGTCGATCGGGTGGGACGTGAAATTGTTCAATCAAAAATTATAACTTGGGAGTCTTTAAATCAGAAGTAAAATTTTATGAACTGAACTGTTTAATTGTTATTAATTCTTTCGATTGGATTTTCTCTGAAATTTTTTGTAGAAAATCTTTTGTTCGAGTTTATTAGTTTTAATTAGTGGACTGCGGGCTTTTCTCGAAGCTAATTTTGTTAATTCAATCCCTGAATTTATTTTTAACATTTTTTTTCGTCGGTTGTAGATCGGCCACTTTGAAAAATATTTTTTTGAAGAGAGAGAATCGTTTTTGAGGACAAAAATTTCATTTTTGGAAGGAAATGAAAACTTTTTTTTGCGATGAAATGAATTTTGTTTGAAAAAAGTTATTTGTGAGGGAAAAAATATATTTTTGAGAGAAAAAAATCAAAAATTTGTTGAGGGAAACTGTATTTGGGCTTTTCTTCTACATTATTTTCAAAAAGTCTCTGCATTCACTGAAATATTATTTTTTTTTTATTTATTTAGGCATTTTTAAATCAGTTGGTTTACTAAATTCCAATTTTTTATATCCCAATATTAAATTACAATTTGTTATATACACTTATATGCCCTATACATAATTAACATGGGTGCGTACGTCATACATTATGACTTTTATTGCCGTTAGACGGTCCTCATAAGTCTAGAGGTGTAATCAGCCTTCCGGCCATACGTCATACATCAATCTTAATTTTTTTTAAATAAATCGATATTCTCAATTATTTCAATATTAAGTGTGCTAAGGACCCCCCTAACCCCATAAACTGAAAAGAATTTCTCAAGTTCTAATTTTCGATTTAACTCAACTCTTTCATTATCACATAGTGGAGATTGCCACATCAGATGATTTAGATCCTCCTCAGGACATCCACATCCCCAATCGAAATATTCTATTGCGGAAAGAATTGATGGTAAACATTTCCCCTGTTTCCTGGAACAATCTTTAAAATATTATTCAAAAACCCAAAAAGTTTTTAAAATTTTTATGTGAGCCAACACCCCTGTTTTTTTTATAACGACACGTCGATAAAACGAGCGATAAAATCGAGGGAGGGATATGTATTAAAACATAAAAGAGCGTGAATTTTTAATCGAGATGTCTTTCTAGATCAGAAAAAAAATCATAGAAATGTAGCCATCGAATCCAAAATCAGTCAATCAAATTTCCTTAATCTTCATATTTGTGATTCAGATAAATTTCAAAAATTCAATATTACTGTACCTTCACCTATGATTTTTTTTAAATATCAGAATTTGAATGGTAGCATCGAAAAACTGATCTTCGTAAAAATGCAAAAAAGGGGGAATTTTTCATGAACAATTGTTTAAAGAAGGAATTATTCATCAAGAGATTTTAATTGTTGAATGAAAAAAATCCTCATAAAAATTCAGTCCTCGCTCTCATATTTATTCAAAAATTGAAATCTCCGAATCCATTTAGTGAAAATCTTTATATTCATTTTAGGATTTCTATTGCGAAAATGATTGAAAAATGGAATTTTGTGGAAAATCTCGCAAAAATATCCAGCAGTTGATCCAGAAACCTCCCCCAAACCGTACGATAGACTGAATATTTCATCGAGATCTCTATCTCAATTCCAAAAAAACCTCATAAAAATTTCGCCTCCATTCTCGACTCAATCAAAAATGTATCCGACCCGGAGTTCATCCCCCGACGATTCTCCTGAATGAAAATCCCCTAAAAACTCTCCCTGAACTCTCCCCCTCCAAAACCCCCTCCAAAACCCCCTCCAAAACCCCCGTCGCAACAGCGAATATTCCACTCACACGAACCCCCAATCGCGATCAAGTTTCCCATAATCTAAATCACCCCCAAAGCCCATTACCCTCCAAATTCCCGATCAATATCTCCCATAAACTAGATTCACCCTTTAATCCAGTGCACTCCACTCGCCCCCGAAAAACCAAAAAATTTCCATAACAACTTAATTAAAAAAATCTCGCCAGCGCTAATTAACGAAGATAAGACTGGAGATTTACCTGAAAAATCTTTAAACCCCGTCATAAAAAATTCCACCCCCCTCCCCCCGACGAACAACCGGAAGGAAATTCATGGCGGACACGAGGGACGAGGGGGTAGTGAAAAGAAAAAAAAATACCGAGAAAAAAGGAAAGGGGATAGGGGTGAAGGTAACAGGACAGGAGGAAAACGGTAGCCGCACGCACTCTAGTTTCTCCAGCATTTTTCCCCCACCCCATTCTGGTCGTTCAAGGTCAACCTTGAACGGCAACTGTACACCACCAGTGCGCACACATGCGGGCGATGAAGGAGTGCGGGTGGGGCGGTCCGGGGAGGGATGAAAGAGGTGAAATGCCGGCGGGTGGCGTTATGGGGCCAGGGTCGGCCGGTAACCAGGCCTTCATCCCTCCTATCCCCCTGGTTCCATGGGGATAGTATAACAGGGAGAGACAAGGAGAGAGCTCAATTGGGTCACCCGGGCAAAATTTATATACAGGACTGCGCCCCCGAGTCCTTGTTTTTCGTCTCTGTCTGCCGTCTACACAAATCATTTCCTCTCCTGTCGTTTTGTTTCCGAGTGGAAGGATAAGAGAGCGATCGCAACTCAGATTTTAAGTTTTCGATTTTTACGAAACCGAAGGCGAGGTCTAGCTATGGAACCTGTGATAAACGAATATTTTGTTATTGACGAGGAAGGCACGAGTGACCTAGAGGACCGGTGTCCAGAGACTGAATTCTTACTATTTGAAAAACCTTTTGTTCTGTCGCAGAAGGGGTTTTTTCTGTTTAAATTTTAATAGTTTTGTTAAATTATAATAATTTGTATTTTTATTATTCGACTGGGACTTCCCCCGAAATTGTTTGATTGAAGGTTAAATCTTTTAATATTTTAGTGGGAATAAAATTCATCTCTTATTCCTTCATTATCGTCGGGATTTCCCCAGGATTTTATGGTGGACCAATTGCTATGGTTTTACTCCGCCGAATGATTTTATTGTGGACCAATTTATGGTTCCTAATGCTTCGAAGGGGTTATTACCACGCTCTATCATGAAGAAATTGAAATTGTAGAATCTCTCCATGGTCCGTGCGATCGCCTAAGGATTGTCGTTTTACTTATTTTTAAGTTAGTTCCGTAGTTCTACTCGAGTAAGACATTATAATTATTGAATCACCAGTTGATCAGATTAAGTTCTTAGACTTATTCTATCAGATGTCTGTTTATGAGTTACACCGTTTCCGGTTACACGCCTCCTTCTATTTAATTCAATTTAATTCGGTGTTTAATAATAATTGTTTGAGATCCATTAAATATAATCGTAATTTCATCGAGTATAATTAATCAAACAAAATAAAAACAAATGTCACAATCACCTCCTCAGTGTCCCTACCCTGTGCGAGTGAACACCTTTACTAAAGGAAAAAACAAGAGGACGTTTATGACTCCAGAAGACAGTTTCCTTTGAATTCCACATGTGGTAAGGATTGCAAAGCTCTCAAGTTGGAAGCACAACAGATCATAAATTAGTACTTTTCTGGAGACTCTTTCAAACACGTCCTAAACCTTGTCGAGTGATTTTTGAAGATAAACAAAACTGCTGTGTTATAATTTTCCAACAGTGTTCATAGACTTTTAAATATATTTAAATGCATCTGTTGGAGACACGATTTGAGTCGTGAAATAAATTCAGAGATTTTTCTTAGAATAAATAAAAAACGTTAAATCCCAATTTTGCAGTCAATAAATTCCCAAAATGCTGAGTCGACGCCACAGATCCCACGACCGACTCCAACATCGGCGATAGTCGGCTACATTCGGCCCTCATCGTCAACCAATCACAATGAGTTATCTAAAAATCATTCTGCGGCACAATAAAAAATGAAGAAAAATCATAAATAAAATAAACTGATCTAAATAAAAATTTTAAAAGATTTCTATCAATTTTTTGCAAACTGTCTTTTAATTTTCCAACATGTTTATTCCAAAAAATGTCAAAATTATTATTCCAAAAAATTTGGTGAATACATTTTTTTTTTCCATTCACTACTTTCTCCAGTAAAATTGGACTCTCATGACAAGACTGACCATTCGCATGTTCCCTCCACTTTTCACGTAGTCATTTTCATTCTTCCCATCCCTTCCCTTGCCCCCTCCTCTCCCTCCACCACCGATTGTTGACCTCAAACGTTTTCATTCTCGTATTGCCACTGGTGGTGAACTACTGCCGATACTCACTGACAAATTACAGCGGAAATAACTGGGTCTTGATGAAAAAGTTCCGGCTTTCATTTCCCCTCCCCCAGCTATTTTCATTGTTATTTTTTCTCTTCTGTATTTTTTTATCTCGCTCCCTTTGGAACGAAAGAATGCACTCATTTAGCAGTGCTCAGTGGGGTGGGGAGTGGGGGGGTGGAAATGTTGAGTTTCGGGGTGAACATCCACTCGGTTGTGCAACATATCTGTCGATTGGTTTATCGAGCATTTAATTAAATTGTATTGGGTTTAGGTCTCCGTTATCTGGGAGGGTTCGATCGTTTTAATTAACTTTGAATTATTGAGTGAGGCTTTTAGTATGTCAATTGGGCAATTACCGTTGTTTATTAATGCAGTGACGTGAGCTGTTAATGTCGGGGGAGGGAGGAAGGGTAATTAGATCAATATTTTTGAATGTTGGGGTAATGCAAATGAGCTAATTAATGATTTTTTTTTAACGTTAAATTTTGGAGAGAAAATTTGGAGAAAAATTGCTGTTAATGTTATAAATTTTGTAATATTATATGATTTGAAATTTATGATGTGGGGCTTCGTAAAATTTACGAAGGAGCACTATAAAATTTTTATTTGAGTTTAAATAAAAAATTGATAGAAATCGTTTAAAATTTTTATTTAGATCAGTTTATTTTATTTATGACTTTTCTTCATTTTTTATTGTACCACAGAGTGATTTTTAGATAACTCATTGTGATTGGTTGACGATGAGGGCCGAATGTAGCCGATTATCGCCGATGTTGGAGTCGGTCGTGGGATCTGTGGCGTAGACTCAGCATTTTGGGAATTTATTGACTGCAAAATTCGGACTTAACGTTTTTTATTTATTCTAAGAAAAATCTCTGAATTTATTTCACGACTTAAATCGTGTCTCCAACAGATGCATTTAAATATATTTAAAGTCTATGAACACTGTTGGAAAATTATAACACAGCAGTTGTGTTTATCTTCAAAAATCACTCGACAAGGTTTAGGACGTGTATGAAAGAGTCTCCAGAAAAGTACTAATTTATGATCTGTTGTGCTTCGAACTTGAGAGCTTTGCAATCCTTACCACATGTGGAATTCAAAGGAAACTCTGTCTTCTGGAGTCGTAAACGTCCTCTTGTTTTTTCCCTTAGTAAAGGTTTATCAAATAGTAAGAATTCACTGAAGTGTCTGGACACCGGTTCTTTAGGTCAGTCGTGCCTTCCTCCTGCCAATAATAAAGTGATAAAGTTAAAGTTATTGATTATGTTGCTACATTTATTTATCTACTTTCACCCATATCTCAATATTTATGTAAAAATATCACTAAATCTATTGTTCCTAATAAAACAAATTTTACAAAAATTCTCCACAAATA
Organism: Diachasmimorpha longicaudata; assembly: GCF_034640455.1. Classification (NCBI taxonomy): domain Eukaryota; kingdom Metazoa; phylum Arthropoda; class Insecta; order Hymenoptera; family Braconidae; genus Diachasmimorpha; species Diachasmimorpha longicaudata. Next base: position 2,333,369 of record NC_087242.1, read on the forward strand.
AATTTTTGAATTACAATTAGTTTTTCATTGACAGGTGGTTCAAGTTGACATAACTCCATTCAAGTTGACGACGATGAGAGCTAAGTCGACTTGACCCCTCGATCGAGTTCACATTTATCGATCTGAGTCGATCAAATCAAATAAATAATCTTCATCAGAAGGTGAAACTGATTGTGAACTAAAATCACTAAACATGTCATCAAAATCGTCATTGAATTTGAATAAAAATTCAGAAAAACTCCGCCACAATCAGTTTTTCGTCTTCATCTCTCCTCTAAAATTTGTCTTCTTGAACTTAAACCGTTTTACAACTTCACTAGTCCATTTGCAAATGCAGAACTCGACGTTTAAATATTTTAACGCTTTCATTCTGAAGCAAAAACTATCGCACGTGACTGTTGTTAGTTACGGATGACACGACACGGAGTTCATTCACTGTTTCAGTAGTGCAGATCAAAGATGGAGCCGACGAGATGATTCGATGAATTTTGGTGGTCAGTTGACGCCGTTGATGCGGTCGATAGTTCATTTGAAAAGTTCATCATGGACGCGAATTACTATTCCGGGGTTAAGAGGAGCGGCAGTGGACGATGGGTTTGCCCCAATGACAGACAACTTGCGTTAAGAGCAAAGTGAGTTTATAATTACAATTTTACAAGGAACTCATTGACCCGTCTCTTCGAAATCGATTGACAATGGTTTTAAAAATAATGGTGTTCTTCACTCAAATAGAATTTACTCCACGAAAAAGATTCAATTTATTATTGTAATGAATTTAATTTTTTTTTATTAATTGAACTGAGATTATTAAACACTAGTTGTTTTGATTAAAAATGAAGATCTGTAATTTTGATTAAATTAGAGAGATGAAAAAAAAAATAATAACAAATGAATGAGTTTTTAAAATTAATTGATTTTGGACAAATGGACATTTTTCCTGGAGAATTTTCAATTTGTTATTGTGATTATTTAGAATAATAAATTACTGGTTTTATTATTTTTAATTTCCCATTTGCAACTCAAGATCGAAAAAATCAATTAACAAAATCGTAAAAATGGAAAAAATCAAATAAATAAATTTTTTTTAAATAAATAAATAACGCAAGTGTGTTCCCATTTCTTTAAAACTAATAAATAATTTTTTTGCAAACAATTTACATTTGTTTCAAGTAGAGAAAACTTCTTAAAAAATATTTATCGTATATTTTTAATGAATAACAATTTGAAACTCGCATGATTACCTTCTCCTTTTAGTAATTAAATTTAATTCAATGAATCATAAAAATTGCAAAATTAAAATATTTATTGCTATGAAATCGGACTACTCCCCCTCTGACCTGATATTTTTCGTCTTAAAAATTACAGACTCCGAACAGGATGGTCCGTAAAAAGTGCATCCCTGGATTCCCGTACCTACAGCAACTACTCTCACTGCTCCCCAACCTCATGCCCAAGTGGTTTATCCTCAAGCTCTTCAAACACAAATTTACCATTGAGTGACGCAGAGAGGGAGCGCATAATTCAGGTGAGGAGCACAATAAGCCCATTGAGACCTTCGGAAAACGCTTGGCCCATGTTCACCAATGCCGTCGCCTTGCAAAATATCCGAAACCACTCAAACCCACTTCCCAATTGGCCACGAGGGAGCCCAGAGAGAAAAAAAACTAAAATATATTTTGCATTCTAAACCGGAATTCAACGCGATAACAAAATTGAAAGGAACTGTATAAAGCCAAGAAGAAAGAGATATTGATAACACTTTTGACACTTTGGATTTTGGATTCCATCATTTATCATATCTGAACAGCTTCTGCTAATTAACACGTACTAAAACTGAAACAGACCACTGGGCCCTTACCCTCAAAGGATTTTCCTTTTCTCTAGACCACGTTTGGTCGCCAAATGCTTCTCAAGGATAACCCACAGGAAAAACGAAATTTGTCGTGTAGTATCACAAAAAATTATGGGGAAATCCCCAGTGTAAAAATGACAATGTGTCGAATATGATAGACAGATGGTCTCCGTATTTTATTAAGATAGTACTAGGGCTATAAGATTATATTGTAGTCGTAGCGTAGGTGATATTTGTGTGAAAACCCCGCAAATAGACATGGATTGGTAGAGGGTGATTCGCGAGCCTGTACGATAGAAGTACCTAGAGGGTCATATTTTGTGAGTTTATGAGACGCCCCCAGCTGTGACAGGCGAAAATACTGTACATCCAGCTAGGGCCACGGCTGCTAGGACCACGTGACGCGATGAAGACCCAATCCAGGGTTGAGAAGAGAGACAGAGTCAGAGTTGGTTTTGAGTAACGATAGACGATAGCCGCGTGGCTAGACGATTAAGACAGACGTTTTGTTTTTGAGTCCTTAAGAGCGTCTGAAGAGTGGGTTAAGTGGATTAAAAATAGTGAAGACATAGTGTTTAAATTATGATGTTCCGTTTGATGGTTGGGCCGGATGGGATGGTGAGTGGGGAAGTTCGGGAAGGTAGATAATTTTCCACACTTGGTTTCGTTGAGATTCCTGTTTTATTTTAAAATATATACACTGGTGTGCTCTCCGATGATAAAACTCTTCGATATTTAATTCTTTAGTGGACTGTATGTTGAATTGCCGGTTGATATTCCCGATTAAATTAATGTTTTAATTCGGGATGGTTTTCCAGTTGAATTCCCCTTAGCTTTGGATGACGAGTCCGAACCGGTTGATTTACGATAATGTACTGACCACCGTAGCGATCCCGAAAACGATCGTGACCTCTCGTTACGGTAATCAAAGGTGATTGGTTGTGGTCATTCGCATTTTGACCCCGAGATTTTGAACACATAGTGATAACATCAATTGTACCCTAATTCCTAAAAAACAAACTGTCCTTATCTTTTTAAAAAGTAACCCTACAGTCGGTAACGTAGAAGGACCTCCGTGTGCACGTTTCATTTACTCCTTGAACCCCCTGCGATGAAATGATAATTCTGTAGAATCAATCATTTAGTTGAATCAAATAGAAAAACAAAAAGGATAAAAAAATTTAATTTTTTCCTGCTCAAAATGTCACATTCGTTCCAGGTGATTCAGCGAGCCGAAGCACTAGACCTTTCCGAGCAGGAGCGGGTGGGTAAATTGGTGGAACGCCTGGAGAACATGAAACGAAACGTCACCGTTGTAACATCAACGAGAGCAACGAACAGAAGCTGCGGCAGCAGATGTATTCGCAATAACCGTTGCATGTGTTGTTGCGCATTGTGCGGTGAAAAATTTACAGTCCTGGGGGCTGGTCCAACATTGTGTCGTGATTGCAGAAAATACGTATGTCAAAAGTGTGGAGTTGAGACATCTAGGGCACCAAGAACATCCGGAACAAACTTGCAATCTAGTCAGAGAAGAGGTACATCAGCGTCAATCAATAATTTACCGTCTGGTGAGGTATCGAGTAGTGGAAACAAGCAGTCACCACCAGTATCAAAGGTATTTCTGTGTCGAATATGCACGGAAACACGAGAAATGTGGAAGAAAAGTGGCGCTTGGTTTTTCAAGAGTTTACCGAAGTACGTTCTCCCGGAGAAAAAGGTAAATTACTCGTTTATTTTTATTAACCGATGGAAAAAATAACTAAACTATTTTTTTTCTTGAACGCAAATGGAAATAGTCTGACAAAAATTGAGTTAAAGTTCCGGAATTCCCGAGCGATAACGAAGATTCGATAGAAATTACGAAAGATCCAATAAAAAGTATCAACTCTCCGTGAAAATCACGTCGATTATACAAATTACTTGCGAATTACGGCCCCTCTACGTAATTGTTACTGAATATTTTTCTACGACTAATTTCAATCAAAAGTCAAAATAATCAGTCCTAGAACACGACCGCAAAAAATCCGGTAATTGACCATCGATCGGTAATCGATCCGCCATCTATCCAGTGATCAGCCAACGATCGGCCGACTGTACTACTCGATCTCCCATCGAATTCCCCTCGAGTAGCCATCGATCGATCCGCCAGTCATTCAAAGAATTTCCACCCAATGATTCCGCCTGATTCAGACAAAATTATCTGAATAAAATCACTTCTCCTGATCGGTCTCTCCGACGAAACGTAAAACCGACTCATTAAGACAACCAATACCTTCAAATCTGCAGAAGCCCCGGGGAAGTACTCGCAACGCGGGCTGGACTCTCGCCGGCGGATCGAAATCCCTGGAGCCATCGGAGCACGACTCCTCCTCGGACGAGGAGATCAGGAAGCCCACCCGCACCCGTTCCTTTCTCACCTACAGCCTCTCCACAGACCCAGCGGATCTCTCCTCCACCTCGAAGCCTGAGTTAGAAGTCGAAGTGCAGATCGAACCCGAGCCCAAACGTTCACCAGCGGACATGCACGACGAGCCGGAGAGCCTTGTCCACCATCAAGCCCACCATCCGCCGCAGTGTCAATTGGTTGTGCCAAGTAATTCCTCGTCCTCAACCTCTCCATCATCACCGATCTCCTCCACCTCACCTCTTCCAGCTTCACGATCTTCCAGTCGTCTGCGCGACCAGAACACAAGTCAAACGTCGACATTTTACGTTCGCAATCCAGTTGGAAGTTGTGAATCAGTCAATCACGAGTCCTCTAGTCAATGCGAGTCATCGAAATCATCACTCCGGGGTAGAAAAAGCTCCAGTCAAGGTAATTCAGTTGACAGGGCTCACAGTCGCGGTTCCCTCGAGCTTTCAGACGGTAGTTCGGCTAAACACGGATCCAGGCGTCCAAGGTACGTGACACTTTGATTCCTTGATACACGGGTTTTCGTACCGTTTTTTTTTTTCTAATATACTTTAGTGATTCAACGCTCCAGTATCAACAGCAACGGGAGCAGCGAGACAGACGGAGTGTACAGACACGACCAAGATCGATGTCAACAGTGGGGATATCGGCGAACGGAAAGCGTCACAGGTGAGAAAAAGAGCCGCTTCCGACGGTGGATTAAGAAACCCTGGTTGAAACACCTTAATGAGTAATTTAAGGGCCTAAACCGAATTTAATGCCAATCATTTCACTCATTTGGTGAAATAGGCAGACGAACAATATAATTAGTAAAAGGATTCAATTTTTTCGATAAACGAAAAGTGAATGCCACGTGGGGTACGGAGAAGGGTCGCGTTGACCGTTTTGGCATTTTTAGGTCAAAGGGAAAAAGGGTTTTATGGACCAGCTCTAGGGAATATGACATCTGGACCATTTGGTCTCTCTCCTCTTACCCTTTTCATCGCGCCCCTTCAACTCCCCCCCCCCCCCCTTCGCCCACCCGCCATAGGCCTTGGTAATGAAAAAGAAATTATGGCATGAGGACGATGCGGTCAAATTGTGAGTCGTGTGAAGTTTGCAGCACGAGGTGTGGCAAGTTGAAGTCGAGACGAGCCCAGACGTAGACTTGGCACGTCTTGTGCTGCAAACTTCACACGACTTACCAGTTTTACGTCATGACTTCTCATCTTTAATTCCCCAAAAATAACATTCCCTTTGTGCATAAAAATTTATGAATTTCACCAGTTGCAACTGGAACTTTGTTGCATAATTCATGTCGCCAAAATCAACAAGGGAAATGGGAAAACTTTTCCACCACTGAAATGTTTACAAAGGAAAGTTTTAAGGGGTGGATTTTCTCGCATTCTCTTAATGGGATCTGAAATGAGAATAATTACAGCGAATCCTTTCAACTCGGGTTTATTATTATTTCACCAATAATATGTGAACACTAGAATACAACAATGAGTGAAAAATGGTCCTTGACTGTTTGACCGTTCTACGTCCTAGAAGATTTTTTCAAAAGAATACTCGACTCCATAAAAATACGATTTTTCCTCTCCTCGCATATGTAACATTTTACCTTCTGTCCAATTACGTAAAAATTTCAACTCATGTTACTCCAAAGAATTGTCTCTTCTTTTTCTTTACTACAATAATTATAATTTTTTAATGTGACTCTGTGTGGCTTTTACGTTAATAAATGTTCTGTGATTTTATTTAATTTATCGACGTTTTTTTTTATTTTCGTCTCTTGGGTGTTTCGTAATTGGGGATTGAGAGGATAAAGGGGAATTTTGAACAGGAACGACCGAGAAAACGGAAGAAGAGAAGAACTTAGGAACTCTCGAGATAGTCCTGAGGTACGAGCCAGCAACTCAGTGTCTTCACTGCAAAGTAGAGAGAGCAAGAGGTCTTCGGCCAATGGACATTCACGGTCTGGCGGATCCATTCTGCAATCTCAACATACTACCAATAAGTCCAAGTACCACAACAACAAGGAGACTGCGAACCAAAACAGTCCACAAGACCCGAGATCCCGAGTTCAACGAGCAGCTCAACTTCTACGGGATCATGGAGAACGATGTAAATGTCACTGCATTAAGATTGTTGTGGTGTGGCTTGAATTTTCGATATTTTTTTTTGAAATTTTTTTCCAACGTGGCTGTGCTCATGACCTTTGAAAAGTTCCCCAGGATGTTTTTGATTTTCCGTCCCGGTCGTGAGATATGATTTTTCTTCGAAACACGTCGGTAAAGGCGACTTCAATGGTTTTATTTTTTTTTCGATCAACCAGTCTGTAGTTTTTCATGGAATTAAAATAGAGGGTGGAACTAGTGTCAAGTGGTTGACAGAAAAAAAATGGAGCTGATCTGCCATAGAGGATCGAAGTAATTAGGGAAAGTCAGTGATAGTAATGACCGAAGAGGATTGACTGAAGTAAAATTGACTGAAGGGTCAGCTCTGGAGGTTTTAGTGACCCCAGCGGCTTCGTAGTACTTCACCCCAGAAGAGGGAGGGCGCCAAACGCAATGCCGAGGTGTTCGCCTGTTTTTAATCGTAAATAATTCTTAATTCCTATTTGACTACAGAGAATTCTCATCTTCAGAGTTTCTTTGAAACTGCAAATCAAGAAACCATTCGATTATTCTGTCAAAAAGTTACAAAAAATAATGGTGGAACCGAACCCGGTAGTAAGATTTGGAATGACGTCTTCCTAATCTCCTCAATTTCAATTGAAGCATCCTCATATCCTCCTTTCTGCTCATCCTAATGTTATCTAATTTCAATGGAAAAAAAAGCCTTTCGGTGATGCAGAGGACTACATCTCCTTTTTGAACTAAACAGTCCCTCTGACAGCGGGACTGTTACTGAGTAACACAGAAATTGTTGAGTCGGCTGAAGGGCAGACACCCCAGCCTTGCATATGACGCCCTACCTCTTCCGGGGTGAAGTACTACGAAGTCGCTGGGGTCCCTCCGACCCCCAGAGCTGATCCTCTACTTCAGTCAATCCTCTTTGAGTCCTACGATGCCGCTGGGGTCACAAAAAACCCCAGAACTGATCCTCTACTTCATTCAATCCTCTTTGGTTATGACAAACGGGCTGAGCCTCGTTTCGTTGGGTTAGTACTTGGATGGGTGACCGCCCAGGAGCACCGCTCGCTCAAAATAATTTCTGAGCGGGTGACACGGGTGTCAGAGTTCCGGTGTATCCTAGTCAGTGTGACAGCAGGCTACACTAGGACTCTGCGCGATCGAGGTGAGTTCAGATCCCAGCGAATGCGAATTTTTCTCAACTTGAGCCTCCCACGAGCACTACACCGTCGGTAAGGTAGAGTCCCCTGTGTCGATATGACGTTTTTCCTGTGGTTTCCCATGTCAACTCCTACGTTCTATAGGACTGTAAATGGGGTGCAGTATAGAATTCACAATCGCATGCATAAAAATTGGTCGGAGTACTAGTCGAAAAAAGAGGGCAGAACGGGCCGTAAAAAATACTTCCACTTCAAATCTATATATTTTTTTTTTTCATTCCAGCCAATCCCTTTAAAAAAATGTCAATTTTCCTCTCGAACATTATTGACTTCGTTGATCGAACCCCTTAATTGAACACGTCAATTAAAAAACTAATTCTCCCTTTTCCATTCTGTTTCGATGCAGTTGAAGAGCGGAAAAGCTTTGCACATTCTGATACTCCAGGACGATCCAGCTGGAAGGGACTTTCTAGGCGAGGCCAGATTTCCGTTGCGCGAACTACAGCCCTCTCAAACGAAATACTACAACGTATTGCTGGAGGATCACTACCAGGTACACACGGCTACCAAAGCTCGATGAATGATGAGAAAGTTTTTCAATCTCATGAGCGGAATGAAAGTGGAATGAGGAGGAAATGATAGTCGGACAATACGTGGACTCGTTGCAAGTGGAAAATTTTCAATTACCATTGGGCCTATGTTTTTTTTTTGTGGTGTGGAAAGTTTGACCTGATTTTTTCTTATCAATTGAGCTTTAATGGAGCGCCGGCACAATTCCTCGAGGGGACAATGATACAACTGGACGGAATCAAATGCGTCAGCTGAATATCGTGTCCTGTTTAATGTCGATATCAAACGGATTTCAAGCTTTTGTTCTGCTTTTTAATAGGCAAAAATATTGTTTGGATTGCGATAGCATGAGAGGGATAGATTTTCAGCGTTCGATTTATTGCATTTTATTTATCGTCGTATTATCGTCCTTTTGAGTAAATTCAAAGATTATTGAAAAACGCACAAAATTTTGAGAAAATTCCATCGCATTTTGAAATCGTAATTTTTTTCTGAATTTAATATTCGTTAATATTCGATATGTTATGGAACAATCAACATTTCGGTTGAGACCGAAGGTTAAAATTATTTTCGCAAAATATTCGAGGACATTCATTTATTCAATCAATTTTTGTTGTAATTAATTTTCTATTAAATTGAACAGCGTTCAATCGATTTCTTACTTTATTTAGGAACATTAATGATATTCCTCGTTCACTTCTTTAACGTCTTTGGTAATTATGGTACAATAGAATTTATATTATCGTTTTGTTGATATTTATCTTTTTGACGTTTCATTTTTTTTCATTTGGAAATTTTCGCATTTCATTTTTTGACATCGGTCATTTTAGTTTTTATGAATAAATGGGATAGTTATAATGATTCTAATGTGTGAATGTGATTTTATTCGATTTAATTTTATACGCTCGAAAGGCACAACTGCTCTGGTTCGTTTCCTCAGAAGATCCAACTAAAAAGACTAGAGGGCACAACACCCTGGACCTGATGACTCACATCAACACTAGTCCCACTCATGACCTCTGTTTAGACTCAAGGACACAGAGGACACACGTCATACCCCAACTTCTCAGAATTTTCACTCATAAAAATGTTTTCCAATCTCAAGTGGGAACACGAGAATAAAAGAAATGCAAATCGTATAAAGACTTATTCAATCCGACTGTTAATTAATTTTTGATAAACAGTTTGAAATGTAAACTCCAATTTACGGAGATAAAAATTTTTTATAAATTACGTGTTTGTTCCGTAATTTGCCAGTCAACACAGTATTTCGGAAAAATTACGGAACAGTAACACATTTTTTCACTGAACGTTCATTACTTTTTCTGGTACGTTTTAGAATTTTCCTGGAACTTCACCGAAGAAGTCGGTGACTATTTCGTAATTTTTACCAAATATTTTTTGACTGGGAGATTACGAAAGTGGCAGGTTATTTTTATAGAGATTTTCTCTTCGTCTAGTTTTGAATTTTCTTTAATTGGAGGTTTCAATATTTTTTTGGTGGGTATTTTTAATTGGGTATTTAGTCCTACAATCGCTATCAAGCTATCGATTTATCAGACTTTGTCGAGGTGATGGGGTTTTTTTATTTTGTTTTTCATACATAACAGCTTGCGGATACTTCAACTCGGAGAACGCTAGCGAAACAAAGTTGAAATTCTGTGGTGCGGTTTCATCGTACAGAACTCAAAGTGAAGCTTGAAATTGTTAATATCTAACATCAGCCCGTGGTTTCTGTGAAATTTTTACTGGAAACTTCGTACACAAAAAAACGTCCACAAAAAAAAAATGAAAAAGGGCCTTCTGATTGTACATAAAATTATTACTTTTGCTAATCAATTAGCCATGTGCTTCCACATAATTAGTTTACACGTAATGTTCTGAATTGAAATGAGGCGCCTTTCATAGCTTCTTTAAATAATACTAACACACATGACCATTAGATTAATATATATATACTTAAAAATAATAATAAGAAAACATAATAAGGTTAAACAATATCATATGACATGATATGAACGCGTTTTTCAATTAGAGGACGACTTCTCGTCACCTCAATTAATACCCAACTGATTGGTCCCCCTCGAGCCAGCCTCTGACCCAATCCTACAACGTCACATCGATGACATGTGTCTAATCCACGAAACAATACTTCCATTCATGCATACACTCCTTACCCACACACTCTCACGTCTTCAAATTTCATTTTCTTATCATTTCACACTACACAATACTCCCCTCCAGGAGCAAAAACTTTAATTTCAATTTTCTGTCCCCTCAGGTGGATCAGGAGGAGAGAGTCTGGGGCGAGGACATGACCAACGGACGCGGAATGATAAATGTGAGTCTGAGTTACAGCACACGTCGACGAGCACTCCTAGTGAGCATCAACCGTGCCCACGATCTTCTACCAATGGACAGCAACGGTCTTTCTGACCCATTCGTCAAACTCTGCTTGACAAAGGACCCAAGGGGCGACGATGTCAAGCGGCCACCGATTATACAAAATTCGAGGGAGAGCCTTGGACGGAGGCACTCGAGAAAGTCACCGATTGTCCCCAAGTGCACCGGAGTTACTCACACAACCAGTGTCAAGTGGAAGACACTCAATCCGGAGTGGAACGAGGAGTTCGTGTTCGAGACACGTCTGACAGATTTGACAGCAAATGCCCTAGTTCTTACCGTGTGGGACAAAGACTTTGGAAAGAGTAACGATTACCTGGGTAAGATGAAAAACAATGTTTTCGTTACAGTGGCGCGGAAAGTGCTCCCTAGCCGACTGGTTTGAGGACGATAGGTTAAATAGTGTTACGTGTCCCCCTTCGAATACTCATTCATTTGTCTATGATCTGAACTTGGTCGGAAGAACGACTGTCTTTTGGATAACATTAGTCTGGGTGTGTCTCTCTTCGGAGCTCTTACATGACAGACCGTAATACTTCTTGTAATTAATAAACCGCCCCAAACATTTGCCAACCTGTGTCGTCTTTACTCTTCGCTGGATATAACAATATTATAAGACCGGACTTCACCGAGATACATTACAGACCCTAGGAGTATAGATGCTTACCTACCCTTCGCTAAACGCCTCTAACGGAGACTGTCATAACTTCGGAGTGACACGACCGTTGGGCGATAGCAATACAAAGATATCAACCATAAATCTCCATTTTTCAGGTTGCTCAAATTTCAGCACATTTACTACCTCTGACAAAGAAAATCGTCCATAAAAACTTTTTGCTTAGGTTCTATTGTCCATGGTTGTATTCATCCAAAGGAGAAATCATACGATTGCAAAACTTATTCACCAAAAAACATTTTATAATATTAAAGCATTATTAATCTTTTAGTATTTCGATTAAGATCCCCCCCCCCTTCGTGCGCCGAACCCCCCATAGGCCTTCGTAACGAAAAAGAGATTATGGCATGAGGACGATGGGGTCGGATTGTGAGTCGTGTGAAGTTAGCAAAGATTGTAAGGAGTGTGAAGTTTGCACTATGCTATACCTCGCTATTGCATACCAGCATTTGTTTTGTCTCATTCATCGGCTTGCTCTTTTTGCTGTTTCAAGTTTTTCCACATTCATACTGTCAATCGTTTGGCTGTGGTGTTTATTTATCCTCGCATCCTCATATGAGAACACGAGTGGACCTACATTTTTTAAGTGGGTTCCGAACCACTGAAATTAATTCTAGTAGTAGATACGTGTCCCGAGAGCAAAATATCTCAATAAAAGTCATTGTCTCTACCAATGAAGAGCAACGCTCCCTAAACATAAAATAACCACCCGTCGTAAATATTGTAAAACTCTCATTAATCTGCACATCTAATTGTTCCAGGTGGACTCGTTCTGAGCTGCAATAGCAAAGGGGCGCGACTCCGTCACTGGATCGATGCAATCAAATTTCCAGATCATCGTCACCACTGCAGTCACGAACTTGCTGAGGACATCGGCTTTCACGAGTAATGAACATCATCCAATATTCAACAACTAAAATCAAATTAAAAAAAAACTATCCAAGACGTTTATCAATCAAAGCGTCTGACAATATATCATTGAAAAAACAATTACTGAAACTTCAACTCTAAAAGTATCGCACAATCACGTTTCCAATTTGCCTGATTTGAGTTAGAAAATTTAATCTCAAAGAAATATCAATTCTAATCAAGCTATATCTGTTGAAATCGTTTCAAATTTGTTGATAATGTGAGTGAATAAATGTGGGAATGAGGAGTGTTGAGGTCGTATTAAAGAATTCAAAATATTACAAAAAAAAATCGCTGTATTTATCAATCATCAGCATCATTATCATCGTCATCATCATCAGAAGAGAAATCTCCTTTCGCTTCTTCAAGCCCGACGAGGCTGGACAAAAGATCTGACCTTGGAATGGATCCCCTCATCTCCATCGTCATCCTCCTCACGATATCAGCACTTTCTCCTCATTCAGAATGTCCTGATCTTGAAGACGATGATCTGTCAACTCCAGGAACTCATCAATACTGCTTGGGACATCCTCAACAGCCTTGAAATCTCCCTGAGTGTCCCCTGTCGTGATTTATTGAACAGAATAGCATTGAAATATCCAATTATGACTTGGAGGGTCCATTGGTAATTAACATTATTCAAAGTGGTTTTGGTCTCGCTGAGGTAATGCAGTGGTAGCATCAAAATAGCTTTGACAACGTTGTAAGTGACTTCCCTAATGTTGACATTGTACTCATACCTTGAGGAATTAATTTCCAAAATGAGATTTTGGCAATTCAATTTGTTCTGATAGTCACTCAGAAGGCTATCGATTACCTCAGAGAGGAACATGTGAGTGGCGTCAGGTAATGGAGACTCTGCCCTTGAATCATCTTCACTGCTCCAGTCATCAGTGTCCGGGTGATCGTCGCTAAACTTTAACCGACTTTTTTTTCATTACAGGGTGTCATGTTTGAAACAATGCACGTGAATATCGTCCAAGGGAGGCAAGTGACAGGAAATTGTTAGAGACATAAGTGTAGGATTCCGAGGGGGACATTTGCTGCAGGATTTTTTTTGAGCTTCCAAGGTCATGCTTGTAAGCTGTAAGCACAAGGAGCTTTTTTAATGGCAATCGCATTTTCGCCCCTGTGAAAGGTGCTCTCCTTGATGAGTTGTTCTCAGATACCCAATTGTCCATGTGAATTTCCTCGATTTTACTTGAAAGCTGGCAGGTAAATGAGTTCTGGTATAAAACTGAAGGTTCACAAAACCCTTGATGCATCTCGACGTCGACAAGGGTTCATATAATCGATTCACCAACTGTAACTATGGAATTCAAACAATAGGGAAGAATTCTCTATTGTCTCGAGAGTTCTGTTCTTCGAAAGAGCTTCAAGAATCATTGGGTTGTTGAGTAAATGAAGTCATTGATTTCATAATCATTTTATCCAATACAAGATAATAAAATAGTGGAAAAAACCGTGATTTTTCCAGCAATTACTCCATGAAAATTGAAAATTGCTCCACGAGCAGTCAGTTTTACATAAGAAACTAAAAAAATTTGGAATAAATTGAAAGTGCAAACCATCAGAACTGGTCTTCAATTGTTTAATAATAATTCAACAGGCTTCGGTGGATTCCATTCAATTCGTAAGAGACGCTCTAATTTGCGCAGTCCAGAAGAGTCCCCGCACTTGACGCAGGTCATTACAGGGCGGTGGCAAATGTCAAGGCCCTTCTGCAGTTTTCTGAATATGTTTCTGACGCATGGAGTTATATCCTTCAACATGTCTTTCGCCCGTGCTACCCTATCCGACTCCTCCTCCTCTAGGATTCGACGCCAATATCGACCCTCGTTACGAAAATATGGTATCATGGTCTTCATACATTTCTCAACATCTTCCTCCCTGGAACAGTCCTCGGAGGTGTTCTGATAGGTTAACTCGAGCTGCTTTTCGTGCTGCAAACAGCCGAAAAAAGTTATTCGTCATTTGGAATGTCAGTCAACTATCTAATAAATATCACTTCTCTAATATCTTATTCGATCGTCTTGTAGTATCGAGAAATTTTAGAAATCTTATTTAGGATAGAATAATCGAGACATCAGATTGTTTTATTATTTTCGAATCGAATCGAAACTCTCGACAGTTGAAATCTCAAATCTGTTACACTCATTTCTTACTGTTTATTGGTTACGACTTATGATCGTTTTCACTCATACTTTATTTCATTGCAACTAATTATCCTTCATTATTATTATTATCTAGAGTGAACAACAACATTATTTACTAACCTTTCGATAATCGTCCATAAAAGTCAGGGGATAGATGTCAGGGAAATTAAAAGCATCCTCGTAGCACTTACTTATACTACTGTTCACCGTATTCCTAACTTTTGGGAGTAATGTGCTCGTTAGTTTATAGCATCGGTCCGTCTGTTCTGGTGAACACGTTCCGTTGATAATTTGCTCCTTAACAAGTGAAAATGATGGAATTAGTCTATGTTCCTAATTTAAGCCCACAAGCTACAGGAAATGGGCTTTAAAAAAGTACTTTTTGATGCACTGCGTGTAAAGTAACATATTTCGCACGCTACGGGTGCGCGAAACTTGACTTTCCACACATTATATCAAAATAGTACATTTGGATACAAGTGCGAGGGGGTAGCAACGAGTGTGAAGTTGGCGGCCCGAGGCGAAGCCAAGGGCTGTCAATGACACGAGGTAAAATAACCAGTGGCACGTGGATCCGAAGTATAGTTTTTGCTAGTGATGTTACGTTCACGGAGTGACGAACTGTCGCATTTTTCGTTTACAAGTTTTTACTTTTCATGTATGTTAATGTATTCAATTGATTTCGTGGATTTTCGATGCAGTTTGACCAGTGAGGAGAAGGCAACCTCTGTGAGACGAAGGTCAATAATCAGTGAACACGTTATTAATGCTTCTAATGTCACTTTATTGTTAATAGAGTGCGACTCGTATATTTGGTGGGTTAACGAGTATTGCAAAAATCGAAAAACTTAGCTTGACTCTATACCACGGGGTTCTACGCCAGACTAGCCCGAGGAACAACGCTCTTGAGAATCGAGAGCTACCCGGAGAGGGCGAGGAGAAAATCACATTCGTGTCTGCAGCGTTCCATGAGTATCTCGCCTTCGATTGGCGACTAGATTGACGACAGACCCGAGCCGACCAGAGAGCAGAGCTATTTAACAGAAGAGTTATGTATTTGAATAGAACTTACGTTATAGTATTGAGTAACATTTGTGATCCTCTCTTGCAGATGAGCAATATCTTTGTCATATGCACTCTTGAAATCGCTTACAATCTCCTTCAAACTGTTATTGAAAGTCGTCCAACTATCGACGAGGGGGGCTTTCAACTCGTCTAAAGTATGTACCCTACCATTATTCCCCTGGATCTGAAATTGAAATCAATAATTGAAAGGTATTTTTCAATTACTCGAAAACGGAATTGGTATTTCACAATTTTTTGTCATCTAGGGTACACCAGAGAAAAAAAACAAATGTGAAAACTCCATTTTTATTTTTGTGACTGAATTTGTATCGGAACAAGAAAATTTTTTTTCTATTCTATTGAAAATTATCTTTAAAAATGTGTGAGGCCGAATGACTGGCGGTAGTGGCCGCGCGGTTAGAACGCTAGACTAGTGTGCTGCGGATCCGGGTTCGAATCCCGGCGAGGGCGATCAATATTTGTGGCGCTCTAATCTTGCAGTTTCATTACCGCGTGGTAGTCTCGTCAAAAAAACCGAGGTTTTCCATGGTTCCATTTTGTTTGTGTCACGAGGAAGGCACGACTGACCTAGAGGACCCGGTGTCCAGACACTGAATTCTTACTATTTGAAAAACCTTTACTAAGGGAAAAAACAAGAGAACGTTTATGACTCCAGAAGACAGAGTTTTCTTTGAATACCGCATGTGGTAAGGATTACAATGCTCTCAAGTTCGAAGTACAACAGATCATAAATTAGTCCTTTTCTGGAGACTCTTTCAAACACGTCATAAACCTTGTCGAGGGATTTTTGAAGATAAACAGAAGAGCTGTGTTCTAATTTTCCAAAAATTACTATAATTTCCCTGCGTAGGGAGATTGAAAATAGGTAAATTGGACCACTCACCTGAAAAATGACGACTACGAGCGTGAACAGCAGTGTACGGGCCGACATCTTGTCGTTCATTATAATTTAAAGAGTGATTTTTCGCAGTTCTTATAGGGAGAACGTCTGCCCCCACTAGTCATGTGCATATTTTTCGCATGCGCAACTTATGGATGTTATTCTGATGGGATAATTTGGCGATAGATCGAAAAGGAATGGGCACGTAAGTTTGCTCATAATTATCTTAATGCAGATAATACACGGAGAGAAATATTCAATAACAATTACGTGTTTATTGTCAAAATGCGAACAATGGAACAGAAGAACTAAAATTATTTTGAAATATATGAAAAACTCGAGAAAAAGTAGGAAAACTTGAAAAATTTCGGAGAAATAGAAAAACAAAACTGCTTGACTTTTCACCCCTGTGACACATCCTCTCCTTTGGATGATTTGTTGCCAGATACCAAATTATCCATGTGAATTTCCTCGATTTTGCTTGAAAACTGTCAGGAAAATGAGTTCTGGTATAAAACTGAAGGTTCACAAACCCTTGATGGATCTCGACGTGGACAAGGGTTCATATAATCGATTCACCAACTGTAACTATGGAATTCTCTATTGTCTCGAGAACTCTGTTCTTCGAAAGAGCTTCAAGAATCATGGGTTGTTGAATAAATGGAGTCATTGATTTCAAATCATTTTATCCGATACAAAATAATAAAATAGTGGACAAAAACCGTGATTTTTCCAGCAATTACTCCATGAAAATTGAAAAGAAAAGAAAAGAAAAAAGAAAAAACCAATCGGAAGGTCCCGGGTTCAAATCCCGGTCTGGACTATCCATTTTTTCAGGAATTTTTCTTGCAAAAATCATATGGAGAATTATCCTGTTCCCCTTCCTACCTCATCCAAAATCCTATCCAACGATTTCCTTTGACGTCACAAGAAATGTGGAACGCTATATAAACTTCCCGTCTTGATGTAATATATAGCAACGTTTTGACGATGAGCAAGATAGATCCCGTTAGTAACTCTGCTTTTTGAGCAATCCCGAGTTTCATATAATTACCGGGCCCCGATGTCCATCGGGTTGATAAGAAAATAACAGAAGTTCACAAAAATTGAGTGTGCAAAGTCCGCAATTAATAACAAAGTAGCGTTCCAATAAAATGAGCATATTCAATTCTACGAAATCTTTATTTTCACACGAAAATACAAGTTCTGTCTCTGTTCCTGACAGACTGTCACTTAGTGTATGCCGAATCGAAAACTACTGAGGAAAAATGCGGAGGTGGTCTATTTAAGAGTTTGGCCTGTTGCTTCCTTGGAGGGGATGTTTTCTAGTAAAGGAATATGAACTCTATCTTTGGAGGGATGCGTCACAAAAGGGAGTATCTAATCAATTGAGGAAGACTCTGGAGAATTATCTTGGCAAGGCCCAGGTGTTTTATTGGCAGAGGACCCAGAGGATTATATGAGTTCATTTGAGGTCCGCTACTAATTCTTAATATGTAGATATGTAGGTATACAGCAATAATTTCACACACTTCAATGAATTTTATATAATTCCTAAGGAACTCTCTAGGGCGTGCAGTTCATCAGAGTCGTAGCACGATGCGCACGTCAGTACAGCGGATTGGTAACGTTGAAAGTCTTCCTCCATTTCATTCAACGATGCGTCCACGTCCAAGTCAGTTGAATTCAACTTTTGGTTCACCTGCTTATTATAATGTCTTGCCTCTTCCTCCATTCTCCGTTTCCACAACGGAATACCGGCACGTATGTCGTTGAACTTCATCACAGCACAGTCGTCCCGATTTGAAATGCCAATACACTCTCTGAAGGGGTCGTTAAGGCTGAGTTCATAAACCTTTTGTACCTGGAACGAGAAATAAAATAATTCATCATTTTGCATTTCAGTTGAATATCTAATTAATATCAGTTCTCAAATCTGTGTTGGATTCCCGTAATAAATTCAAAACACAGAAGTTATATTTAAATAAAAACTGATATTTATTAGGAAATTCACTCAACGTGTAAGAATTGTGACTACAGATTTATGTATTCAAAGAGATTTCTGATCTTAGAATGGACTCAGTGCTCTCGGTGAAGTTCGGGATCTAACTGATTAACAAGAATAATATTAGAGTACTCAGTTTCTTACCGGAGGACACAAGAAAAAAATGGAGGGGATGGAAGGAAGCATGACTATTTTTTGGAGATGCAGATAATAGCTTTTAGTAAATGGGAAATGGAGAAAATTCGTAGTGGCACCAGGGTTTATGATAGGATTGAGAGTTGGGCCAGACGTAGTTGGAGTATGCCCCAAGCAATAAATGAATGGGAAATAGAAATCTAATATATAAAATTCTCGTGTCACAGTTTTTGTTGCCATACTCCTCCGAAACGGCTTGACCGATTTTGATGAAATTTTTTGTGCTTATCCGGTATCTATGAGAATCGGCCAACATCTATTTTTCATTCCCCTAAATGTTAGGGGTAGTCCGGCCCAAAATTTTTTTTTTATTTTTTAGACAAAATTTTTAATTTCTATTTTTTTATGATACAACATACAAAAATACATACAATCTTCAATTTTCACCCTTCTACGACCAACCCTTATTTTTTAATAGCCATTTTAGTAATTTAATCATTTTTCCTCTCCGGTCGAAAACTAATCAATCGTCATTTAATTAGTTATCCCCGCCAGATGTCTACCGGTGTCACTTCTGACCCAGTAAACAGCACGGAGTAGCGATGAGAACGAAGCCGGTCTCCTTTCTTTCTCACTCCCTACACAGTTGTCGGCCATCATTATTGTTTATGCATCAAGTGTAGTAGTAACGTTGACAATTATTATTTTGCTATCTCAGTGTAACTCTCATATTAACTTTTAATCATTCCTATTTTATCGATAATAATGTTATATCCAGCGAAGAATAAAGACGACAACAGGTTGACAAATGTTTGGGGCGGTTTATTAGTTACAAAGAGTATTACGATGTGACACGTCAGAGCTCCGAAGAGAGACACACAAGACTCATGTTATATCCAAAAGACAGTCGTGATTCTCCCGAAGTTCAGATCATAGACAAATGAATGAGTCTTCGAAGGGGGATACGTAACAATAATTAACTTATCAATTTTGAGGGTATTTCCCACGAATAAGTAAGCTATTTTTTGTCTACACTAGAAATTACTTGGAAATTATTTATATGGCAAAACAACGTTTGCCGGGTCAGCTAGCATTAATGTAAAATACAAGGTGAAATATAAGGGTATACAACATCTGTTATTGGATCTTCTTGGACTAGCTCCGAAACACTTTTAAACGCCTTCGAAAATCTTAAGTTGTTATTGTAGCCAATGAACTGAGCTGAAAGTGAACTATAAACCATAAAACTGGATTAATATAAAATTTGTTTTTGCGGTCATATATTTCATGCGAAATTTCCCCCACTTGTTAAACAGAGCGGTTCAGCACTCCGCGCGCCAAAGAGGATTGACTGAAGTAGAGGCTCAGTTCTGGGAGTTTTAATGACGCCAACGGCATCGTAGTACCTCACCCCAGAAGCGGTAGGGCGACTCTCGATAGTTGAAGCCTTAAATCTATCCGACTTATCCTCAGTTCTATTCATACTTGATTATTATCATATCAAATTAATAACGATATCATTTGCTTACCTTAGAATGCTCCTTCGTTATCGAAGCGAACGTCGCGTCAGAGTATTTGGCAACAATCCCGTGGTACCGATCGATATTGTTCTTCTGCTCCTTCTCAGTTTTTTCGAGTATCGCATTCGTTAATTTATAGCATCGTTCGGTGTATTCTCTTGGACAATTTCCTTCCTTAATGACAGCCTTAACAAGTAAAAATTAGAAAATTGTTTTGTTTCCTTTCAGTTTAACGCCAAATTTATTTTTAGTAGTCATTAACTCTTAGGGTATGAAGTCCCTTCACGACGAACTGTCCGCATCGGCCGGGGAGTTCATAAAAATACAATTTCGTTTCTGTTTTTTTAAATATATACTATATATACATACTTGTATCGAAATATGCCATTCCGGTGTAGTCAAAGATTAAAGTGTGAATTTTTTATCACTGGACGTAAAGAAATTACGAAATTTTTCGACAAGTCGTAAAAAATTATCCACCATTTGGAAAACATGTTATTCGTTTATAAGATGGAAATGTTAAAAAAAATATCAAAACTTCCGAAATTTAATTTAAATAACAGGGGATAGTTTGCCGAATTTTACTCATGAATTCAGGCCGAAAAGTTAGCAACTGAAAATATTGAAGAGCAGTGTATCCGGTCGGGAATAGACCTGTAGTAGAGCTGTTTTAAGAAGACTTACGTATGTCAAAAAAGACTTACGTCATAGTATGTTCTGAAAGCCGTAAGCCTGTCTTCCAGGAATCTAATATCACTTTCGTGGCTATCGGTTACACGTAACACAATTTCCTCGAGAAATACCTCGAGATGATCTAGAGCGTGGGCAATGATGTTTTCCAGTTGGGGTATATCAACCGCAGCATTAATCTTCTGAATCTGGAATAGGAATTAATAAGTGAGAGGTGGTATTCAATCACTGGAAAATCGAATAATGGTTGCAGAAATTTTTTGTGATATTCAACGATGTAAGGTACACAAAGAAAAAAACCAGTGCGGAAAATCGATTTGGGTCGATCTGCCACCTGGGCTACCCGAGAATCAGATTAGAACATAACAATAGAAACTTTAAAGAAGAGTTACTGTTTGTTCCTGGATGAAGAATCAAACGGTTGGATCACGTTGTTAATAAAATAAGTACTCGATTATATTCTATAACACGTGATATCGTTATTTTTGAACACAAAAAACACTTCCACAATTCTCCTAAATTTATAATTAAGGTTTAAATCAAATCGGAGGAACTTCACTCTTGAATCCAATGATAAGACTATTTTGCAGCGCGACAAAAACTGAAAATTTGAGAATTAGCGATAATATGGTTTATTATCGCTACATCTGAATCTTATTACAATATTTGTGTAATACTGGGGAAAAAATAATAATAGAGAAAAAATTCTCGTGAAAAAATATTCCGCGACGGAACAGCTACGAATTTGAAAAAATGTTGGATTCCACTAAAATGAGGAAGTTCTATTCTACGAAATTTTTATTTTCAGATTAAAATACAAGTTCTGTGGATATCTTCCTTTCAGATAGTTACTCAGTGTATGCCGAATCGCAAACTAACAAGGAAAAATGCGGAGGTGGTCTATTTAAGAGTTTGGCCTGTTGCTTCCTTGGAGGGGATGTTTTCTAGTAAGGGAATATGAACTCTATCTTTGGAGGGATGCGTGACAAAAGGGAGTATCTAATCAATTGAGGAAGACTCTGGAGAGTTATCTTGGAAAGGCCCAGGTGTTTTACTGGCAGAGAACCCAGAGGATTATAGGAGTTTGAGGTCCGTTACTAATTCTTAATATGTAGACATGTAGATATACAACAAAAAAAATTACGTCATAGTATTTCCTGGCAACTGGGAACCTCCTCTCCAGTGATTCAATGGCTAAATAGCGCTCAATCTGTACGCTTTTCCCCTTGAGATCTGCTAGACTGTTGACGATGGTAGTTTTCAAGTCGGTTATATTTTCACACTCATCTTTTCCCGGAATCTGGAATTTGAATCGACAATTGAGACTATTTTTTTCAATGAACGTGTTTGGAAATTAATGATTTTGTCGGGTTAGGGTGGATTGGAAGCGGAAGAGGAGAGATAATTTTTCCAATGGGATGGTGAAGAAAACACGTTGATTTGACCGTAAGGGGATCCAATATAATTTAGACCAAATGTACACTATTTACACGTGATAACTGTCCGATAATAATGATGATGATGATACACGATAAAGTTCAATGATAAGCAACCAAAAACCACATAAGAAAAGATGTATCGATCCGATCAAAGCCACAAGAAAAGAAACTGATAAACTCTGATATTTGCGTTGCGCCGCTGATGATGGATGAAGACGATGTGATCTGTGGTCAGCATAGCCCCCCATGGCACGCGAGCCCATTCCCGAATCATTCCGATAGTGTCCGATCGACCCAGTGCCCTGGATCAGCTTCAAATTTGTACAGAATGAAATTGTTGAAAAGCAGTGTTCCCGGCCGGTAATATACCACCCTGGGGGTAGTGCTACTTCAAGGAAAAATTTCACATTTGAAATAAACTCACGTTACAGGATTTGTCATCAGCTGCGAGATTAATCTGCGCTCGTGGAATATCTGGTTTCTGTGTAAAGGCTAGAAGGGCCTCCATCCGGTCGAAATTTACCTTGATATCCTCTAGAGTGGTAGCGATGGCGATTTCCAATTCGGTTATATTTACCCTACCAGTATTCGCTTGGATCTGGAATGTTGATCGATACGGATCCAAGTGTATCCGTAATTAAAATAAACTGTAACTTATTAAATATTAATTCGTGTGGGTTTCGCTACAAAATAACAATCTTAATTTGATTCTAGCCAAGTTGTAAATTTGGGTCGTTTGATGATTTAAAATTATTTTGGAGGAAATGGGTTCTTCGGATCACTTATGAGTTGACGATACTGGAGGGAGGGATTAACGAGACGAGGAAGTATCGATAACTACCGAAATTGTTAATAATTATTACCACACACACAGGAATTAATATTTCATAAGTTACAGTTTATTTTAATTACGGATACACTTGGATTTTTGTTCTGATGTTTACACCTTCAAGTTTAGATTAAGACTGCTGGTTGTAAAATTTTCGTTGGTCTTTAGGACTGGAAAAACCGAGGCTTTTTTGCCGGTCAGTTAAAGGACTGAAAGGGGCAAATCTGGAGGAGATTAACATAATTTTTATGGAGAAAACAAAATTTTCGAGTATTTGGGAAAGCTCAGGGAATTTCTGTTAATTGAGGTTGTTGAGAATGGAGTACATTTGTGCTTTCATTGTGTGTGTGTGCGCAGTAGCAGGGCGCAGCAAGCGAACTCATAAGAGTGGGTGTCAGTCGACGAGGTGCACAGCAGGTGACTGTAAGGAGGACTATTGTTCTAAATAAATAAATGTAATTGAAGTGTGGATTCCTCTCGATTTGAATCATTAAAATCCAACAGAGGTTTTACAACTGTTTCGAAGAAAATAGTATACGGTTTTGGCCCGAGAAGTGCCAAGCAATAAATGAACAGAAAATTGACCGGAGTGAATGGCGCGTTGAGACGTCTGCGAGATGAAGGGATGGGATTATACTCATCGGGCACTACTTGTACTCATCTCCCTCATACTTTATTATTATTATCTAGAATTAACAAGAATATCATTAGCTTACCACCCAACAATTCTTCATGCGTTGATACTCATTGATATCATTGCTCTGCTCCTGACATTGTTCGCGATTCTTACCCATCCCTTCACAGTCCTGTTCCCCTGAACCGGTTCCTAGCGTAATTTGCTCCTTCACAAGGGAAAATTGGAAAATTAGATGTTGTAGAGGCTGAAAATGTTGTTTATTGACAGCCCCGCACCGTGGCGAACTCACTACCGACTAGTCCTGGGCCGGGTATGAGGCCCGAAGACGACTGGCGTCGTGCAATCTTTTGTGAAAAATATTGGAACCACTGGGTTTTGAACCCTCGCCGTGGAGAACGATTGGCATTACTAGACGTTGGGTTGAACCGACATTTTTTTTTATAGAGTTTGTTTATGGTTGAAATTACAGCAATTTGTGGTAAATATTCCGGGGGATGAAATCACCTCCGCAAAAATACATTACATGCTAGTGACATCCGGGTTTTGATGATGAAGGTGGACCAACGGTGGCATCTAGCGTATCGGAGTTCTATTTTATATTTTATTGTGGGACAAATGTAAGACGTAGAGGTTATTGGGTGTTTGCGAGTTGATGTGGAGCGTAAGTTGCAGCGGTTCGAATTTAGGCACACGAGGTGTAGGAAACGAGGCAATGAGTGTGAAGTTGGCGGCCAGAGACAACGCCCAGGGCTACCAATCACACGAGGTAAAAAAACTCCGTCACATGTGTATGCGAACTATAGTTTTTGCTAGTGATGTTACGTTAAGGGAGTGGTGAACTGTTCCATTTTTCGTTTATTAGTAAGAGAAAAGTCTTTTCGTTTACAATTTTTGACTTTTCGTTTACTTGTAAATGAAACGGCACTTTGTGACATGGGCTGAATGTAACAGCAGTCACAAAAAATAGTGTTCGATACTAAAAGAACAAGTGTTGTTATATAAAAATTGTAGAAATCTGGAACCGTGAAGATACGATGGCAAATCGAGATTCGATTTTTGAAATGATTACTATAATTTCCTCATGTCGGGAAGTTGAAAATAGGTAAATTGAACCACTCACCTGAAAAATGATGGCGACGAGCGTGAAGAGCAGTGCACGGGCCGCCATCTTGTCGTTTATTATAATTTAAAAAGGGATTTTTCCCAGTTGTTATACGGAGAACGTCTGCCCCCACTAGTCGTTGTGTACATTTTTGACATGTGCAACATACGGATGCTATTGTGATCGGATAAATTGGCGATAAATCAAAACGGAATGGGCACGTCAGTTTGTTCATAATCAGCTTAATGTAGATAATGCACGGAGAGAAATGTTCAATGACAATTACGTGTTTATTGTCAAAATACGAAAAATGGAACAGAAAAACTAAAATTATTCTCAAAAATATGAAAAACTCGAAAAAATTTCGGAAAAATAGAAAAACAAAACCGTTTGACTTTTCCATTTGTCCTACGGCACATGTTCTCCTTGATGAGTTGTTACCAGATACAAAATTAGCCATGTGAATTCCCTCTCCCCATATAAAACCAAAATTATTAATTTATGTAAAAAAAGCTGTGAATGTGGTGAATAATTTAATAAAAATAAATCCTTTTTCGGAAATTTTCATTTGAAATCAAAATATGTCTGAAATAAATTGAAAAATGAAAAATTACGATTTATCTTGGAGATATGTTTTTCGGGATTCGAATGACGCATATAAGCAGTATCACCAACAACTTATTAGTGAACTGCAAAATGAAGGGTATTTTTCATCTTATGAAATTCGCTGTTTTTTGAAAACTTTAGAAATAAAGATTATTTTGTTAATTGCCTCGTTTGTCATCTCCTGTGAATGAGATATTCAATTTATGCAATTTATGCAATTTATGTACAGATTTGTTTGAAAAAAATCTTTTTTGTAGTTGAATAACCCAATAAGTTTAAACTGCATAAATAAAGAACAAAGAACCTGATTTAATACAAAATATTTCTTCAGTAAAAACGACGAGATCCACATTTATCGAATCGTACGTTCGCCCAAGCGATTAAAAAAATACGTGACAGTTTTGTAAATTTTGTTTACGGTTTCACGTCTCTCCGAAATCGTGAAAACGAACACGTGATTATCCTTAAATATTTCTCTTCGTGCATTATCTGCATTAAAATAATTATGAGCGACTGATGTGGGTTTCTTTTCATCTATCGCCAATTTATTTAATCGCACGCACATACCTGTGTTGCACATGTAAAAATTGTGGAAAATAATTAGTGAGGGTAGACAGTTTCCACATATAAATTGTGACTGCGAAAAATTATTTTCAAAATTGTAACGACAGCCAAGATGTCAGCCCGTGCACTACTGTTCGCGCTCGTAGCGATTATCTTGCAGGTCAGTGGTACATTTATAAATTTTTATTGGGTCGTTATTATTGGAAATGGGTTATAAGAAATAATAATTCACTAAGTAATTTAAACCATTTTATTCTTTATGGTTCAACTCAAATAATTATGCTCGGACGACACGTTCACTTTATACCGATTCCTTAGAGGAACTAACTAGGTCTACAAAGGGAAACAACACCCTGGACCTTCCAGTCACACGCTCTCAAAGAGTCCCATTCACTCCACTTTGTCTACATACTTAAAATCGAGACTAAACATCATACCTCACGCTTCTCAGAATTCGAACCCATAAAAATGTCTTTCAACACTCAGAAGAGAGTTGAGAATAAGATTGACTTTTGTTCTTTATTTATTTTATGAAAAATCCAACAGTTATCTATTAAAGTTGTCGATTTATCTCCTATGACCAATGAGGAGAAGAGAACAACGATTAGACGAAGGTCAATAAATATTGGACACGTTATCACTATTAATTAATGTCCCCTTTATTATTATGTGAGTGGTACTCCCCTAACAGGAGACGAGGAATGGCCGACAGTCGGCCAGCATTGACCAAATGTCGGCCCACTGTCGGCCATTCCTCATCGGCAGGAGATGATGAATGGCCGACGGCGGGCCGACATTTGGCAAATGCTGGCCGACGGTCGGCCGACTGTCGGCCATTCCTCATCTCCTGCCAGGGTCGTAGACCGGGTGGGCCAACGCGTATGATACAAAAAAGTAGAAAAACTTAGCACGACTTTTCAATGCAGCGGTCAACGTCAGACCGGCTCGAGGAACAAAGCTCTCGATAGTCGAGAGCCACTCGGAGAGAGAAGAAGAAAATAAATTAGTCCCTTCCAGAGTGTTCTATGGACATCCCGCCTCCGATTGGTGAACAGCCTAAAGGCAGACCCGCGACGAACCACTTCAATATTATCAATTGTACACCAATTGATAACGCCCCAATTAAAAAAAGTTATAATCACTCCGAAAATCGAATTTCAAATTTCCATCGTTGTCCTTGGAAACACGAAACCCCTTCGCAACTGACGGCCCTGAGATTGTTTTGGTGACCGTCACTCTGACGCATGCGCATTAATTTGTTGATTTTTGTTCAGCGATAAAAAAAATACTTCTAATGTCATGTTTCAGTGCTCGGTTTTCTGATGCCTATGTATTAGCCAAATAATTAATTCAACAAATTAATTAATGAATAAATAAATCATTACGCGGAGACCGTATCAATAATCGAAGCTGTAGAATTCACGTTAAAAATATTTCTTCATCATTTCAAGGATTACACATCGTCGCTTGTAATCAATGTCATCAGTGTGATCATGTAATCAATTCCAAGGTCGTGATTCCGTGTAATCGATTACATTTCGTAATCGTACTGCCACCTTCATTGAATGTAAATTTTTTTCTGTGTACCGTGGGTCAGCGAACTACAAAAAATTTCCGATACCTTGATTTGACATTGGAATAGTTGACAAAAAAACTCAATTGCATGCTCAGATCCAGGGGAATAGCGGTAGTGATGCTACGGACGAGTTAATCGACATCGTCCAGAGAGTGCAGAAGCTGACGGAAGATACATACGACCTTGAGGATCGTCCATCTTCTAAATATGAACGTGACATTGCCGAACTGAAGGCGAGGATCGTGGCTTTCGGAAGTGACCGTAGCGTAAGTTTTTCCAAATACTTAACTCTTTCTTAAAGCAGCTCCACCCTCGGTCGGTAATTTATCGACCGGATACTCTGCTTCGAAACTAATTGAATGAGTAAAAATTCGAAAAAAAAGTTACAGTCACCGTTATCCAAATTAAAATTCGAAAATTATTGATATTTCTCTGAAGATGTCCTCCTTCTTGACAAATAATGGGACTCGATCCCCCAGAGGACGCGCCAGGAGCGCAGGTTCGAGTCCCGGTGATGAAGGATTTTTTTCATCGCCGGAAAATGAACCCAGCGCATGCGGAGTTAGTTATAAGTATTTGGAGTTGAATAAAAAAAAAAGTTGCCTCCTAAGCACCACTAGGTGAAGCTTTCGACTATGCTGTACCTCGCAATTGCATACCAGCAGTTGTTTTGTCTCATTCATCGGCTTGCTCTTCCTGGCTAAATTAGTTTTCCACGAAACTACTATTATTGTGGCTGAAGTGTTTATTTATCCTCGACAGTGCGTTGAGTTCCGTCTGTTAAAATTTTTTTTTAAACGAGGACGATGATTAAATTGAGGAAAAAAAGGCGATCGAGTTTTCTAAGAATAATGCAAATTTGATAATCTTTGAATTTACTGAAAGTCTAAAGGAATTTGAACTCCAAAGTTTGCGGTTTCGGAAAATTGTGGTGAACTTTCGGGTAGTTTTTATCTAAATTCCCGAATTTTCAAATTTAAGTCGACAAGTTTTAAAAATTAAAATTAATCAAAGCTAGTCAAATTATATAAATTTTTTAATAAATTTAATAAATTTAGTCAATTATTCCGCGATCGGGTTACGTGAGATCCGTAGTTTGGCTGAATTCTACCCCCAGATAAATCACTCGATAAAATAATCATTTTCTTCGAAACTATGAGGTATATAAAAACAAAAAAAAAATCATTTGAAAAGTTATGAACATTATTTTTCATGGAACTTTTGTTATTTTTGGTTTTTATGGTATGAAATTTTTTTACGCGGAGTTGAAATAAAATTAAATTTTCGATTGAAATTCCAGAACCTGGGGGACGATGCTAATCAAAATTTGAAAAATTTTAAAGCCAACCTCCTCGATACGCTAGATTTTCTCAACGCAGATCTCCGTGACATTGCGCGCACTTCATCCCTTATAAGTGAAGATGACGAGAAAACACGGGAGACGGACCTCTCACGTTCCGACGGCAGTGATGGCGTAAGTTTTTTTAGAGTTTGCCTTTGCTTGTCCACTAATCGATTATTGATAGTCGAATGATCGATTATGATCATGACATAATCAATTATCGCCATGAAATCCGTCATGTTCGATTGTGTAACTCTTCTTTAAAGTATTATTACCCTCACGTCGGTATGTTATCGACCGGATGCGGTGCTTTTGAATATTTTGCGTCACCAATTGCATGAGTACAATTTTTTAAAAATCCTAGTCAGTATTACCTACGTTAAATTTAGGAAAATATTGACATTTTTTCAAGAGTTCTCACTTATCGAGAAATCATTTTACGAAGTATTAAAAAATCAAATCTGTTCGTTCACAAATTCCGGCTTTTTGCTTGCAAAAAAAAATTACCTCATGTAAATATAACTCAAGAATTAGTGAAGAATGACGTGAGGTGATTTGCAATTTGTCTAGACCCCCCGGGATATTCTAAAATCGATTTTTTCGTATTTTGCCTTTTTCTCGGCTCCTAGGGCTCCTAGAGCAAAAAGAGCCCGAATTTGGGATCCTCCCTTTTTCGCCGACATCTCAGAAAATAATATAGCTAAGGCAATTTGGCGAACGCAATTTTGTTTTGAATGACCAGAACGTCATTGAGAGGTTTTAAAATTTACTGCTTGTTTCATGTCTCGTAATTTCTCAAATTCGTTTTCTAAGACTTCATATTTCACATTTACAAAATCGTGAAAATATTTCTAGTGCGCCGGGAAAACTAAATATTCAAATGCATTAAAATTGGTGATCAAATAATTCAATTGAGATTGTACAATCTAGTGATAAATGTGGTAGTCCTAGGGACCCTACCGACGCTATGGACCTCTCGCGGAGATTTTTTCAAGTCCCATTGAGAAATTGGCTGATTATCGCTTGAAATTTCAGAGCCCGATGATTAATACTATAAAAAATATAAACGACGTGAAGGCCATCATCGCCAAAGGTATAAGTAATCTCCGCGCTAATTGCCAGATAATTTGGTTCATTCTTACCCTCGCATATGAAAATCACGTTAAACAAACGTTCACGGAGCTCGAGTCTGTCAGGTCATCCTTTGAGGTAAGTTTTTTCTAATACTTAAGGGGTTACTCTCATGTGAACGCCGAAAAAATTCAGACTTTAAATTTCGAGGACGACGGACATGTTGATTTTGTAACATAACATTGTTAAGATCTGATTTTTCAACTTTCCGTTTTCCTCTTCCTGCACTTCGTGTGTCTAAATTTGAAGCTACCGCTAATTTTTCAATTTTCACTTGTTAAGGGAGAAATTTTGAAAAGCAACTGTTCACCGCAAGAGAAGAATCGATGTTATAATCTAAAGAATAGCATAATGCGAACTGCGGAGGCCGCGCCCAAGAATGTAAAGGAGTGCTACCACGTTGCTTTCGGGGATTATAACGTCTATCGCAGAAGTATTATGGATCAATATGCGACGGTAAGCAAATAATATTGTTGTTAAGGCTAGATCATAATAATGACTATGACCCGTGAAGTGTGAGCAATCCCGTGAAGTCCGGCGTCCGAATCGATATATGTCGATCTCCCTTTTAAAATGGGATAGTTCCATGGACGACGTCCTATTTGCCGCTTATTTGTTATGTCGCCTCGATATCCTCTGCCATGTTTCGATTATGTTCAGCATTTTCGATTAATCGATTTCAGACGCCATGTCTTTTTTATATGAGAACCTGCCATGTCTCGATCATATTCACCATTTTTGATTAATCGATTTCAGACGTCATATATTTTTTATATGAGAACCTGCCATGTCTCGATCATATTCACCATTTTCGATTAATCGATTTCAGGCGCCATGTCTTTTTTATATGAGAACCTGCCATGTCTCGATCATATTCACCATTTTCGATTAATCGATTTCAGGCGCCATGTCTTTTTTATATGACGACCTGCCATGTTTCAATTATGTTCACCATTTTCGATTAATCGATTTCATATGTCATGCCTTTTTTTGCGGTGAGGACACCTCACTAGCATCACCGCGCCAAAGAGCATCGAAGAGAATTAGAATTCGAGAGAAAAAATTTCCCCTCTAACCCAGACTCCACCGAGATACATTAGAGCTCCTAGGAGTGTAGGTGCTTACCTATTGTCGTAACTTCGGGGTGACATGACAGTTGAGGGTTATCCATAATTAAAACCCTATTCATTTTTTAGTATTTCGATTAAGATTCCCCCACACCCCTTCGTCCACCCGCCATAGGTCTTCTTAACGAAAAACAGATTATGGCATGAGGACGATGGGGTCGGATTGTGAGTCGTGTGAAGTGGGCAACGCACTCACAATCCTCCACCTGTCGTCCTCATGCCATAATCTACTATTTCGACGTTTACAGAAACAAAACCACCTCGAATTCGTACTTGATGCGGCCGACAGAAAATGTAATGAGACTGATTCCCTAGATTTCTGTATAGAACAGATGTCAAGGGTTTTTAATAAAGCGAGTCAAGATTGGACAGCAGAAATAGACAAGCAGGAGCGGCTTAATATGAACTGGTTGATGGACCGAATAGGTCCGATCAGATCATGCGTGGAGGCATCATGGGGCCAAATGAATGCAACCCTTCACAGTTACCGACCTGCTGTGATGACCTGTTTGAACTGCAGCGACTCTGTTGAACTGCAGGACTTGGAGAGACACCTCGCAGCTATGTAAAATTCATTAAAGTGTGAGGTTATTATTAATTGAGGACGGTCCTTGAGGATTTTACACACTCAATTTTTGTGAACTTATGTTATTCTCTTATCTAAAACCGACTGCTCATGGAGCAATTTTCAATTTTCATGGTGTAATTGGTGGACAAATCACGGTTTTTTCCACTATTTTATTATCTTGTATTGGATAAAATGATTATGAAATCAATGACTTCATTTATTCAACAACCCAATGATTCTTGAAGCTCTTTCGAAGAACAGAACTCTCGAGACAATAGAGAATTCTTTGCTATTGTTTGAATTCCATAGTAACAGTTGGTGAATCGATTATATGAACCCTTGTCCACGTCGAGATGCATGAAGGGTTTGTGAACCTTCAGTTTTATACCAGAACTCATTTACCTGACAGTTTTCAAGTAAAATCGAGGAAATTCACATGGACAATTGGTTATCTGAGAACAACTCATCAAGGAGAGCACCTTTCACAGGGGCGAAAATGCGATTTCCATTAAAAAAGCTCCTTGTGCTTGCAGCTTACAAGCATGATCTTGGAAGCTCAAAAAAAATCCTGCAGCAAATGTCCCCCTCGGAATCCTACACTTATGTCTCTAACAATTTCCTGTCACTTGCCTCCCTTGGACAATATTCACGTGCATTGTTTCAAACATGACACCCTGTAATGAAAAAAAAGTCGGTTAAAGTTTAGCGACGATCACCCGGACACTGATGACTGGAGCAGTGAAGATGATTCAAGGGCAGAGTCTCCATTACCTGACGCCACTCACATGTTCCTCTCTGAGGTAATCGATAGCCTTCTGAGTGACTATCAGAACAAATTGAATTGCCAAAATCTCATTTTGGAAATTAATTCCTCAAGGTATGAGTACAATGTCAACATTAGGGAAGTCACTTACAACGTTGTCAAAGCTATTTTGATGCTACCACTGCATTACCTCAGCGAGACCAAAACCACTTAAAACTACGGTAAAATACCGACCTAGAGCTAGAGCTACTCCACTGACATCATCTACAATAAAATAATTATTACATACTCACCACAGAATCTCCCATAAATGTTAATTATGTACCACACGTCCATGAAATTCCAAAATTCTTAAAATTCCCTGACATACCGACCGAGCAGTCAAGTCGACCCCAGCGTCACCTGCGCTGCCATATCCGCCCTAAACCCCCCCATCATCTCGTCATCTAATATCTGGACGCGTTCTCATGAAGAGGATGCGTTCCATGAACATATTTTTTCCTGGAAAAAACCGGAGGAAAAACAACAATCAAAGTTTGGAGGTTAGCTTCGGTTGACATTCAGTTTCATATCTGTCGCTAGTGCAATAAACCGGTGAATATCTCTAATTGTCCAATGAAAACTGATAATTAGGGCGTAAGATTGCTAGACATTTGCCGACAAATCGAAGGATTGACGATTGCCCCTGGGGTTGAGTGACATATACCGCCTGTAAACAAACCATCAGGACCTGGTGAACGCGAGAGGATCATGGCCCTGCACAGTGTTCCCCCCAAACGCAAGGAAATATACAAATACGAGGCTCCATGGCCTCTCTACAGCATGAACTGGTCGGTGAGACCTGACAAGAGATTCAGACTCGCCCTCGGCAGCTTCGTCGAGGAGTACAATAATAAAGTGCAGATCGTCTCTCTGGATGAGGAGACATCGGAGTTCAGCGCTAAGAGCACCTTTGATCATCCCTATCCCACCACCAAAATCATGTGGATTCCGGATAGTAAAGGTAGGACAAAACAAATATTCAAGAAACACCAAAGGAATTCGTTACAAAATTCCACTGAATTGATTTTTAGCTCCTGAAGTGGCTCTTGGCTTTCGCTAAATTCCGAAATCATCAAAAACTACAGAAATTTATTAGAAAACTCGATCACATTTGGTATCGTAATGTTTTCCTTAATTTAATTATCGTTTTTGTATCGGAAAAAATGGTAAAAAATCAGAATCAGATTTGTTGTTGACAAAAACCCAAATAGTTTTGTTATTCCGATAAATAAGAGGAACTCCAGGTCTAGAGAAGTTCGATTACTTTCAATGAAATCAATCTCAGAAACGAGTTAGCTCGCGTTTATTGTAGAATCACTTTTGTTTATAAATTTCTAACCTGATGATAGTAGATCGAAAGGAAATTCGTTTGTCAAAATTACTTTTTTCTGTCACTTTCTATCAGTTTACGAAAATATTAGTCTTAAAAATGTTAGGGATCAACATATTATGATATAAATTATTAACAACGTACGTGGACAACACAGGATGTACCACCAAATGAAATAAATTAGTACTATTATTATTAATAACAAAAGAATTAGCAAAATATTATAGCACCAAATTATGTTTGGAGCGTGTGATGAATTGTGATTCCCTTAACTTGTGGATTATTTTTGTGTACATTATGTTTAAACATTATTGGAATATTGAGGGACAGTCGTAACAAGTGAAAGTTCGGACATAATTAATAACAATAGCCGAGGAGAGACATTTATTGTTTATTTATTCATAATATTTCACATTAATTTTTATTTGTAATATTTTGCAGAAATTTTGTAACATTTTCTTGTTCTGATTTTTGGAAATATTTTAAATTTTATTTCGTCACGTCGTCTAATAATTTCCTCCAATCAAATTCCAGGACTATTTCCCGATCTTCTCGCAACCTCTGGTGACTACCTTCGGGTTTGGCGAGCAGCAGAACCCGAGACTCGTCTCGAGTGCGTTTTAAATAACAACAAAAATTCAGATTTTTGCGCACCTCTGACGTCGTTCGATTGGAACGAAGTCGATCCCAACTTGATCGGGACATCCAGCATCGACACCACCTGTACAATCTGGGGCCTGGAGACCGGTCAGGTGTTGGGACGTGTCAATATGGTGACAGGACATGTCAAGACTCAGCTCATTGCCCATGACAAAGAGGTCTACGACATTGCTTTCAGTCGAGCTGGAGGTGGACGAGACATGTTTGCGTCAGTTGGGGCTGATGGATCTGTCAGGATGTTTGATCTACGTCATCTTGAGCACTCGACTATCATTTATGAGGATCCTCAGCACACACCTCTGCTGAGACTCGCTTGGAATAAACAGGATCCTAATTATCTCGCTACTGTTGCCATGGACGCCTGCGAGGTCATTATTCTCGATGTCAGGGTGCCCTGCACTCCTGTCGCTAGACTGAATAATCATCGGTAATTATTTTTAATTTATTTCCTAGGAATAAAGTCATTGCAACCGGACATGTTTCATATTCCGTAATTTTCATTGCAATTAACTCTAGAGAATTGAACTGTAACTTGACTAAAAAATTTTTTAAAAATCCAAAATTCCCACAAATCGTTAGTCTTAATGAGCATTAATTATGTGCACAACGACAGCTCGATTAGTTGAGTATTTTTCGAGAAAAATCGATTTGTTGTTCACTGGTTTTTCGTGAATATTTCGAAAACTAATGGACCGATTTGATTTTAGTTTTTTTCAAAACATTCAGCTCGATGTTTCCTATGTAGATCGATCATAAAATCCTCGAAAAGTTACCGAGATATTTGCCATTTTCAGTTTTTTCGAAAATGTTGTACTCTAGGGGTCATGATTTTTGAATATTTTTCATTGTTCCGGATATAGAGCGAGCGTTAACGGCATCGCCTGGGCACCGCACTCCTCCTGTCACATCTGCACAGCTGGGGACGATCATCAGGCACTGATCTGGGACATTCAGCAGATGCCGAGGGCCATCGAGGATCCAATTCTCGCTTACACCGCTGCTGAGGGCGAAGTCAATCAAATTCAATGGGGCGCCACACAACCAGACTGGATCGCCATTTGCTACAATAAAGCTGCCGAAATTCTACGGGTTTAATCATGAATATTCGTCATCTCTGAGGTAATTACGGTTATTATCAGCTCGTTCAGAGATTTGAAGGAGGGTGGGGCTAAATGGAACGGTTGGAAAAAAGAAATTCAGCATTTGGCTATCACGTCACGGACAACAGTTCAATTTTTACTTGTCATTATTGTCTATTCTAAGGGAAACAGGAGGATTTTGATGAGAACCTTTTTTGTGGGGAATTTCAAGAGCTATAAAAAATGTCATTACAAGAATTTCGCTATCTCGACTCTCAGACGAGTTATTTCACATTTAGTCCAGCAATATCAGTCCATATTACAGTTTTTGGTTGATATTTTGTAATCG
This sequence comes from Diachasmimorpha longicaudata, assembly GCF_034640455.1. Classification (NCBI taxonomy): domain Eukaryota; kingdom Metazoa; phylum Arthropoda; class Insecta; order Hymenoptera; family Braconidae; genus Diachasmimorpha; species Diachasmimorpha longicaudata. The sequence continues at coordinate 2,369,088 of NC_087242.1, forward strand.
AATGAAATTTTGAGGAAAATTTTGGGAAATTTTGAAGAGGAGCTCCATTGTAGATAATTTTAAGGGTTGCAATAGTTACAACAAAGTTATTTTAATGCGTGGCAGTATTACTCAGCTGTTAATAGATATTTCAAATGAAATAATTCAGTTTTTTAATTTAATTGCAGATCTCGAGTGATTCCCACCATGAACAGTGTTGGATCCTGTAAAATACAATTTTTATCATAAAATATAGACTGATAGGTTTATACGTGTAACGTTTATACAAACCGTGCAGTGATAATGCGACATCGGTGAGTTTTTTTTGCGGATTTCAGTGAACCTTATCTCTAATTTTTTTTTTTCAATCGTTTATCTCATCGAAGACTCTCCAGAATTTTCCATCAGATTTTCTGGTCTAATTGACGCGGGGGGCTGTCGATGTGGATCTCGTGATTTATTTCCAATACCAAAACTCATATCTACGGTTGATGTAATTAATTATTAATTATAAAAAAAATAATCAATTAATTGTATTTGATAATTAATTACGTAACTACTTACGATGCGTTAATTGTGAGACGAAAAATGAACGTATTTCACAGAACTAATGGGAACACCACTTATTGATGAATGAATTTTTGCAATATCAGTGATTGATTGATCAGTATATTGATTCAGCTGGCAGAAGAGGTGATATACTGAACCAAAATTGAGTGACAGAAAACAAATTGTAAATAATGTTAATACTTTATTCGTGTATTTCTTTCGATTTTAGTTTATTGTGAGAATTGATAATTATTCCCTTTGATAATGGTATGTCAGATACCGGTGATTTGGTTGAACACAATGTCAGTATTTTTTCATTAAATTTCATATGTTGATTGAATGTAAACGTAGATTAAGGGTAGATAGAATAATTTTTGAGACGTAACAACGCAATAAACGATTATGAAGACAATTTTTATTACTCTTCGGGAAATTCACTGACAAATTTATAAAATATTACAATGATTTTTCATTTTAAAGGCATTCAGCACAAGAGTTCTAATTGAAGACAATAATTGCGATGTATTTTTGAAGCAAATTCATTTTTTCTAATATTTTTTGTGAGAATTAACACTCGTTGATGTTATCATGTAAAATTGATCATTAATTTGTGAACCGTAATGGATTGATATTTTTTTGTGAACGTTAAATTTCGTGAAGTTCGTCTTCCCAAAACATTTTAATACTCGAGGAAAATACAAAAAATACTTTTAAATAAATTTTATAATCTGTAGTTTAAGCGAAACATTTTTATAACTTATTTGTCTGTTAAAAATTGAATTCATCATAAAAAAGTCTCAATTACAAGACCAGTCAATTCTGACTATTTTCCATGTGAAATTTCCATTATAAAAAAATATGTCGCAATTTCGTTCCTCAACTCTCGCAAAATTAAATATAATCTTTTTCCATTAGTTTTTGACCAATTCTGTTCGAAGTTTGAATAGAAAATATTTTACAAAAAATTCAAACAATTGTTTCATTCAACTTATTCCATTCAGAAATAAATTGAGATGAGAAAATTGAAATCGAAGACATCTGAGGGAATGATTCGGTTTAAAAAAACAGATTTTGACAGAAATTTCAAGAGAATTGATCAAAAATAAAAATCCAACGGAATTTTCTGTCACTTGGACATCTCCCATGGAAATTCTCTTCGTTCCTAATTTTCTTAATGAACACAAAATGACGGATGATTTTATATACAACAAACCAATGACAGGTGAGCATTATAAATAATATGCAGTCATCAAATTACAATAATTATTATCTGGAACTAATCGAGAATATCGGCTAACTTCCATCGAAACTTAGCGGGGAAGACTATTCCGATGAATCTTCCCCCTTCAATATTATAAATAACCATCAACAATTGTCAACTCTGATGCAGAGCAAGTCTTCGAAATTTTACTCTAGAAACCTAATAATTTAACAAAAAACCGTATCAAGGTCTTGTCAATGAGTGTTAACAACAATGTGCAGTTTCATTGCAAGAGTTTACGAGTCCACCAACGCCGATAAGCGTTCGTATCCAGCAGATAATACTGATTACTCGAAATAAAATGATGCAAGATTATTGATCATCCTGTAAGAGGCTCGTCGACAAGACAATGACAGGCGGAAGATCTGTTTCTGCGTTGAGAGTCATAACGACATTTCAACGGGTATTTTTTGATAGAAAACTCTGGGGATCGTTCCAAAGAATTGCGCCAATAATTTGCCCTGTAACGAATTATCAAGCTCCGATGGACGTTCAACTATTTACATGATACAAATAATTCGGGGATTTTTGTTCCGGGCGATAGGGCATTACATGAAAAAAGAAAGCATATTTTTTTTTGCATTGACCTTCCCTTAAAAAAAAATGAGTAAGAGTTTAGAATAATTTGAAGAGCTTTTGTGAGACAGAATTGAGTTTCAAACTAAAATCGATTCTGGTGAGTAAAATGGGTAAAATGCTTTTGTGTCCAAAAATAAAAAACATCTGAACCTTTTTGATCGGGGATCAATCGACCACCAATTGACTCAACCATTAATCGACTGATAATCGACCGTAATTGACTGAGAATCGACCGTAATCGACTATCGACCATTAATCGACTGACTATCGATCATAATCGATTATCGACTGACAATCGACCATAATCGATTATCGACTGACAATCGACCATAATCGACTATGGCCTGACAATCGACCATAATCGACTGACAATCAATCATAATCGATTATCGACTGACAATCGATCAAAAATCGTCTATCGACCATTAATCGACTGACAATCGACCATAATCGACTATCGACTGACAATCGACCATAGTCGACTATCGACTGACAATCGACCATAATCGACTATCGATTGACAATCGACCATAATCGACTATCGATCGTTAATCGACTGACTATCGACCGTTAATCAACTGATCATCAACCAACAATCGACTATTAATCGACTGATAGTCGATCAAAAATCGACTATCGACCATTAATCGACTGACAATCGATCATAATCGATTATCGACTGACAATCGACCCTAATCGACTATCGACTGACAATCGACCATAATCGACTATCGACTGACAATCGATCAAAAATCGACTATCGACCATTAATCGACTGACAATCCACCAACAATCGACTATCAATCGTTAATCGACTGACCATCCACCAACAATCCACTACCCATCGATCCACTTATCAATCGGCGATCGACCAACCATCGACCCAATCAACTGATCGATCTCCCATCGATCCCCCAGTTTTGATTACCAGAATTATATTTTTGTTTCTCACTATTTCATAGGAAAGTTCCCATCGCAGGGACCATCGCCATCACCCTCAGCTCACACGCACCATTTTATTAATTTTTTTCATCAATTAAAATCGATTGTAATGCCCCAACGTCCCTAGACAATCGAACCGAATAATCCTCCCTCGATTTATCTATAAAATACATAATTTACTGGAGATGTAGTGAAGATGTAGAGCGGTGCAGGCCATTGTCATGATATTCCCCATGGCGATGCACATGTGGGCCTTACGGAAGGCCCCGTGGATCTTCAAGTAGTGAGGACAGTGCTTGAGAGTTCCTGGATTGTGTTTCCCCACCTCATTACCAACCCCTGCAGCCCGTTCGATCAGCGTCTTCTGTGACATCAGATTCATGAGGGGTGGGGTGAGGTAGAGGCGGACCAGGAGCTCGATGAAGAAGGCGATGGTCATGGCCGCCAGTTGGACAGTTATTTCCGACTCCCATATTCGCCCCGAGTGGTGCTTGGCGAATATTAAGAGGGTCGTGAAGCTGAGGCAGGCGTTTATCGTGAAGTATCGAGGGAAGAGGACACGTTGGACTTCACCAAAGCTGTGACGGGGCAGAGCGAAGTACAGGGAGAGACCTGGAATCAGGAAATTAATTAACTTTGCGATGAGGACGTTATCACTGAGGTGACCACTCGGAAAATGATATGATGTTTTTATTATATGAATTAGGGTTCACTGACTCGATTAAATTAGAAGAACCTTTTAATTGATTATGGCAATTAAATTCTAATTTATATGAAGACATTCGTGTTTTCCCTGTACTAAAGAATAATTCTTTCCAGAATCATTAACTATCTTGGGGACTTCACTTTGATTACGAATGAATGAAAGTCTTCACATAAATCTGTCAATACCAAAATTAAAGTTAAATTGTAATAATCAATTAGAAGGTAATTATAGCCTAATTGTTTATTAACCCAAGAGTGATTGTGTTTTTGTTTAGATTTGGGAGAAAATCATTGAACTGATAATCGAATCGAATGCCAAATTCCTTGTTCTTTTAATAATAATGGATTCAACTTAATTTCTTCTATTTTATTAACTGTCATTAACGTCAAATATATCGAAAAATAATCGTCAAGTCAAAAGAGAAAATAACATTTAGATAATTTGTTAACTTTTTTTACTTCTAAAATTTTGTGTACTTTCTTTAATTGTGGAATCATAAATTTTAGGGATTCCTGCGTAGCATAAAAACCCCCGATGACTGATAAACTTCAGATTATGAGGATGAAAGAACAATCGAGATAACATCCGAACGATAATCCTCGGGTGCCTTAAATGAGAATAAATTGGATGATTGAAAGCGATACTGTGAGACACCGATGAATCATCGAATTCAATTTAAAATACATTGGTATGAAAATTCTCATCGAATGCAAATTACTTATTTATCATCAAAATTATATTGACCCGATTCTGATGAGAATTTCCCGGTGAAGTCAACTGGGGTAAGTCAGTGATCTACTGGAATTATTGAGGGGATTGATGCTCACCAGAGACGAAGGTCATCCAGATTTGCGCTCCGAAATGCAAAGCGAAAGACGTCAAGTAGATTAAAGACATGATTTTCACTCGTGGCTGTCCTCGGCTGCTGATTCTATCAGAATTTGGCAAAAGTGCTGATACCACGCACAAAACTGCAGCTACCATTATCACATGAGCAGGCTGAGTTGTCTGGAAGATGATCCTAGAGTCAAAAGAGAAAATAATAATTGTTAGATGATTTTTTAATTAAAATTGCGATTTAATGTCATTGATTTTGTGCAAATTCCATTGATTTTCATAATTTATTTATATCTGATCGCATTATTCATATTTATTTATATTTATTTATATTTATTTGTAAAGAATGGATATGAGATAACTTCGATAAATAATTTTCATATTAATTAGAAAAATTAAAAAAATTGTTTTTAATTATTACGTTTTGGTAAAAAATTCTATTCGTGTGAAAGAACTCGTGACGTTCCTCCATTCACGTGATTTTATTTTTGCAGAACACGGCACCATCCCCTGGCAGCGGTTCAAGACCGCCCCCTCAGGGCTCGACCGATGACGAAATTCATTCTCACGAGTTATTTTCGAAAAGTTGCGAATAAACGTCAACGGTGCATGTGTAAATTTGACAAATAACAAGTGCTGATGTTGCAGTTGTTGTTAATGTGAGACATTTGTCGATTCTCTGTTATTATTTCATGAGACGAGTGATCTCAATTTTAACGTCCACTTGGAAATCGTCAGAAGTTGATTGATTTATGGGAAAGTGAATTTGTTTAATTTTAGGATTGAGGGTGATGGGGTGGACAATTGGGTACAGAAGAGTGTTGTGACATTTTATGGGCGATGAGGACAGTCAATGGGAAAATGATTTTTATTGAAATATTTTTTATTGAGACGAGGATTTATTAGTTTAATTAATTTGAAATGGATCGGGTCTTATGAGTGAGATCAGTAGTTCCTCAGTCAGTTGTGTTTACTTTGATCAAGTACAGCGGTTTCTGGAGTCAAGTCATGTGTATTCATCATAAGAATGAAAAAAAAGGTTGATTTTAACTCAAGATGATCTCCAGCTGTGAATTTTTGACTTTCGTGAATTGATAAAACTGTTTCTCCAAACAACAATCGTTCGCCCAAGGATTTTCCTGGTGACTCCTTCTGGAGACTCAGAAGGAGTCATCAGGAAAATCCAGAAGGAGTCACCAGGAAAATATTGCGAAGATCCTTTGATGATTCGTCTGAGGATTCCCCAAAGATCTTGGACTGACAAGAATTTTTTAACGCGCAAGTGGAAGTCATTTATCCCCAAAATTATGGAAAAATCTGATGATTCGAATCGCTCACTTCTTGGAGGATCCATCCACGGAGGTGGAATTCCACGTGGAATGATTCTTAATATTTCAATGTATTTTTGAACCCTGCGCCAGCTACAAATCATTAGGTTCCCCCGGGTGTTTCGATTCAGGGAAGCGATAAATCTTCGCCGACCGCCCAAACTGGATATTCCTTTTTGCCAAACACTTCTCACTTTTTTCGCGTTCCTCGGCCCTTCCAAATTGCTTCTTCATGTCCCCCAGTTACCCTTCTAGATCACCTGTCAGCATCCACCACTGACTAATTGATTGCGACTGTTCAGGGCCGTATTGTCTTACACGGAGAGGACAATTCAGTAAAAATTACCGTACCATTTGGTAATTACATTGTGTAATGATCGTTTGAGGAAAATTATTATTTTTTTATTCGCTATTTGCCTTTGACGGTTCAAATGTTTTCTTTATTTTTCTTGATTGGCTTTCTTTTTAATTAATACAATTGTGTTGAGTCGGTTTGGCAAAAATACTTTGATTCACATTTTTCATATGAGTTTGAGTTATTAATGACTCTAGATTGTACATTCGACAGAATGTTATCTCTTTATTTGAGAAAATATCCGTAAACTTTTACTGTTAATTGGCTTTCTGTTTAATTAATATATTTTTTCTATGGCCATTTTTTTTGTTATCTCGCAGAACTTTTAGGATGATTTTGGCTGAGGTGAATTTGTTTGGGGCTGATTTTGGTTGTTTTTTGATTGAATTACAAACGACGTGTTACCAAATTTTGATGTAAATTAAAAGTTTTTAGTACGACTTTCATAATTGCAAGAAAGTTAAAATGTAACTCTGATGATTAATTTGTAATCTCGAGGTCTAATTACTAGGGAATTCAATCGTGCGTGAATGGTTAGTCACTTGGGGAGGAATTAATAAAAATCTTGACCTAAATCGTGACTTCGTAATTGAACGGAAAAATTGTTATCGAATGGTAAGAGAATTACTAATTGCTAATTATGTAATGAAAATTGCAACCTAATTAGGTGGGGAATTTCTATTTCAACTTTTGGAATTCCAGGAGAAATCTATTCTCTGAATTCCAAAAAATAATTCAATTAAAATTTACCCAAAAAAAAATCTTAATTTGAGAAACTTGTGTTTATCAAACATAAATTAAGATAATTAAGACAACAATTAAGATTCAACCAAATTATTTACTTTATTCAGTTATTCATCAGTTATTCACATATTCTACTTCACTTTTTGTACCCGAAAAATGTTTACAAAGTTCTACGAACTTAAGATAATCTTTTCTACTTCAATTATTTTCTAAAAATTATTCAAACTACAGAAATAAAAAATATATTAATATATCATAACGTCTGAAAATTTATAAATATCAACAACACTAATGATATTTACGTATTGATAATTAATTAATAGTTTACATATTTAAAATAATATTTATATATTTTCCAAAATGTAGTAACAAATGTTAATATCATTAGCATCTGAACTACCGGATTATTATTTTTATTTAACTAACAAAATTGTCGAAGCACCTGACTCGTGACTGTAATTGTCTCGCTGGCCATGAACTTCGTACAAAGAATTCTTAATCAATGATAATTCCACGAAAAGTTCGATAATTATTCCTGCAATAACTCCAACTGCGCAAAGCCCCGATTTGTATTTTCCCAGATAAGAGGTGTTTGAGTAATCACCTGGGGGTTTGATAAAAAAAAAATGTCTCTACGTCATGACAAGCGTCACCGGAGGCTGACGATGCCTCCGGAATTCACCAATGACTCGTAATTTTCCACGGGTTCGGCAAAAAATTGATCGATAAGTGTCGAGTCAACTCGGGCACAAGATCGGCGGCAAGTGATTGATAAGAATACCAGACATTTCAAATTAATTTCAAGTTCAGTATTTCGATGGTGGGGGCAATCTCGCAAGCAGGAAGTCATTGCTCTCGATGATGATAACTCATTATCAATGGTCTTTACCACTTGACGGAGTCAATCGGTCAATGAAGTCAATTTTCGGGGGCTCGGACTCATTGGAGAATTTAAATTTTAATAATCAATTCGAGATATTAAACGCAAATTCGAGAGGACAATCATAACATTGGAATATTGACGTCTTTTTGAATTATATGATGATTTTGCCCAATGTTGGCTCATGGTTGGCCGAACGTTGGCCCGGTGCAGGGCCCACATTGGACCAGTGTTATCCCAACCGTGTTGGCCCAACATCGGGCCGGCATTACGCCAACATTAGCCCAACACCGGGCCAGTATTGGCCCGACATCGGGCCGGCATTGGGTCAGTATTGGCCAACATTGGGCCGGCATTGAGCCAACATTAGCCCAACATCAAGCCAGTATTGGCCCGACATCGGGCCGGTATTGGGCCAACATTAACCCAGTATATTCCCTGAAATTTTTATACTCTCATTAACTTTATAAAAATCGTGATTAACGGTTAATTACCCCCCGCATAGACATTTAATAATTTTTCAATAATTTCTCTGTAATTTCGTAAGCGGTAGCCATTGAGAATCCAATCATTCCGGAATTTTAATGACGAAATGAACCTGATGTAATGACACACTTATCCCAATTGTCGTTCCCTGACCACTCTCAACGCATCATAATCTTCCGGTTCATTAACCCGACCCCTCGCCGAGGGTTTACCTATCCCAAACCAAATCCAGGGAAATGTCGTTGTTATACCGTCACAGACGTGTGGAAACTGAGTGTTTCACACTGAGAAGGTTAAAGGGCAGGTTTTTCCATCTGCGAAAATTTTAATTGGGGAAAAAATGAAAATTGACGACGACATATTTCACGATATTCAGGTGCCTTTAAAAATTCAATCAAGTTATGACATTTTCATTCCATTTCAATTATCACTTTGGAATATTTATTTTGTCCGATAACTACATGCTAAAGGTGCCTGAAGTCAGATATTCCTGGTGCCTGAATTTTCCACAGCTTTTCCAGGCATTTTTCGTCATGAAATTTTCATTTTCAGAATAACTTTCACGCATTTGTTGGTGCCTCAATTGAACCGACATTTTTCTTGAAGAAAATTTCATTTGTTCTATAACAATTTCTACGAATTATAAAAAAATCGTGTCCCGAAAAATCTCTGCAAAAGGGCATTATCTTGTACCTGAATTTCCCAGAACTTTTTCTAAGCTTTTTTCTCTATAAAAATTTAATTCTATTTAATAAAATGTTTTTCAAAATTACTAAATGCCCATTTTGTCCGAAAAATACTGGAAAAAGTTGTTCGACCTTCAGGCAGTCTCTCGTGCCTGAACTTCCCAGTTTTATTCCAAACCTTTTCCTTCATAAAATTTCATTCTATTTTACAACAAATTCTCCAGATTCTCGAAACGCTCATTATGCCCGAAAAATCCCTTAAAAACTACTCCACCCTTCAGACATCCTCCTGTGCCTGAATTTCCCAGTTTTATTCCAAAAATTTTCCCTCATAAAAATTTCATTTTATTCTCTAAAAAATTTTCGAAATGCGCATTATACTCAAAAAATACCCGAATAACATATCCGACCTTCACCCATTCCCCTGTCCCTGATTCCCCCCCCCCCTCCCCACGATTTTTCATTAAAAAAAATATCTTCAACTCTTCAAAATCCTCATCTCTCCCTATAAACACCTGCAAACTTATTTAACATTCAGCCATTAATTTTGCAACACACCACAACAAACCGATAGATATCTCATTATCACTATTCACTATCAGCCGAAGTCATCTAAAAGTCACATAATTATTTATTTTACGGCTTCATTCAGCGCTCAGTTACAGATGCAGTCGTTAAACCCAGTTAACCCGACGGGGTCACCTCTGGCTCTTTTTAATTCACGCGGATGAATACAATGCAAATGGGGGATGGGATGAATCGAGTGGCGTACGTGACTTTCTGCGAGATTAAGGGAAGCCAATAAAAAGTGCAATAAAATGAGCGTGAAAAGTGGTGGGGGGAAGAAGGGGGGAGGTGGGAGAAACGGGTTTGGATTATCGTGAGCTGTCCCAATTTCGCGCTTTGATTAACGACGAGGAGGTCCTTCCCAGGGACTTTTTTCATTTCGATTTTTATTTATTTATTGGGTAATCACTGGAGGTGTCGATCAGTCGATTCCAATCGTGAGGAATTCTGTTCTGGGGGGGCGGACGTTGGAGGAAATAAATGGAAACTTCCGGGTATTTTAGACTTGTTGTCTAGCTTTCTCGTTGCGTCAGGTCGTCCTTTTTTTTATGACGTCGTTTCGTGATTGAATTTAGTGAGGTGTGGCAATTTTTCACTTTGGGACAGATCAGTTCTCGTGACTCGCGTGTTGGAGATGGATTACATTTTATGAAAAGGTTGATCACTGGATTTGAAGATGAAAATTATTTGAAAATTATTTTTTTAAATGTCCGGGGGAGGTGGAGGGAGGGTGAGAGGGGGTTACGGAAATTTTGGTTCGCATTTTTGAATTTTTAATCGATTAGTGGTCACAATCGAAAATATTTTAATTGACGAGTTTCACGAAAATTGATCCGTCAATTTGAAAATTAATTTTGATTGATTTGATTGATTGATTTAATTAGTTTCCAGCATTCGAAGACGCAAAACGTCGAATGACAATTGTTTGAGGAAAAAAAAATTGGGAAAATTTTTTTTGAAGGTCATTATCATAATTTGTCTCAGTGTAATTGGACCAATGACTTACTTGCACACATTTGACTCTTTCCACGTGTCCCAACGTCTCGTTACGATCTCCAAACATTTGACGTAAATCGTTGTACTTCGTGCGAGAATGTCAGGTGTTAATTTTGGTGAATTTGTGTCGTCGGTGTTTGATATGTGTTCAGGGACTTCGGATATTTCGTTCTCTTTCTGGACTAGTTGATCGTGCACTTTCATGTATTTCTCCTTCGCTTTGCTGAATTTGCTGATAGGAGGTGGCATGACAGCCTCTGTTGTCACCTCGTTCGGTATCAACGTACGTACGCACATTTTTCAAAAAGTTTAATCAATTTGTTCGATTAATTGGTGAAAATTTATGCACAGAAATTATTTGGAATTTTTTTTATTTAATTTTCATCGATTTTTTACTCATTAATGAGTGACGATATTCTTTTTGGTTCTCGAAAGGAGAAGTTCTGCCGAACGTACGATGCACTGTGGCACTGATCTTTGCGCGCTGACTGTATTTATAGTTATCGCCTCCCCTTCGACTTATTGAGTGAGTGGGTGGGGGGAGCGGTTGGCGGGAGTTGAAGAGGGATGATGGAGATAGGGGTGACCTGTGAGCAATAAAACGAAATTTTTTTTAATTTTTTTATTTCAATTTCATGAGGTAAATAAACATCTCGTGCTACTGTGGATTTTTTTTAAATAATGAAAATTCCAAATTTTTCATTAAAGTTACTAATTAATTTACTCAATTTATTTGTTATAAACTGACTTGACGGGTTATTGTCACAGCGTGTGAACAACTGACTATTTTATCAATATTATTTTGGATCGTCCCTGAGGATTATCCCCACTCGTCACAATTTTGCAACAATTCCTCTTACACTACAATATTTATTTATTTCATGTGTACTCTACTCGGTTTTTCCATTGCATTTGCGATATCGTGGATCGACTTCCACTTCAAACGAGTCGCATTTACCCCAGGAGCTGTACGCCACATAGAGACTCTCCTGGTGACCAAGGAAACTCATGAAAAACTTTAAATAATATTTATTGATGACTCGCGGTGTCTGGACTTCCCTTCGACGGTTTCCGAAAGATTAAAAAATTGCAGTGCCCTGAGCCGGACTCGAACCCGCGCCTCACGGGTCCCGTAGTCCGGCCGAGCGATTTAACCACTTCGGCCATCGTCGTCGGTTAAATAACTCGTGTTTAATTGCACGTGTCGATCAGTATTCAGTTTTCAAAATTTATTTTCTAGTCGAGGAGTCGATGTAATACTAGTCAGGTTGATAATCCGATGTCGTTTACTCGAGAGACCGTTCGAGAGTCACCCTAGCCCTCGGCTCATCCGGGATGAGAGGTCCGCCGCTAAAATAAGGCCCTTTTGTCTATTGGGTTGAGGGAGTGTAAATTTGTTCGCGATGTTATTTTTTTGGGTTTCAAAAATGAAGAGAAAAAAGTAAAAAATATATTTTGGGTTTCATAGTATAAAAAGATCAAACGCAATTTATTTTAAATGATTTGATGATTTTATGAGTTTTGGCTGTACTTCTGCGAGGGGTTTCCGCAGGTGGACCTCGCCTGTCCTTTGATCTGTGAGTAATTCTGCGGCTGGGAAATCAGTGGAAAAATCAGACTTTTCTGGCACTCGGGGTCATCGAGTGGTTTTAGTGGTCTACATTCATATGTGAAGAAAAATTACGGAATTCGCAAATCATTTGTTGATTACGAAATTGACTAGGAATTTTTTTGGACTGACTCGTGGAAAAAAGAGTGAACTTTTAGGGACAATTGATTAATTGTGAGTGCACTGGCAGTTAATAATATTCGAGGACTGAATAATACAAAATTTTAGATTTTACTGAAAATTCAGAGAATTTTTAGGACTTTAAGGTAGTTCTATTGCATATAGAAGTAATGATGAGATTTTGCTGAAAATTGATATAAAGACAGATTTTAACATGAACATGATTCAGTTAAATTTTTGTAAACCTGGATGGGCCAGAACAATAGTTATTAATTTGTTGTCTTGGACCGATTCCGACGATTATCCCCTGACAATCGAAAATTTGAAATCCGAGATTTTCCAAATGATCTAAAATTATATCAATCTCAGGGCATCATCGAACATTGAGATCTCACCGATCTCGATCGATTCGATCCCACCGATTTTTGGGAGCGATTAGGGTATTTAGATTATCCGATGGATCTGCGTATTTCAATCGTAATTAAGGAACTGAGAGGAGCTAGAGCGGTGCATTGGGTGATAAATCTAGCTGATGTTTTCTGGGTGCTGATTTGATGCGGATAATTATGGATAACGAGACTTCACAGAACCCGATGACGTCCCTCCAAGAAAATTTTGAAGCGTTCCATGAGGTATTTTTACTCCCGAGCGTAATCGGGTGCAACGAGAGATGAGTAAATCAACTATCCAGTCACCTATTTGAGGTTTATGTCGATTTTCGCTTGTTTTGATACGATTCATGCAGCTGTACCGAAACATCAATTACGGTTAAGGGGTATTGAATCACAGTCTCTCGAACGAATGGGTATAATTGCATCATCAAACTGCAAATGTGGTTATGAAGAGAAAACCGTAAATCATGTCCTATGGCAATGCCCTCTGTGTTGTGCCTCTGACCACTTTTGCAAAGTACCGACATCGCACCCACGGAGAACCTCGAGGAGATAGTCCGTGGCATACGCCCAGATATGTAGGACCTCTCAGCAGTCAATTGGTTATTGTGAGAACAACCTTGCAAGGTTATGGTTTTCGGAAATCTCGCGTGGCCTATTAATCTACTCTACTGGCATGATATCAAACACTTAGACCATTACCCGCTGCTACGGGGGTTGGGAAAAATCCATACTGTCGGTTAGTTCAGATCGCCGAAAGACACTTTGCAACCATACCCCAGTCGAGCCACGAGAGACTGACACAGACATGGCTCGCGCGGGGAACTTCGGGGCGGTGGTCCTTGTTGTCAGCTGACACCCAGCATGTGAAAGGTGGATAAGGGTATTTGGGATTAAAAGAAATACAGGAGAAGAAGACGAGCAGATATTTAACATGATTCTAATTGTCATTCATGCCTCCAACCGGGCCAGGTTTACCCGGAGAAGATTACCGGGTCCGTGCCCCAAGACTCGTCTCCGACAACGAGAGTTGGTTGGTCTCATTCATTCATTCATTCACTCATCATCGTCGACGTCGTTTCTGATTTCCGCATACGCATCTATGCATTTCAGCCACATACACTCCCTGCAAAAGTCCGCGAACTCGGCGAATGACTCCCTCGACGACACAAGAGCTTGTGCCGCCTGAGGCTATGGGACATTTCCGATTATATTCGCGATGCATTCCCACTGTGGTGCATATATCGGACAGTCCATCACGAAATACTGGAATGTGTCTTCTGCCTGGTCGCACTCACAGTCGCTCATATTAATCTACTCTACTGGCGTGATATCAAACACTTGGACCATTACCCGCTGCCACGGGGGTTGGGAAAAATCCATACTGTCGGTTAGTTCAGATCGCCGAAAGACACTTTGCAATCATGCCTAGGCGGGCCACGAGGGACTGACACGGAAACGGCGCGCGCGGAGAACCTCGGGACGGTAGGACCTCACATCAGTGAAAATTACCCCTCAATGGTCCATTTCCCAAATTCACAAACGGCATGTTATTATCAACAATATCTAGTGGGATTCAGGACTCAGCGAGATACAATTTTTAATGATTTGGTCTCCATGATTATGATGAACTCCCAATGCTCCGTAACGAAACACAAAATTCAGTATATTTTCAAGATCTTTTGTGTAGAGGATGGACCCCGAGGTTGATCAGGGTTTTCCATGGCCTCCCCAGATGGCCGTCGGAAGGTCCGTATACAGTTCCGGGGGTGAATGCGACGTGGGTTGGGCAAATGTCGGTTCCATGGGACCCCAGAAAGGGCAGAGGGCACAAGAAATAGAATAAATAAACAAATTGTTGATTAATTTTTCGCGATCGTCTGGGCAACTATTACTATGCAGTTCACTTTCTCTCTTTTTGTATTCCGTATTGTCTGAATTGACCGTAATTATTATCGAATCTTTAATTACTCTCTTAATGAATACATTATTTAACGATTTTTTTGCCGTAAAATTCCTGAAAAAAATATTGCGTTTCGCGCCTACGGCATTTTGTCTATTATCGCTCGGTAATTAATTTTAAATTAACCAACTTTTTTCAATAAACACCATAAAAATCGTTTGAAATTTCAAACAGAATCCGACTCCAGGGGTGAACAAGGTGAGTCATTGGCTTATTATACGATATCGTAATGAGCTTTCACATCAATCCTCTATTAAATATCAAATTCTCCCGAAATTGCCATTACAATGCTATTATTTATAATTTTTTAAATTCATGTCAACGAACTGCTGATTTAATGTAAGTATTACAAGAGCCACGCTCCTAGTGATATTTAAACCATAAATGATGAATTAATAATTATTAAAGATGACACCATTAACATTAACATTAGCTATAATGTGTACAGGTAATAAGCATCACATTACACGATTAAAGTGGGTTGCAATCAATTTGATTATTCGATGGATTCTTAATGACGTTCGAATGCGGAATGTTAATTACGTTAAAAATTTTGTATTCCGAGGATGATGGATTCTATTTTTTCGTGCTGATGTTCTCTTTTCTTCCGTGACGGTCATAATAGATTAATAAAAATTACGGTGACATTTCGTCTGCATAAATGAAATAAATAGAATGTTTTTGCGTCACGTGACCGTCATTTATGGTCATATGACGCTATCGGAAAAATGACGGTCACTTTTATTTTGTATAAATAAAATAATTAGTCTTTTTGCGTCACGTGACCGTCATTTGTGGTCATATGACGCTGTCGGAAAAATGACGGTCATTTTTGCTTTGCATAAATAAAATAAATAGAATATTTTTTGCGTCACATGACCATCATTTTTGGTCATATGAACCCATCGGAAAAATGACGGTAATGTTTCCTCTGAATAAATACAATAAATAAATGAAAAAAATATAGTATTTTGGTATCACATGACCGTCATAAGACCGTCATTTTTGATGATATGACCAAACTCACTTTTTTATAACAAAAATCCTTTTTTTCTTATTTGCGAATTCTCGAGCTGATTTTTCTCTTCACAAAAATTAATAGAGCAATTAAATTCGTTTTCTTGGAAAAAAAATTCATTAAATAATTTTAATGAACAGGTTTTAATGATTCTTTGTTGTCGAATCACTGAATAATGAGTTTTTCAAATGACCGAAAATAGAACAGGGGAAAATAACTATGAGTTCATGAAAAGCAGTCGCGAACGTAATTTTAGGGAGAATAGACCTCTTCGGAGGAATTCAATGCCTCATAATCTCAAGGTCACGGCAATTCTCTAGCTTCTGGAATACGTGCTGAGCCTCAGGTTTAGACATTTTACAACGATTGTCCCCCGTTACCTCTCGGGTGAAAACAATCATCACAACTCATACTTTATCTTCACTCTCTCCCCGTCGACGCGCAGATTCGAGGCATTAAAAGTGACTCAATCATTTGGGGCCTCTCGAAATACCGGCGCAAATGCAAATTATAGGGACAGAAGCGGAGAGCTTCAATATTGATCGAATAATTCCGATAAAAGGTCTCATTGATTACATTTCTAATAAACAAAATGTGAAAAATTCTCCCACAAATTCTCCCCCAAAATATTGTTTAAACAAGTCACACTTGTGGTTCCATCGTTTTTCGTGAATATCTCCATAAATATCGTTCCCAGCAAAAAAACGAATTAATACAAAATTATTCCTTATAAAATTCCACACAAAAAAGGTTCCACATTTTTTTTCATCTTGATGATAGTTTTGAAAATACAAGCCTGCAAAAACGCGCTCAACTGTGCATTTAAATTAATTAACGCGGCGCGCGCATTCAGGCGCTCGTATCTCCAATTCGATTGTTATAATAAAAAAAATGTTCGAACGTTTTTTGTTTGTAATTTCATAAGGAATAATTTTGGATTTATGTTTTTTTTCTCTATTGTCAATATTTATGGAGATATGGTGGTTTTTATGAAATAAAAACGATCAAATCGTGAATTCCAATTGTTTAAACAATCCTTCGGGGGGGGGGGGGATTTTCATGGGGAAAATTTTCGTATTTCTGTTTTTTAACATTAATGTAAAGCCTGGGAACAACAAAACATTTTGTCGAAATTTTTTCATGGGGCACCGTAAATGAGTTGATACCGTACGACATTTAGTTCATGGCACGAGGCCCATGACCGCAAGGGCCCAACAAACCTGTTTCGGTCTCGAGATTTTGGAGGTCTTCTTAGGGCTGAGTGTGATCCAATAAATTTCATTGCAAAATGAACAGGGGAAGGGGTTTTTGGCAGTGGCTAGGGTACCACGTGGAGGGACAAGTTGGAGGAAAAATATCTCAATAATTCGATAGAAATTAATCACATGTTCAAGATTAAAATCTAAATTGTTTATCATTAGACGTAAAATACGCGGGCGACCGACGGTATCCGACAGACGTGATGTGGCCGATAGTTTACGCGTTATTTGTCGATCCAGCAGTTCCTGAGATTTAGAAACTTTTGTAAATTTTATTTTTGTTAAAACTCAAAAACTACTGCCAGAACTTCAATTTTTTTTTTCAAAATGTTGGGTTCAGTGGGTCCTATTTACATCGATCAAACTGTTCACATCTTTTTGGGTAAAATTTCGAGATATCGTCGTTTTTAGGTTTTATCATTATAAACGTTGTGAACGTCATATTATGACGTTATTACTTATGACGGTCATAAGTTAAGAAAAAATAGAGATAGCGATTTGAAATTTTGAACATCTGTAGCTCTCATATCATAAAAGACTGCTACCTTGTATGGGCGCGATTGGCCAGGTGCTTCCTGAGATATTAGACCTTCTGCATGAATGTATTTCCTTGGATATCTCATGAACCACTCGACAGATTTTAATATTTTTTTTTTCAAAATACTCGTCCCAATAGACACCATACAAATATATAAAATATGTATACGCGTTAGTTAAAAAAATACGAGATATTACCATTTTTCCATTTTTTTAAATATTTTCACTACTCCATACTCAATAATTAAATGAAAAATTTAAATAGCTAATTAAAATTTGGTAGGATCATAGCTGTTATGATATGAAAGCATCGGACGTAGGATGGACCCCATCCCTGGGGTTGTTGTTACAAAATTTATTGTTTTGTTGAAGATCATATTATTAATAAGTTAAATGTATCTTTACCTAAATCGCTTTATGAATGTCAGTCCCACAATTAACTCACATCGCGAATATCTACCTTTTCATTTTTTAAATCGAATTGGTGGGGATGCATTTGGAAGCACACGACCAATCAAATTTATAGAAATTAAATCAAAAAAATAACGTGTGAAGTATCGGGTACATCACTTTTGTCAAATAGCGCTAATCACGTGCTAAATTATTAATTTTTTTTTTAACGAGTTGAAAAGTCGTCGTTGGAATGTTATTAGTGGAAAAAGTGTTAGATGAGAAGATGTGGATTTAACAATAATTTTCTCAGCGCAAAAATTCCCAAATCTCAAAAGAATCAGCTGTCACCAAAAAATTAATATCTAAAAATTAAAAAAAATAATATTAATTAATCTCATGGAAATTTAATTTAATATTAAATTAAATTCATGTTTGGTACGTGGTTTGTTGGCATTAAATTTAAGTCAATTTATTTTAATATAAATAAATTAATATAAATGAATTTAATTTAATTTAATATTAAATTCAATTTCCATCAGATCCGAACAATTTCCAAAAAAAACTCGAAGAAATGACAGTCTCGATATTGATTTCATCAGAAATCTTCAAGGTGAATAAATCTATTGCCGACTGGAATTTGCATTCTCCCAAAATGAAATCTCCATGAGATCAAAGTCCACTCACGAATTATCAAATCCCTCCAAAAACACACGTGGAGATGATTTATTTGTTTAGACTATTAATTTTTTCGCTTTACTCGTGCGTAATGCCTATGTTGACATTTTCGTATAGCTGTGAATCTACTCTGATCTTCAATCCTTAAATCATCCGTGAGCTAGAGATCGAGTTATGACAATTTTTATGGCTCCTCGGATGATACAAAAAAGTAAGAGGAAGAGAAAATACAAATGAACACGAACACGTTCATGAACGCTCGCGTCGTTAATATAACTCCACATTAATTTATGATCGCAGTTGAAGGATAAGAATTTGTAATTGGGATTGTAAATAATGAGGAATTGATGTCCACATTTGGATCCGACGATTTCTCCAGGAAGACCACCGAAATTTCAATTGAATAAAAAAAAATGAATTGAACTGAATATGATCTTTTACGACTAAAAAAAATTTGGAGATGCAATTGATAAAAAATATTGTAAATTTATTTAATAAATAATTAAATAGATGAATGATTCAATAAATAAATAATTTATTTATTCATTTATTTAGTCATTTATTTATTTATTTATTTATTCATTTATTGCTTGAAAAAATGTAATTTAGAAATATTAATCGAATTGAGCCATAAGAGAAAAATGTAAAATAGCTAATGATGTTAATGAGAGCGTAAATAATTCATTATACGAGTCACATTACTTCAAACAAATAAATAAATGAATAAATAAAAATAATGAAATTTAATTTTTCGAGTCCGACCGACGATTGACGTTTTTGTTTACAAATGGAAATATTATAATCGGTCATAATGTATAATATATAGTATATAGAATATAATATATAATATATTTATAGTTTGAAGACTGTTAACTATCAAAATCTCAATTTTTTGACACCGAAAAAGATGATCTACCGTTTGAAAAACCCGTTGTATCATTTTTTTATAATAAAGGAACGTTTTAAAAATTATTAATACTTTCCAAAATTTAATTTAAATGATACTGACAATGTAAACATTTTTTGTTGATTTTTACTCATGAAATTAGTCACAAAATTTGGCAACTGAAAATGTTCACAAACATCGAAGGGCTGAGAATCTACGAAATATATTTTGTTGGATTGTTTCAACATTTTTAATTTTCATTTGATCAGAGGGTTCCCTAACACAATCGATTAAAAATGCCCAGATATTTCGTATCGTCAAGGACTTATTCCACTGGCACCATTGAAAAACACTGAATGTTTAAATAAATAAATAATCCGTCAGTTTTGCTAGGTTTTTGTCTCAGTGTAGTTTGATAAAATGCGAAATTCAATTCTTATTGCGACGATTAGTAAATGGGGTTTGGATGAATTTATTTGACCGCTGTGTGCGTCAGGAACGCTCGACGAGCCGATTAATGACAAAAACAATTTTTGGATGTAATAATCGTGGGGGAAATTATATGAAGATCGAGTTGTGTCACTTCACGTCGGACGTTCACTATAAAAAATATGGAGTGACCCTGACCATGTGTAGGTGAATGACTCCATAGACGGAAACTTTATCTTTATTGTCTTATTTTCTGGAACGATCAGTGCAAAGATTAAATAATGATAAACTATGTCTGATGTCGATAATGATATCGATAATTACATATGGGATAATTACATAACAATTCAGAGGGCGATTAGAAAAATTGATATTCTAATTTTTCTTGTCTGATTAGTCCACCGGGCAATCAAATCCGATTGAAACTTTTTTCAAGTTGAACTGTGAATATTTACTATTAATTATCAATAAATTCGTTTGAATAAAACATGAAATAATTAATTAAAATCACAGTTTTAAAGAAACCAATTTTGATGCGATTTTTTATCAACGTTGTACACGTAGAGGAGTTTCTGATCACGAAGTGCGACAGTTTCTAATCACGAAAATAAGAGGGTTTAACATTCACGTAGAAACTCTTGTTTGATATTCTCAGCCGATAGCTGATTACTGATAGCAAAAATACCCTTAATTTTAAGGAATTCAGGAACTTAGTCATCACTGCTCTGTTGATATATAATTTATATCAATCATTATTGTCACTGTAGATCAGTACGATCATCAAGACAAGAGAAAACTATATGAATATCCAAGTTGAATAACACTGATCACCAACTGGAGCAGATTATAATTTTGTATCACTTTCTGATTACCCCATTCAACATATTAAAATACCAATTGACGTGGGTTTTTTAATATCCCAAGACATTGATTATTAATCGAAGATGTGATACCAGCTATTATCACACTAATTCGTCACTCACACGATGAAACACCACTGCTAGAAATTCACCTCCCCAACTTCACTCCACAACAAACCCCTGAAAATGCCAGCTGGTCACGTCCATGTAATTTCCCAATTTATTTTCCGGTCTTTCGAGCATATCAGTCACATAATTTCCCCTGAGAATTAAAGCAGAAGCCCTATTCTTCTCACAATCGGTAATAAAACTGTCGATAGCTCCGAAAAAACCCCCAAAATGGCCAAAAATCATGGGCCACTCAGTGATCAGAAATTACTTCTGATGAGAAATACTCGCAGTTGCTTTCCACGGTCATCAGACGATTGAATCATCTCCAAATATTCTCATTCTTTCACCTGACTGTCTCTCCTCAATCAAGTTCACCAATTTAATTTCCCATTTTCCCACCCGCGACAACAACCTCAATTTTTCTTTATTTATTTCTATTTATTGTTCAAAAATTTTCAGGGCAAACCACTACACAGAACCTTTAATTGGCCCATTTCGTACAAAAAATCATTAGAGTTTCTTTAAACTTCGTTATTCCTCGCCTCATCCACCGACTCTCGACGTGGACTCACGACAAAATTCCATTTTAAAGAAATTTGTATTTTATTTTGTTTATACAATGCATTTGCTGATCGCTACAAGACAATCACATTGAATTTCGTTCCTTTCATTTGTTCAAGCTACTATTTTCACCGAAAAAACAATGAATGTAAACGTTCAACTTATAGAAATAAATTGTAAATTAATTTGTCTCATGTGTTAATGCAACTCTGGGCTGCCGTCAAACTCCCAGTGTCTGACCTTTTGAAAATTCGAGTGATACCCGAGGGATAATCAGATACATCAATCGATGAAAAAAGAAAATCGTATCACTTTAATTGATGTATTACGTTGGCGATTTGCAATTCGTGCTGTATCTGTTTAATTTCCGTTGCAGAAAATTCCTCGTCTCTTTGCTTAGCTCTGATCCATGATGTTGGATTCGTTGACATTGTTACCCGAACAATCTTTCTGAATAGTATCGAATAAACTACGCAACTCTGGAGTTGATTTTATTATGCTGACGAAGTCAGTCAATGCTGGATTTTTGTCTGAAATGAGAAATAAAAGAAAGAAATTATTTTTAAATATTTATCACATTTTTAAACAAAAAGTGAAATTACAGCAGCTCTATCTCTCTCTATCTCTTTCTACTTTTGAATATTTTTAGTTGTAAAATTTTTCAAGAGATTAGACAACTAAAATTTTTTAAAAATCATTTGTAGTCAGTGTTACCTTATAATTAAAGAAATTTAATAATTTCGGAGAGTATTGATATTTTTTAAAACATTTCCTTTTGATAAACAAATGATAAAAGTTGTTTTCCAAATGGTGGATTATTTTTTACGAAAAATTTGTCGATTTTTTTTACGTCTAATGTGCAAAAATTCAGATTTTAATCCTTGAAGACAACGAAATTTTGATTTTCCCATACGATCCTGAGTTAATTTTTGTTTTTTCAATTTTTAAAAAAATAAAAACGATAATTAAATTAAGGAGAAAATGGGAATTCCAAATGTGATCGAGTTTTAGGAAAATTTTGTGTAGTTTTTGATAATCTTTGAATTTATTCCAAAGGCAGAGCTATTTAAAAAAATTCATAGAATTTTGGACGGAATGATAGGGGATGGCTAACGCATGGGAATGTGTCATACGACTGGTGAGCGTATTCAAATTTTTATTCTGAATATCCCAGAAATATTGAAGACATTTATAGCTTTTACAACTCTGACGAGAAAAAAGACCTCGACGTTTATTGCCACTTCCACGGGAGCTATAAAAATTCCGATGTTTTGAATACCTCGTATGGGCGTATGTAGGGTACGGTGGTGCTAAAATGGGCGCTTTTGGGGTGTAAAAAATACTTATAACCCTGAAAAAGATTTATCAACTGAAACCAGTTTAGGTTGATAACGAGGAGAAAGAATTCAGTAGCGAAGCGATAAAACGGTAAAGTCGAAAATTATAAATTTAACAACAGAGATGAAGACGAAAAGCTGATTGTGGCTGCTCTGTTCTGAATTTATTCAAAGTCAATGACGATATTGACGATTGTTGAATGATTTTACTCCACAATCAGTTTCACCTTCTGCCAACGATTATTTATTTGATTTAATCGACTCAGCTGGATAATGATTTTCGAGAAAAAACCGTTGTTACTCTGTTTTATGAAAAAATTGTATTTACCAGCATCCGAAATAGTCAAAAGTGCAGCAACAGCTCTCAACGCAGATCTTTTCAGTTCATCCTGTTTCTCGTACTCCTGTTTGACGGAATTGGCCTTGACTTTCTGGGTACAGGTCATCTTCAGGGGATCCACGAGTCTGTCAAGCCCTTATGATAAACAAATTTGAAGATCAATTAATTCTGATGAAATACTTTAATCCTATTGCCTTAGAATCCCCACATAATCAACAGAAACTGACAGAACATCAACTAATTAACATTAATTAATTAAAAATGAACATCATATATTTTATTATTGTCTTAATGAAATCTGAGAAATTTTCTAAATTATCCAGAAATTATGCAATTTTTTTTCTCTAATTTGATCATTTTGGAGGGAAAATGGAGAAATGATCTTCAAAAATCATATTCCTAATGTCTCCACATATTATCCTATTAATTATAAATACGATCTTAATTATAAAAATGAGACGACGACGACCGAATTCAAAAAATTAAAAAACATCAATATCAAGTAAAATAAATGAGGTGATAAGACTTTCTAAACGCAGGTCATTTTCAATGGATCCACGAGTTTTAATAAACAAATTTGAAAATCAATGATAAAAAAACATGAAAATAAATTAAAATAAAGACGATTGTGATAAATTATTCAACAATAATTCTAATAAAAATAAAAATGAACTTGACGTACTTTGGAGGACTGCAGTCGGACAGAGCTGCGCCAGTCGCGCGGTCATAAGGTACGTCAGCATCTTAATATCGTAATGATCCTTGAGGCCATTCTCCACGTGCTGGAGGAACTCAAAAACATCGAGTCTGTCGAGGCAGGAGTCGAGTAGTGTGTACATGCATTCAAATGCTGCTTTTCGAAGATCCAGACCATCGTCCACTGTGTGCTTGAAGGGACCCATTTCCACTTCTCTTATAAGTTCTTTCTACAATATTCAAAAATTTAAAAATCATTTTAAAATCCAAAACAAAAATTATTCATCGCACTCGTTTCAAAAGCATTAGTTCCTTCCAAAAAATGAATGTTCACTTGTAGAAGATTTTCTTGTCTCAGAATTTGTATTCCCTCGAGAAAATAATTTACAGCGAACAATTGACTCTCAGTTAAATTCAATTCTCATCATTTTTTTTTTATTAACAATTTGTTCACTAAATTTTTTCCCATTCAGTTCACTATTTATCTAAATATTCAATTAAAGGATAACATTTTTTTATTGATATTCATTCCCCCAGGTTTTATTTAATTTACTTTAATTATTTTATTGTTAAAACACCGACTAATGTCATTGATAAAAGAATATTCCACTTTCTTCCATCAATTATTATTATCTTATAATAAAAATTGATGCCCAGAATCATTAGATTCAAAAATTTATCGAACAATTTTCATTTAAAAATTTCCTACCCAATGACAGACCCAAATGAAATAAATAAATCACATAAATAAATACATTACATGAATAAATAAATCACATAAATAAATAAATCACGTAAATAAATTATTCCAATTAATCCCCTCACCTTAATCTTCGTCTCAGCATAAAGTTTCGGAAGTACCGAGTCCAGCAAATCCCTGATGAGCATTGGTTTGTTATGAGCAGCGGAGTTAAACGCAACAAGTGCAACCCTCCTGACATTAAGATCAGGATCCTCCAGAGCTACCAAGAAGCTCCCCATGCACTGCTTCAACATGGCATCAATGGCCTGTGGCTGATCAGAAATCGTGAACTTCACAGCTGTGACAGTGGTGGTCCTCATCAACGGTGAAGCTGACTTGAGTGACTCCTGGAGTCTCGGTAGAAGTGTAGCTGGATCAATGAGTGTCAATTTACCAAGACACTCAGCTACAACATTCCTAGTTCCCTCCTCAGTGCACTCGCAGTGCCTGTACAGCAGCATCCAGATGGCTGGAACGAAATTTTGAAGATTCGAAACACCGGATGGACTTCCTGACTGGCACGTGATGATTTCCTTCAACGAGTGAAGAACAAGGTACTGTCTCTTGGGTTGTCCCTCAATCTCATGAAGAATAAACGGTAAATACTCCGGTAAATTACCAACAGCGATATTTCCAAGGGTATAACTAGCAGCAGACTTGACTTCCTCAGAGTGAGACGAGAATGAACTCAAGATAACCGCCTTCAACGACTGAATTCCACTCAGATCCACGTGTTTACCAATTTCCCCAATAACGAGAAGTGCAAAAATATGTTGAGAATCAGAAGCTGGATCCTGAACATTTTTTATGAACTGCTCGACAACACCATGAGCCTCTTGTTGCCAAGTTATTGTCAGAGCAGCTGCACACTTCGCCAGAGAATGATACGCCTGTTTATGAAGTACTGAATTGGTAACTGGTGCCACGAGCATCGCCAGCAGATCCCTGTACCCCAGTCCTGGTATTCCAGCTTGAACAAGGGCCTGGAAGAACTCCAGCATAGCATACAATGCAGCTCCCTGAAGCAGTGGTGACTTAACAAGCACCAAAATTTCCGGTAGAATAGTCTCCGAGATTCTCGTCAAAGCAGCTGGATGAACCTTTGCTATCGTCGTCAGCAGAGTCAACGTCAACTGGGCAATATGCAGATCTGATTCATTAAGAAGTGCTGGTAATTCAGCTGTAACTTTATCCAGCAGATCTGTGTGAAGGCTGATGGAGTAGCTCTTGACAAGTGTGTCCAGAAGAGTGAGGGAGCACAGCTTCAATGCCCTGTGATTTTTCCTGAGAAATGATCCCAAAATGGGAACAGCCTCCTCCATTATCGGTTGAAGATCGACCCTCAATGGTGATGCTGCGATACAAGTGAGTGCTTTGACAGTTGTCAGCCTAGTGATTTCATTTCTCAGTCTGTCCAAAAATATAGGAAGACAAACTGGAAGTTCATCATGAAGTGTATCACTGAGATGAGCTAGAATTTGTCCCATACATGCGATAGCACGTTCCTTAACTTCCTGATCGATATCAGCTGTTTTCAGTCTCATCAATGTACACCTGTATATCTCATTAACGAGATTTGTAAAATCGTAGTTCATTGGCTTTGCATGAGGTCTTATCACTTGTACCAATTGCTGGAGAACAAGAAGTGCTTCAGCTGTTATCTTGTAGAAAGGATCTGATACAGCTGTTATTATTGGTGGTGCTAGAACTGTCATGTGAGCGTGAAATGCCTCTGGCTGATGGGTTATCAGAAGAGTATGAACAAATGCAAGTGTGTCAATTTTCATGTTGGATGAGGAGTTTTTATCCCCCAGGGAATACTGAATTCCAGATATCAACGAGGTGATGTGATTCGTGAGGGCACCTGGTAGAACAATAACGAGCTCTTTCAGCAATGAAAAACAATCCTGACGTGTCTTTATGCTCTTCTCCTTCATCTGTCGATGAACAGCCTTCACGATCATTGGCACTTGCTGTTGGAGAAGGGAAATTGGACATTCCTCGTCCTCCATAGAGTCTGGATCAAGTGCTACACTCGATGTAGGCCTTGTCTGACGGAGGAGTGCTATGTAAGCGTGAAATATATCTGATTTAACGTTTTCCTCGCGCTCCTTGAACCTCGCTATCAGGGCTGGTGAGACAATTTTGTACAAATCGGGGAGGAGTTCTCGTCTGCTGGATACAACAGCCTCGAGACATTTGGCAGCAGCTCTTCTGACTTTCCAACTCATGTCGTCGTCGTCAGAGTACTCCTCCTCAGCGTCTTCCTCGCCATCCTCCTCCGTTTCCATTGTCACACCCTCACCATCAGATATATCACTGATGTCATCGTCGTAGTTGTAGTTTGGATCGTAGGTTATGTACGTCAGGCAGATGTCGATGATCTTGTTGATGTGGGGAGTTATTTCCTTCGGGCAACGATAGACAAATGCCTCAAATGCCTGGAGGCAGTACTCCCTGAGCTCGTCGTCATCCTCGTTTGAGTACTGAACAATGAGGGGCATTACTCGCTCGATTTGCTCACCAAATCTGTGACCAGCTTGACGACAAATTGATGCTATGCACTGGATGTACGTGCGAATGACATTTTTGATTTTTTGAGTTGTCAAACCCCCCAACAGATGATCCAACAGCTTCTTGTACAAGTAACTGTTGCTGGAGGTGAGCAAGTGGCTCAGGGCGACGATTGTTCGTTTTCTCACTGCCTGACGTGGTGATGACAGCTGGGGAAGAAGAGCTGTCAGAATTTGCTGATGAAAGCTTGATAGCAGGGATCCGAAACGCGAGAGAAGGTCTGCTACGATGTCCAGTGCCTCCAGCTGGACTGATACGTCTTCTTGTTTCTCTATTGCTGATGAGAGACGACCTGTTATGCGTTTGCAGATGTTCTCAGCGAGATCGTTTGAACCCATTGGCAGCTCGGAGATCACTGTCTTTAGGCCTATGCTGGAGATGTCACGGAGCTGCTCTTTGTCTGATATCATGTTGGTGCAGAGGGCATCCACTATTGTTTCTACCTGATATTCTTTGACTTTGTTCACCAGGGGACCCAGACATTTAACAGCTAAATTTTGCACCTCTCCGTTCTTGTCTTCCAGGAGGCGAAGCAACATTTTTACGACTTTACGCTCGGAATCGTCGTCCAGTTTTATGGAGTCCTTCTGGAGCTCGGACATTAGGTCGTTTGTCGCCATGAATCTGAAGTCTTTGTCATTGGACGTCATCTGCGGGGAGGGAATGAGATTTTAGGTGATTTTTGGGGGAGAAAATTGTAAAGTTGTGGGGACTTTTCAGGTGTTTTTCAGAGAATAAAATCGTTAGACCTGGAATTTATTTATGGACATCGTGATAATTGTTAATTAGATATGAATTTTCATTTTGCAGGGATTTTTGGTTGGGATTTTGATTATCTAAACGCTTTTCGTCGAACGTTTTCAGACAATTTGAAATCTAGTTTGAGAACTTTGAGGTTATGTTTACGAATTAATCCGATGCCGAAGGAGATAAACCTCGACGACGGGACAAAGGAACTTTCTGATATTGCAGTCTAACGTTGAGAGATATTTTCACACGATTTTCCTCACCTTCTCCAGCAGATTTGCTATTTGATACGATACACTAGCCATCGTGGAAGGGATTTAATCAGTGGGGTTTCAACGATTCGAATTCTACAAAATTTATTTTCTCTCTGATAATTCAACTTGTCACTTCTCGCCAATGCCTCCCCTCTGCTTCGACAAACACCGAAATATTTCGAGAATGGAGAGGATGCGATTGGCGGAGAGTCGGCACCGAGGGTCTCCGGGATTGGCGGATGTTCCAGGAGAGGGAGAGGTTTGTCAACTGTGTTTGGAGGATTTCAGATGTTTTTGGGAACTCCGGAAGTCGTTTTTTTGTTGTCAATTATTGTCGGCTTGTGCTTCAGCGTCATGGACTTCAATGATGGAGTTGATGATTATTTTTGGACGGATTATTGTTCGGGGATTTGGAGGAAATTGCTGTTACGATGGAGAGAGGATGGCGGGAGACTTTGAAGAGCACAAAAACAGCTGGACATAATTCATGATGGAATAGTTGGACTTTCAGTTGGTTCTATTATTCATCCATTGGGTAATTATTCATTATTTTTAATGAAAAAAAAAGCTTTTGTGTTGAAGAAGAGCAATTCTTCCATTTTAGGAGTAATTTTTGAGGTTTTTTTTTAGAATTCACGTTATGGAGACCCATTTTCTTGGATTTATGGAACACTCCAGTGGAATCATCCAAAAGGTAATAACAGGTTCGGTAGAAATTTAATTAGATTTTATGGGGAATTTTACAGGTTTGGAAATTTTATTTTTCAGGTACGTGAACTACGACTGGGACGTCCTGACGATTGTTAGAGGGACTGTTTGTTGATGGAATACCCAGTCGACCCTCGTGTGCCCATGGAGCCATCGAATGATCACTTCCATCGGTCAGTTGTTTAAAAGTCGATCACCAAAGCTTTGGGCCTCTTCCAAATTAAACAATATAAGTGAGGTTATGTTGTAGTTTATTTACAGCATTAACAGTTCTGTTGATTTTTCCCTGACTGAAACATCATAAGCTGTAACGTCCCTCGCTGATCTGATTGCATTCAGTTATATCAATGTCAGGAGCACAGGATCGATGACGAAGATCGAAGGGGATTCGCAACTGAGGCAAAATATTTAACGAAAAAGGATCTCTGAAGGTTCGTTTTGTTGTCTTTGATTGTGTAGCGAAATGGTAAAACGGTTTAAGTCGAAACAGACAAATTTTGCAGGAGAAATGAAGGCGAAAAGCTGATTTTGGCTGCTCTGTTCAGAATTTATTCAAAGTCACTGGTGATATTGACGACATGTTGAATGATTTTATTCAACAATTAGTTTCACCTTCTGCTGACGATTATTTAGTTCATTTGATCGACTCAGATCGATAAATGTGGACACAATGAAAGGGTCAGGTGGACTTGGCTCTCATGTTCTTCACCTTCGATGGAGTCATGTCAACTTGAACCAGTTGTCAACAAAAAACGAATTGAAATTGAAAAATCGATTGGTGGAGAATTTTTATAATTTTCTTTCATTATGAACAATCGATCTAGTGATGTTCTTTTATATGAAAAACTAGGGGGAAAGACAGTGACAAAATAATAAACAAATTGTTTGATCAACGCGAAGAGATTTGTTTCGAGATATGAACGATAACCGATTTTATTTGAATCTTTATCACCGGAATCGGCGTTCATGGAATCATCATCAGACGAAAAAATGTCTGGGCCAGTTGAAGGGCGTTCATTAGTGTTGTTGTTGACAAACAACTGTCCTCGTCAATCCAGGAAAGTAGGTTTAATAAATTTTGAACGAAATCGACTTGAATCGTCTACCGTTTCACTACTGAATTGTCTGATTTTTGTCTTAAATATTTATGTGTTCATTGAAATAAATTAATAAATGCCAATTACAAAGAAATGAATGAATGTCAATTACTGCTCACAGCAACGGAATCATCACGATTTTAATTATCGCCCAACATTTTTATAAAAATGAAGACATTTCGATTGATTGAAATTCTTTACTTGTGCGTTCATTCACCCAAAAAATATAAAAATCGATAATGGAAACAAATAATTACATACAACCCCCACCATCTCAACATAAACATGAAAATCCATAATTGTTTAAAAATATGGAATGAAAATCGCCCTCGACAAATGTGAAATTTCCCTTTTTTTGTGTAAATTGCTATTTAATCAATTTAAATCAAATTTAATTCAATTGTCAATTTGATTTTATTATTTATTATTCCCAATTAAATTTATCTCTTTTTGCAATCCCAAACATCTCATTTAAATAATAAAACTACCCCCTCTCATCATTTATGCCGTACCCCCACGACAAATTAAATTTCCTCCCCAAATATTCTCATCTCATCACCTTCATTCCACGTAAACCCATTTGTTTACTTCCAGCACATAATTATTATCATCCCCAAAATCTAAATAATTGACTCCAGACCATCTGAAGATCGCCACAATAAAGTATCCCCAGAACTTCCCAAAAATCCCCTAAAAAATAAAATAAATAATAATCTCACCCCACCCCCGTACGTTCTCACCATTAAAATTCCTCTTCCAGCCCCCACCTCGAGCTATCATGGACCCTCCCTTCGAGCGTCAACTCAGGTTGGATCGTCTCGCAATGGTCCAGGTGTCAGCGACCCTCTGGAGGATTCCCTGGGTCGTCCGCAAAATAAAAGCCTTCTTCATACGAGACTACGCATCTGAATTCAACCTTCCCCATGTCAAGTACACGATCGATTTTCACCAGAAGAAGGCGTGGGGTCTAATAATAGTCAGCATCACCACCATAAAAGCCTCCTGCATTCCGGCCTTCCTCAAGCCCCCGGTTATGTACCTGGTGGAGCAGATGGGAATGCGGATTTTCGAGTGGTTACGTAGTGTCGCAGCAAAACTCCTCAAGTACTCAACGTTCGAGGATTACCCCAGGAACATCGAATACTTCATCGATAACATCGAGTGGACGTCATTAGGTACAATCGACAGGATAAAAGTATTCAAAAAACGTTACAACAATCCAGGAAGTCAGAAAAACATTTTCATGTGGTACGAGGCATGCAACTACTGCCTGAAGGACTACGCCAGGAACGTGTGGGCTCAGATGTCTCCTGAGGCCAGGGAGGAGACAACGGAGAAGGTCACTACAATGCTCGATGATGACTTTTGTCTGATGGGATATTGGCAATCGATCATCGACGTTGTTCCTGATCTCAGGCAGAAGCTGTTCAACGACAGACATAGGAGTGTCGTCGCTCGTATTTGCAATTCTCGTGAGTCGATACCTGTTGTTATGTTTAAGCTGGCGGCGCATCTGGGGAACGAGCAGGCTGTCAAGTACTTTTGGAATATCATGACGAAGGTGGAGAGAATGGGCAACGCCCTGCGTGGCTGTGAAATCATCCTCAAGAGGAGGTGCATCTTTCCTTTTTGCGAAGCCACGTTCTGCAAGAAGTGCAGTGATATATTCTGCTTTCTTCTTTGTCAGATAACTCCTGAGGAGAATCAGCAGCTGATTACCCATGAGTTGAACAAGGGCTACGATCCGTTCGGCACTTGGATGCTGCTGCTCAACTGGCCCTGGGAGGATCTCTTTCTTATGATGGTCGACAGGATGTGGCCAGTATTGAGTATATTCGATTGTAAATTTTTTATTAATAAGTTTGAAACAACGGTTTTTACGGTGGCTTCTCATTATAGTCTTCGGGAGACCAGCATTTATCATAAGGATGTACTTTACAAAGTTTGTTTGGACAGCCCCAGAAATTTGAGGCCACATTTTATGAGCAGGTACAAACAATTTATGGCACTAGAGCCTGACGTCACCAAGACACCTGAACAATCACACATTGAATTGTTGTGCAGGGAGATCCAGTACAGGAAATTCAGACTGGATATGGAAAACGAGTTTCGTTAAAATCATTAGATCGAGGGAGTTAGGGAATTTGGGGGAAATAGTTTGTTGATCATTTGGGGGTAAATTGTTGACGCATCAACTTGTTCTAACGCCGATTGTGGACTTGTTGCAGTCGGTAGGAACGTACGACTGTATTTGTGAGGATTTTTTTTATTGAATCTGAAGAATTTATTATGGGAGAGAGTCGACTTCGGTTTAGTTGATGGAATGTTTTGTTCCATTTTTTTAAGTTAGAAAATTATTTTTGCAGTTTTTGCGATTTTTAGGGACTTCCCGTTGATGTTCTGGGATTTTATAGTTTTGGGGACACGATGGATGGAGTTATTGTGTATATTTGCTGTTGTAAATTGAATTGTGCGAATGTATTTAGGAGATTTGTGACTTTTGCAGAAATGATAATTATTTGGAAGTATTTGGAAGTATTAGTTTATGTAATTATGATGACTAACGATTTTTGTAATCAATAAAAGCAGATTTGGGAGGTGAATATAGAATCTAGAGGGTTCGATTAGTTATTGAAGTTAATTAGGGTTAATCTACTTTTTAGTAAATTCAAAGACTTTTGGAAAAGTTGATCACATTTGGAATCTTCACTTTTTCTGGAATTTCAGCGATTGAAATCTGAATTTGGATCGTTAGACGTGAAAAATCAAAGGGTTTTTTGACACTTCCTGAAACATAATCTATTTTTTGTTTTTTAGGGAAACAAAAAATGTTTTAAAAAATATTTAAACTTTCCGAATTTTAATTTAAATAATACTGGCAACACATTAATTTTTTGATCAAACATTTTTAAACGATAGAGGTTTAATTTGCATACAATTGATAAAATACGAAATTTCAACCCCTAGAGCTTAGGGTATAAGTTGAACTATGAATATTTACTATTAGTTATCAATAAATTCGTTTGAATAAAACGTGAAATAATTAATTAAAATCACAGTTTTAAAGAAATCAATTTTGATGCGATTTTTTATCAACGTTGTACACGTAGAGGAGTTTCTGATCACGAAGTGCGACAGTTTCTAATCACGAAAATAAGAGGGTTTAACATTCACGTAGAAACTCTTGTTTGATATTCTCAGCCGATAGCTGATTACTGATAGCAAAAATACCCTTAATTTTAAGGAATTCAGGAACTTAGTCATCACTGCTCTGTTGACATATAATTTATATCAATCATTATTGTCACTGTAGATCAGTACGATCATCAAGACAAGAGAAAACTATATGAATATCCAAGTTGAATAACACTGATCACCAACTGGAGCAGATTATAATTTTGTATCACTTTCTGATTACCCCATTCAACATATTAAAGTACCAATTGACGTGGGTTTTTTAATATCCCAAGACATTGATTATTAATCGAAGATGTGATACCAGCTATTATCACACTAATTCGTCACTCACACGATGAAACACCACTGCTAGGAATTCACCTCCCCAACTTCACTCCACAACAAACCCCTGAAAATGCCAGCTAGTCACGTCCATGTAATTTCCCAATTTATTTTCCGGTCTTTTGAGCATATCAGTCCCATGATTCCCCCTGAGAATTAAAGCAGAAGCACCAGTGACCAGAAGATGCCATATAAATCTCCCCACTCGATCTTATTCCAATTTCGCGCGGCCCATCAACGCCATCTGTCCCGCCCTGGGCGACGCTACCGCCATGACGGCCAAGCCAGGAACTACGAAATTTTCATCGCTCCCTCCGCCCTTCCGTCCCTCTCCCATCGCGCCGATGATAGTCAATCGCGTGTTTCGCTGTGGTTTAACCTGATCGGCGATTCCTGTACCAAAGAAGAAAAAAAAACAATAACAAAGGATAAAAAATTCACTCAATGTAACAATCGTACTCAATGGAACAATGGACAGTGGTAGTTGAAGATCAGTGATATTCGTGGACGAAAATTTGTTGGATTTTAATGCGGGGGTAAGTGTGACTGTGAACCTGCAAATATGTGTTTAACCGATCTTTGAATGTGTGTGCGATCGGCAGACACGATAAATATGGCCCAAGAGACGGACGACATAAATCTCACACCCCAGGAGTTGCAGATTCTGTCGGAATTAGACAGGTAATTATTGCTGGTGTAATTTATGATGTTTACGATGGTAATGAGGGGCTCGAGTCCTTACATTCTATTGTTGTCAGTCGAGTAATTTTGGACAATCTAACCTAGAAATTTTGACAATAAATGGGCGGGCTATTTGACACGTCTGTCGTGCAGACCTACTGACACCCTTTCGCGTTCCACATTCACTTTGGGGTTTTTATTATTTTTTTTATTTACAATGAGGGGGGAGGCTCGAAAGTGGAGTAGTTATGGGACGAGTCTACGACAATATTTGTTGCCAAATAAATATTCTGATGTAAATATTTTGTGACATTGAAGGCTTTGTGATGTTGTTTTGTCCGAAAGTGTATCTTCCCAAAATTAATTGACAAAATTTGTTCAACAGGCCGATTCGACGATTATTAATGAAGGAAACGACGTGTGGAGATGAACAATTTTTTAGTTCATTTAATTTAACGAATTCGAAGAGGAATTTGCGATCATTTTCATGTGTTATTTCTACAATTTTGTGGTTTTTCTTGAAAGTTTAGAAAAAACTCGTATTTAATTATTAAATAATGAAGAATAGCAGAATTGTTATATTTTCACGCGTCAACTTCATTGTAAATTGGATATAATAATTTAAAAAATGTGAATTTTGACGACAACATTGAAGAACATCCTAGAGTAGCTCCACCTTTTTAGTAAAATCAAAAAGTATCGAAAACTACACAAAATTTCGAGAAAACTCGATCACATTAATCGTGATTGTTTCCTCAATTTAATTATCATTACAGTTTTTTAAACAATCAACATGTCTGTTGTGGAGAAAGATTAAAATTCGGATTTTTGAGATTAAGACGTACAAAATCAAGAAATTATCTGGCACTTCGTAAAAGATAATCTACCACCTGGAACACAAGTTCTATTATTTGTTCATAATACAAAAATATTTTAAAAATGCAGAAATCCTTAATTTTTTAATGTTAAGATATCTGCGTTGATAATAAAATCGAATTAGGTACTAATTTGTGTTTGATCTTAATTTATCAACGAAAATAGATAATTCGGCGCATTAAAATATCAAAAAAATCCTCATGAAGATCTGAAATCAACTGAAGAAACATAAAAAATATTTAATATTTATTGCAGCCGGCAGTTTGGCTTCCTGAAGCTCAATGCTCTCGAGCAAACGAAGAAAAAGTCTCTGGTGGTGCGTGCAATAAAGTATCTGGAGAGAATGCTCGTTCAGGCTCAATCTGAGAAGCAAAAAAGAAGGGCTGACAGCACTAAAGGGGGTTACGATGAGTCTAAAGACGACGATGAGGACAAAGGGATCAGCATTGATCCCAAAACGTACTGCAAGCTCGGGCACTTTCATCTACTCCTCGAGGATTACCCTAAAGGTATTTTTAAAATCATGCAATTTTTATTCGGAGTCAGATCAGCCATAACTGTCATAAATATCAGTAATATTTATACAAAAATTGTGTAGCCCTGCTAATGACGTAAACATTTTCATGGTTTTTCTTTATTTATTTTATTCTTTAAAGTGTTTCTTTTATTTTGAATTATTTATGCTGTCGTCTGGGTCAAACATATTGAGGGTCAAAAGCTTTTTTCATTTTTGGAATTTTGATTCGATAGATTTTAACGTATTTGTGAATTATTTCGAAGATTTTCAGAATGAAAAAAGAATATTTTTGTCAAAGTTTCACTTAATTGAGACAAGTATTATTTATTTATTTATATTCTTTATTTATATTTCTGTAATTCACTATTTTATTTATTACAATCTAATTGCTCTTCATTCATTCATTTTTTTCGTAGAATTAGTCATTTTTTTCGGAGATTCACTTTTTTAATAGCATTATGAACATTTTTTAATGTTCATAATTATGAAAGAAGTTCACTCATGGTTATAACTAACGTAATCATATTCTAGAGAAATATCATTGACGTAATTCAAATCCAATGACAATTGTCTAGTGATTATTCAATTAAAGAAATATTGGAGAAGTCAATAACTCTCTGAAGTCAATAGATATTTGTTTTTGTTAGAACATGTTTTCAGTTGTAAAGAATGCATTTATAATAAATGATCTGCGGCAATGTACTAATTACTAATGTACTAATTATAATCATTTATACTAAATAATTAATTTCTTTCGTTCTTGGTCTGCAGAGTAAAATCCTTTGATTTATGTGGTCGATTGAAAAATAGGAATTTTATTTTTTTTTCCACTAAAATCAATTTATTTATTTATCGAACCAACCAAATAATGTAACTGAAGGCATAATAATACCGAGTTGTGTTGATTATTTTATTGTTATGTTAAATTCAGACAGAAATGGTGATTCTAAATGAAATTGAATTTTATAGATTTTTTTTGTGGTTCTTTCGTGGTTAACTGTAAGAGTTATTTTTAATTTGGATTCAAAAAATGTTTTTTGGTCTAATTATTTTGTTTTTCATTTTCACAGCAATGTCGGCGTATCAAAAATTTTACGCACTCAAAGGAGATCACTGGAAGGACGCGTCGTTTCTTTATGGACAGGGACTCGTCTATTTTCACTTCAACGCCTTCCAATGGTGAGTCAATAAAATTCATTTTAATGTTAATGAGTAATTATGGCGAATTTTGGAAATTACGTGAAAAATGCCAGTCTCCCCTCGTTTTCAAAAATCCCTGGCGAAAGCATTTTTTATTGAGAGCTGAACAAGTTTCTCAGAATATGGAGGGGAAACCTCACAAAAGACTCAATAATTCTGCGAAAAAACTAAAGAAAAATTTAATCAAAATCTAGATAATTCTAGAAATCTAGATAAAATGTTGAGAAAATATTTCATCAACAGCGTAATCATTTTCTCAAAATATGGAGGGATATCATCGAAGGCTCAATAATTTTCTGAAAGTACTGAAGAAAAATTTAATCAAGAACTAGATAATTTGGGGAAAATGTTTTGAGGAAAAATTTCCTCAAAAGCTGAATAATTTTCTCAAAATGTTGAGGATCGATTTCATCAATAGCTCAATAATTTTCCCAAAATATTAAGGAATTATTCCATCCAGAGGTAGACAATTTTCTCAAAATGTTAAGGAAAGATTTGATCAGACGATGAAATCATTTTCTCATAACGTCGAGAAAAGATTTTATGAAAAGATCAATTGTCTCTAAATTTCGAGGGAAAATTTCATCAAAAGCTAAATTATTTTCCCAAAATGTTGAGTAAACATTTCGTTAAGAGTTAAATAATTTTTATAAAATATTGAAGCTCTAGATCCTGAAGATCTCAATAATTTCCTTACAATACCAAGAAAATATTTCATCAAAAATGAAAATTTCTCAAAACCTCACATAATATTACTACAAACTCTTGTCTTAGAATCAAATAATTCGCGATAATTTAATATCTCAAGATTACATTTAAATTATTTGTATTTCGCTTCGTCCTTCGCTGGAAACTCCCCACTTGATTAATATCTGCTGACAATAGGAATCGCCTCGACTTTCACAAATACCTTCATTCGTTTTCGAAAACTGCAGGGAACAGCAGAAAGTCCGAATGTCTTCCTCGAAGAGAATTATTTTTGCATTTCCAGATAATTATTTCTACTTTCTCAAGTCAATTGATCAATCAATTCCTGAAGAATGAGTAAAAAAAAATCTGGATACGAGTGAGTTCAAGTACAACTTTCTCATCATCCCTCGTAATTCCTTTTGCTTCGAGAACAAGAGTATCTGCTTTCAACTCAAACCTTTTCAATAAAAAAATAATCTATTGAAATTCACCGTTGAAAATGTACGATAAATTACCCTCACGACTAATTGCCCTCCCCTTTAGCGTCTCCAAAAGCCAAATAAAAAATTATTATTATTTTTTTTCATTCACGAAACATAAAGCTCTACAAATATTAAATATTCAGAATACTGAAAAATAATTAAACATTTTCCAATCAAATACTACAACAAAAATTTATATTTCCACGAGAATTTTCCCCAACATTTCATATTTAGACCGGGACTTCCCCCAATATTTTCCACCGCTTGTGCTTTTTCACTCGCCAACCAAAAATTACATAAACACAGATTTAAAAATGGTTCTTGGTCTCGGGTGAGAGTTGTTTACCTTGAAAAGAGGGTGGGGACCATCGGCCCTTGGGCAATACGCTCTCACTCTCAATCCGCTATTTCATTCCCTTTACCCTTTTTATTTTTTCTCTTCTCCTTTTCCATAAAAAAAAACCCCACCCCATTAAACTCGCCGGTAACTGCGCCCTCGTCATTACCATCTGTCGATAATAAAAATCCCTTCTCTGTTTTATCGACAGATACATCCCAAATATGGTACTATTATTAAACAAAAATGCAGATGTCGTTATTGTCAACATTTTATGACAACTCAACCCGATTAGACTTAAGTTCCCATATAATTTACCATCAGAGTAAAAATTTTAATTAAATTATTTTGTAGGGTAAAATGTTTATTTTGGAAAATACAAATTGTTAGGTTTTATGTCATTATTGAGGACGTAAAAATTATTTTTTTTAATAATAAACATTTCATCCGGGAGTGATGGAATTGACAATTTTACTCTGATGGTACGTCATGCGGTCATTTAATTATTTTTTGTATTATCAAAGTATTTTTTGGTTGATAAATATGGAGCTTGTTAGGGTGACGAATAACATTATTATTATCATTGTATAGTAGAACCCTCGAAACAATAATTTCAATTCAAAATTTGTTACTGGGATGGCCTCCGGGGGAATACCCGTGGTCTACGTGCACAACTCGCACTCTCGCATGGCCGAATGAGCACATTTGTTGGTGGGGAAGGGATTGGGGTGGTGCAAGTGTTCGTGAGCCCACAACACTGAATTAGACAAATACAACCGTTAGATAACGAAATGTCAGTTCTTCAATTATTGATTTTAACGTCAGTTGTAATGTCAATTTATGGGTTATTTAGTCCATCAGTGGTTTGACATGTTCAGGTGTATTTTAGTAATTGAGATGATTTTAGATGCCAGGGGAAGTCGAGGGAAGTGGGTCGGGAGTTAATGGAATCTTCAATGAAAATTTTAATGACTGAAATAGATGGGAATGGGCGGCTATTTTGGAGCTCTGTTGCCTGGTTAGAGGGGATGTTCTTGTGTAGTTCGTTTTTATTTATTTATTTTTTTTAAACAATTTGTTGGTGGAGCATCTGCCGAGGTTTTAACACTAGATTGTCTAAGCAAGTTATTTCAACTGCTTTTGACTTTCAATTTAAAAAATAATTTCTTAAATAATGACACAACTTCTTATAATTTTGTGATTTTTTCTACACAGCTTTAAATGAATTAATTAACTATTGTTGCCTCCCCCCCCCTTTTTTTTCACTTCCGGTATATATATGTGTGTTATACCTATTTTGCGAAAAGCAGTAATTTTGACTGAGTATTAACTGCAACATCTTTAAATACAACAGATTTTACTGAACGAAAAATTTATCTGATATGACTTTCTCACAATAACAAAACATATAATATTTGTTAAAAATGTGAAAAAGTATGTTTGGAGAAGATGTATGTGCAAAAAGATTTGCACTTTGAATTGTTTAAAATATCCAAATAATGTATAAATTATTATTATTTTTTTTCCAACTGAAATACATTTTTTAAAATTGTTAATTCTTTTTAATAAATCGTTGTGTGACTTTGGTTATTAGATTTTCATTTAAAGCCAGGTTAATTCATTAATAGACGTTTAAGTAGGAACAATTGAATTATATTTTACTAAAATGTGTTCAGACTTTCCAAAACCAAAGCATCGGCATCGTGTTTTTTTTTCTTTCCATAAACAGAGATTTGTTTATATTATTTAATGAACATTCGTTAGAGTTTTCGTCATAAAACCAGACAAACGGCCTCTCCAAGAAATAATTATTTCATGGTATAATAAATATAAACTTATATAGGTCTGTAATATGATCGTATTGTTTTTGCAATAGTAAATGATATAAAATATATTAAAAATTACTGTTAAACAATTTTTTTTGCGCATTAGTTATTTGTTCAAAATGCAGTCACTTTGACTGCTTTCAGGCAATATAGGTATATACTAAGCTCCCATTTTTCTAGTGTTTAATAAAAACACTAGAAAATAAAAAACAACAATATAAAAATTAATAATATAAAACTGGCGGGATAAATTGTTTTTTTTAATAAAGTTTAACTGGTAACACAGGGCGAGTCAAAATATTAATTCAAAAAACGTCAACAAATTATTATTAATATGAATAAAAAAATAATTCATCCGTTTTACTCAATTTTATTTATAATTTTATTTTACAAAATTATTATTGTCATTCTATCAATTATCAACGTTACATCTACTTTAGCTCTTCGTATATTCAACGAAAATAAATCTAGACTGAAAAAAATCATCCCTTGAAAATTTAGCTACTGAGACATTCAACAATTTTCACTTCTCCACCCCCTCACCCTTCGTGATTGCGCATTGATTCACCAAACTCTTCCAACGGGGCTTGGGAACCAGTTACCATGGGGTGAGAATCCCTCAGAATCTTTGCGCATGGATCTGCATCACTGAATTCTACCCCCTCACCACCAATCCCAGATATTTTCACAATTTGGGGGGTGAGAAGGGGAAGGGGATGTTCGACACATTGTTCAATTTCAAAGTTTAATCGTTTCGTGTCTCGGAACAATTATTCTTGCTGAAAATCCAACTCCTCCCTTCACCTAACCACCCCCCCCTCCCAACCCCTCATTTTGGGTTAAATACTGCTGGAGTTATTGACCGAATCGTACGAGTCATCTGTTACTACTGAGGTGAATGGTTTATCGGGGAAAAAAATTATAATTTTGACACATTATGTCGTTCTGTCTCTTATACTATAGTTTGTGGTTATCTTCACCCCAATAAATCTCCCTCTGCTGTGCAATCTGATTCAGACTATGTCCTCTTGTTTTTTTGGACGGAAAGAAAGAAAGTGCAAGCGTGCAACCCGATCCTATTTACGACGAATGTGTATATGTTTTTAGGCTGACGATGCGTTTTTAGACGATTTTTCTCTGGTAGTTTTCCACTGGGGAGGGAATCCCCACCCTTCACGACACTCGACTTTTTTTTTTTATTTTTTTATTTTTTTTTTTTACCTAAATGTACAGTTTTATACAACTTATATAGTTGTCACAATTTATATTAAGAGTATAATGAGACTGGAAAGAATGTAACATAGTTAAAAATGAGGGTTAATAATAGTGATACATAAAAAAAATTAGTTACATAAAAAAAAAAATTTTATTTATACAGATTACAACGACTATGTATACGTTTGTAGACTGACGATGTGTTTTTAGATGATTTTTCTCCGGCAGTTGTCCACTGGGGAGAGAGTCCACCCTTAGTGACCCTCGCTTTTTTTTTTTTTTAATTATTCCTAGAGTACGTGCTTCATACACTAAATGAAAAATACAATTTTGCCATTGATATTTGTTTTGAACAAACAAATGCCCCAATTTCCATTGGAAAAATTGGTTTTGAATTCTTTCTTTCCGAAGAATATTTTATTGGTAAAATTATATTTTTCTTTCGGTGGATGATGAAAAATATGGCAGTTGGGTTCTCATTGCATGTGAATTTCTCGTCTGTTGGTACGAGGTTTTCAGCTTCTCGGGTGCTTTTCGAGTACGACGAATGGAGGGCCTCATTTTTTAAATAGAAAAGAGAAACTGGAGCGGGTCGCTCGATAAAATACTGTGAATGTGTCTCCACTCTTGACTTATTATTATTTTTTCCCTTCATTCCTGAAGGGTGACCGGACTAATTTTCATGCAATAATTTTCCTTCCAATAATTTCAAAAAAATCGATCCCATTTTTAATTGTCTTTTCTTACTCACTTTAATTATCATTTAGATTTTTGAAAAAATTTTAAAAATTAGAACTTGACAGAGTGTTTTATGAGAAAATTCCATTCCAACATTTCCGTTGTCGTCAAACCAAATAATTTTTTGACATTTCGTAAAACATAATCCATCATTTAATAAGCAAGTTTCATTATTTGTTTATAAAACAGTAAATGTTTAAAAAAAATGTCAAGACTTTTTGAAATTTAATTCAAATACTACTGACTATATTTCATTTTTTTTAATTTCACTGATGCAATTTGTTGCAAAATTGGGCAACTGAAAATATTAAAAAGTTGTCTATACCGTCGGTAATTTACCGACCTGTGGAAGAACCACCTTAATCTTTTCCCAAAATTCTCATCTTTAAATTTTCTCCCTCTCCGCAAACTCCATAAATCCATCAAAATATTATTTCCCCAAATTTCCCTTAAAACTCAATCACCAAACTACCCCCCACCATCATCCCCTTCTCCCTCTCACTCCGTCGGAACGCGTTGACGATCGCCCAGAAATGCAAATCAAATTTTTCAACGTCAAAACAATTTACCGACGTGTCGATGTAATTTATCCTGTGTTTCACCTCTCGAAAAATCCACTCATGGAGTTACTGAATTTAGTAACACGTGAGGGGTGGGTA
Organism: Diachasmimorpha longicaudata; assembly: GCF_034640455.1. Lineage (NCBI taxonomy): Eukaryota > Metazoa > Arthropoda > Insecta > Hymenoptera > Braconidae > Diachasmimorpha > Diachasmimorpha longicaudata. Next base: position 2,412,031 of record NC_087242.1, read on the forward strand.
TTACATCCCCTCTCGGCAGCTCTCCATTGTTGCACACGGCCTCAGGGACATTATTTTATTTTTTTTTTCTCCTCGTCTCTGAATAGGGAATTAAGAGGAGTACAGTGGACCCTTCGATGTCACCCCGGGGGTGATTCACATAACGCGTGCATCCCCCCCCCCCACCCCACCCGCTCCCCTCTCCCCCCTATACCTCCCATGCACCGCTGACGTGACGCAACTCCAAATGTTCTCATGCACAACTGCGTCATTTGCGCTTCTCCGTATTTTCATCCCCCTTACCCCACCCCCTTCCACCCCCTCTCGCTTCTGTTATTGTTGGCGGTGCAGTCTGTTGCTAATTGGAGAATTTTTTAATTCAGGAACTGATCGATGTGAATGTTAATCGATTCATTGGCTGTTGGTTAATATTGTGGGGAGGTAAGAAATCAGTTTCGGTGAATTTGTTGAATTTAAAATTTGGTTTCGGGGCTCGAGGGCGAAAGTAAAATTTTTTTTGCATTTTGGGGGTGGTGAGGGTATCGTTGGGAGGGTCGCGTGGGGTGAATGGAGTGGGAATTAATGTTTATGTGGTGAGAAAAATGGAATTTGGTGAAAGTTGATTTTTTTTTTGAGTGAAATTTCAGATTTAACTTCGGGTGGCGGTGAATTTTTGTTTTTTATTTTTGAAGTTCTGTCGATTCTAAGCATTCCGTTCACGTTTAAGGGATGAATAGAGGAGGAATCGATCTTCATTCGTCGAGAAAAATTGAATTTGATGAAATTCGATTTTCCCCGTAATAAAATCCCAGATCTGGCCCCATTTTTAATTTTTTTATTTTAACAATTCCGTCGATTCTAAAAATTCCGCTAACATTTAAGGGATGAATTGAAGAGGAATTGATCTTCATTCGTCGAGAAAAATCAAATTTGATAAAACTCGATTTTCCCCTAATAAAATCCCAGATCTGATCCCATTTTTTATTTTTATATTTTTACAATTCCGTCGATTCTACAAACTCCCCCAACATTTAAGGGATGAATTAATTGAAAATCGATCTTCTTTCCTCTAAGAAAATTGAATTCCATAAAAGTCAATTTTCCCCGTACTAAAATCCCCGAATTGACTCCAGCTAGCGACAAAGCCTTGAAATCGCTGCAAAACTTCCGAGAAATTTTACGAAATCGATAGTCGCACGAATTCCTCGAAACCTTTGAAATCTCATGAAATCGGCGATCGCCCGTCACCAAATTTTCAAATAAATCGCCCCTCCTCCAAAGCCACAATTTAGTTACAATTCAAAAAAAAAAAAAAAAACTTGGAAAAATAATGTGCGGATGAATAGCGGTATATGTCTGCCGGGTGGGGATAAACGCGAAACGGAAGGAAAAAGGGAGATTTCTGGTGGTGGGGGGGGGGGTCGACGAGAGAGGGGATGGAGAGAGAGAAGAAGCGACGCTGGGTCTTCCGCCATCGCCCGAACGTGGTAGGTCACGTACGTTGGCCGAATGAAATTGGCTGTGCCTGTGAAGCCGATCGATCTCACTAGCGCTTTTGGCTTCCGTCGTCCTTAGTGTCCTTACCATTTGCTCCACGCACCCTCTAATTTTAGGAGGGACAGAAGAATAGGATTAAATTTTCAAGGCGAAGATTACCGAGGTGGAATGAACACCATTTAAGAAGGGACAAACACTGGGGGGGAGTTTCAATTATTCAATTTTTTTATTCCCTGAATTATCATCAATTTCGACAATATTTTGCGAAGGATTGAACGTCACTTTTTATTGGGATACGGGTTAGAGGAGATAAATAAATGTAGCAACATAATCAATTACTTTAACTTGAATTATAAGAGGTTTTAAGAGAGGCTGGGGAGGATGTGAAACAAAGAAAAAATTTTTGTAAGATCAAGGAAATAATAATAAAAAATGAAGATAATATTTATTTATTATTTTTTTTTGTTTCTTTCAATGTATAGCTCATCGAGGCCTTTTACATTCCCCCCGGTTGCATCTTATTAATAAAAAATGAAGATAATAATAAAAAATAAATCAACAGTTCATCGCCATCTGGAGTGAAATCGAGATTTTAGTGCGGGGTAAATCGAATTTCATGAAAATTTGATTTTTCCGGACGAATGAAGATCGATTCCTCCTCGAGTCATCCCTTAAATGTTAACAATATTTCTAGAATCGATAGAACTTTACAAAAAAAAAGAAAATTCATCGTCACCCGAAGTCAAATCTGAAATTTTACTACAAGAAAAATCAACTTTCACCAAATTCTCCACCAACGATCGCCGCGTTGCTGTTGCTTCTTTACTAATCGATTATCGATTATCAAATGATCGATTATGATGGGGAAATAATCGATTATCTCCATGAAATCTGACATGATCGATTAGTGGACTGTAGGATTTTTTTAATGGACTGACGGAAGTGAAAGAATTTTTTGAGACTTTGAAATACAATCGACTGTTTGGAAAAAAAATTGTATTATTTATTTATAAGAAAGAAATGGTTAGAAATATACTTTTCAAAATTAAATTTAGGTAGTACTGACTGTCTATGAATTGTGCACGTCGTGAAAAAAAATATTAATTATTTTTCTCAGTGCAATTAGTTGGAATTTTTTGACGACTCTAAATATTCATAAACAGCGTATCCGGTCGGTAAATTATCGACCCGGGGGTAGAGCTAGTTTAAGGTAATAACCCGTATATTTTGTCGTACCTGTACATCCACATACCCAACTACTTCCCAATCATGCACCTCGAGTTGCATCAAAGCAGGAGGGAGAGGTATTATGTCAAGGGTGTGCACGTGTCCGGCGGGACAGGTGCAGGAGGCGGGTAAGGAGGTGACAACTCACCGGCCACCCGTTTTCCATCGTATAATAACACGTAAGAACTGGGGGAGGGGAAGAGGTGTTGCACACGCATTTGACCTAGTTTGAGAATGGGTCGATACTACGTGACCTCCTTAAGTCAAAATCCATATTTACATTAGTTCTCTTGGGTAGATTCGAAAATCTCACCTTTTGTTGTGAAGAAAAATGAAAAAAATTCTGGGAGAAAAATTATTTTGTTGATTATATTTGTTTTGGATAAACAAATTGCCGAAATTTCCATTGCATAATCAGATTTTAATTGTTCTGAGAGGAATATTTAATTGAGAAAATAATATTTTTCTGTCGGTGCAGTCGAAAATAACAAGGAAACGTCAAAATTATTTTCAAAAAAACGTAGGAGTTTGCCGCGGATTTTTTTTTGATCGAGTAAAATTATTGGAAATTTGGAAATTATTGTTCGTTTACAGTTAAATATTCTAGAGCGATCAACGAATTTTTAGGGTGCGATCGAACGCGTGGGTTAATGACGATAATTTCGAGATTAAGTGAATTCTGAATTAAAATTTCCCGCCTAAGATGACTGAACCAATGAGAGATGAGTGGGATTGACTTTCGAGATGTCGGTTGGTGTCGATTGGGGGTTCTTTTCGGACTAGGACCATATGCTCTGGATCAAAAGCCCTAAAATTACCGCAAAAATTATCTTAACGATCAGAGAAAAATCTAGAGGAATCAGGAAAAATTTCTGACCGTCAAGACTATTTTTCCGGAAGTTTCAAAATTTTTTCGGAGAAACACATTTTCCTGAGGGTTTTTGGAAAACCAAATTGAGGAAAATCTTTTGTGTGAGAATTCCCCAAAATTAGTAAATTTCTTGGCCGACTGTCGGCCATTCCTCATCTCCCAATAATAAACACCTCAAGTTAAATTAACTCATTCTATTGCTACATTCATTAATCCACTTTTACCCATATCCCAATAACAGTCAATTCAACCGAATAAAAAAAAAATATAAATCGAATTCCCCCTCTCTCATCACTGTCTCGATACCGTGTGAACGAGATTCTTGGAATTTTATTGTGTTGTCCTCCAACGTATCGGCTACACACTATCCGTATCGCGAAGTATATGAGGTATATGTATATTATTACCACGAGAAATTGTTTGGGCGAGGTCATGGTCAGTCGCTGATGCTGAAACTGAGAGTCAACAAACTCTGCCAGGGAATTCCCCCTCCCCCCTTTCACCACTCTTCTTGCGCACAATCTGGTTGAATCGTTTATCCATCTAGCTGAATTTCTGCCAAATGATTTCCTGGATTGGCAGGAATGTTTTTTCGGAAGATTATCAATGACTTTTGACAACTGTTTTCATCAGCGATGACGTAAAACACTGATTCTGATCGTTCTCGGTCACTATGAGAATTATTTATATGCAGACATAATTTTTTAAAACATAAACAGCTTCTTGCTAATACACTTTATTTAGTCACTTTTCACTATATTACAATTTATTACAATAATAATAATAATAATAATAGTAATTATTATTAGTTTTGTAATGAGAATAATCATAATTATACTATTATTATTTGTGGAATGAGAATAATAATGATTTATTATTATTTGTGTGCTGAGAATAAGAACAATTATATTATTACTATTATTATCATTGTTATTATTATTATTATTATTATTATTATTATTATTATTATTATTATTATTATTACTATTATTATTATTATTATTATACTGTGATTCCATCTAAACTTAAAGAGTACTTCCTCTGAAACTCACGTGGAAGAACGTCGTCTCAAAACAGTGACTCGAAATGGACTGTTCTCTAAGTCATTTGGGTACCTCCGTGAGTCCCCAAAAATTATCCTTAACCTCCCCTCCTTTGCGTCCAGCATCCCTAGACTTTAATGACCATCTTCTAATTTTGGGGAATTTCTAAAACTCAACGGACGTGCACCAGGCAGTGGTTCAAAATATTTTCTCAGGTCGTCAATAAAATAATAAAATGATCTCACGCCTCGGCCTTCATAAATTATTTCATTATTTATTTTGTTTTTTTATTTTTTCATTATTTTATTATTTAGATAAGACTTTTAAAATTTTCCGATACTGTGTATGTGACGGCAGTCTGAAAAGTCCACTTTTTCGGACGGCGTGTTGAAGGAGAGATTATTATGGATGAGGGGAGGCGCCGCGCGTGAATTGAAAAAGTAAAAGTTTACGGACGAGGTAGATAATGTTATTGTGACGGTTAATAGGAACGAAAAATATCAGATTTTTTTTTTCGAATTATGAAATTTGATGGAATATGAGGAGATGTGAGGTGCGGTGTGAAGTACCTTTTTATTGACCGTCCGCAAAGTATCGTTTTACGGACAGTTCACGGTCATCACAGAAATTTCATCTCTCGATCTTGAACTTTTTTCTTCATGTGATTACATTCCTCGACTGCGTCTCCATCGATTCCCCCACTCCTCCGCAAAGTGTTTTTTGCCCCTACGTTCACGTCGTTCCAAAAACTATTTTCGTCCGTTGCCCCAAAAACCACAATTCTAACCACTAAACCAACATTACAATTTTCCACGACTTTCCGTACTATTCCACCCACTATCACGTCACAGTATCTCAATACCCACTATTCCAAATCCCACATCATCCCCCAGTACCAAAATACATTTTCTCACCCCATCACCGCAAATTTTATCATCAATCACCTGATTACGATATCACAACATCGCAGCTCTCAATCTTCACAACATCCCTCCCATTCACAACTCCAAAAATAACCCGGATCCACTATTTTCCAGTCTCCTTCAATTACCAACAAAAGAAACATCTCTCCCACCCCCTCACCACCCTCCCTCCCCCCTCCCTCACCATCCAACAGCCCCAAAATCTTCAAAACCCCCCACCCCACTCCCCAATGACGTCATGGAATAGCGGGGCATGTTTATTACGGTCCAATAAACAGTTGCCACGTCACACGCCATCCCACAGCGTAATGGGGAGGGGGGGGGAAACGTTGCCACGTGACGTCACACGAGACGTTGCGACGAGTACGCAGGACGTACCAAGTTTATATGACAGGAGGGAGGGGGGGGGGTTGAGGATGTGGTGCTGTTCTGTGTTCTGTTCTGTTCTACACATCGGTAAAGATACCGACGCCGTTGTGCGGGAGGGGTCGAGAGAGGGGGGGGGAGGGGCGAGGGTGGTCGGAGGAGGCGGGTGGGGGGGTGAAGAGGAGGGAGGGGTCTAGTACGTAGGTGCCTGTAAACGAGAGAGAGTTGAATGACCCTAGAGTCCGAGTTCAATACACCGTCAAGCCTGGAGCGTCATGTCTGCGCGTCCTCACAGCTCTTCTGGTGCGCCTCGTCTCGATGTTTCGTCCCATACACAGCCTCCCCCCCTCTCCGAACCCCCTCCTCACCCCAATGCCCCTCTTTCTCCTGTTACACGGGTATTTAAACTTCCCGACGTAGCAAAAAGAAAAAGGAAAAAAATGGTTTTATCGAGAAAATATAATTGAATTTATTTCAATTGAAATGAAAAAGGGGATGAGGGGGGAGGAAGAGTGAGGGATGATTTTTATTTTATTATTTTATGATTGAGGGTCATTCTCGTTGTCTGTGTTTATTAAAATTTCCCGCGTTATTGGACAGTGGGGTGACGCAGCTGGGTGGGGCCTGTCATTGTACGGTGGGAGGTGGTTTGGGAAGGGGTGAGAGGACAGGGGGGGGGTGGGGATATTTATTCTAAAATTAGTACCCGGGCGCATCGTCGTTGCGTCGTTATTGAGGCTGCTGGGATAGGTAGGTGAAGAGGAAGAAGAAGTCACTGACTCTCCCACCTCGTGTGTATACCACACATTCCACGGTGCGTCGAAAATAAGAGGGAGGGAGTGAGAGAGAGGGCGAGAGGGAGAAAGGGGAAAAGACTAAAATTGAAGGGGGAGAGGGAAAAAAAAATAAAATAAATAAATGACTGGTGGAGGCATAAACCATGAGTTATTCATAACTCGTCATGCACCCCCTCGACTATTCTTCGTGACCGCAAATGTTCGTCTCTTGAACGCCCCCCCCCCTCCCCCCGCGCACCGCTGTCCCTACCCCTCCCTCACCCCCTTCGGCCGCCCGTAAAAAACAACAAAAATCGAGAAAGAATAAATGAACAATTTCGTTTGAATAATTATCATTGAAAATCATGACTATTCGGATGATGAAATCTTACCAATAAATCACAGTAATTACCGTCATTATAGTTAATTATTATTCTCAATTAATTATCAATAAAAATTGAATTCTTCGTTTTTGTCCTTGAAAATCTTTTAAAACTGAATTTTCTGCATCGAAAGTCATGCGGAGTGGGGGGGGCTTATGACAAAAGAACCATGGAAAATGATATAGGATTAGAAACAAGGGCAGCGCGCATGCGCATGATAATTCTATTCTTCCCCCACTATTGGCTTTTCGTTGAATTCCCCCCCACTCGGCCGTTGGCCGTGGGGTTTGCGCGGGGCGCGAGGGGTCGGCCGCGGGTCGAGCCCCTCACTACTGCACCCACCCCTCCTGATCCCCCTCATCCCCCCCCCCCCACACGCCCCGCGCGTCGCCCACCCCCCTGTTACACTATGCGCACGGCTGCTTGCGTCCTGCGCTCACGCGTCAGTCGTGCGAGAGCCTTCTGCGGGGGAAGCGCCTCTCTCGCTTTCTCACTGCCATTAGTTTAAAAAAAAAATCTATGTATATTAAAGCGAAAGATAATTGATGTTTTGTGATAATTACGATGAATCATGAATCAGTAATTGAGTGATAGATTGACGAGATGAATTAATCTATCGGAATTATTGGATATTTTGTGTTCAATGTGTTCAGCATTATTGTTTCGTGTTCATGTGAAATGAGAATTGAGTGCCTGTGAGAGAAATTAATTAATTTTATTAATTATTGTTCGAGTTGATTGAGAATTATCAGCACTTTGTTTGAGTGAGATAATTAAAAGGGAAAAAAAAACTGAGGCTTGTGCTGATTGTCGGAGTGAGCTTTGGTGGGTGGAGATACATGTGCATCATCTTTTTTTTTTTTTTTTTCTATTCGTGTGATGTGATTGAGGGGGGGGAGGGGAAGTTTGAGGAGATAGTAGTGGTGACGCAAGACGTGGAGACGTAGCGGTGAGGAAGATTGAGATTTAAATTCCCTGAGTTGGGGGTTTGCGGACATTTAAATGGTGAGTCGGTGATTTTTTGGTTTTTTTGTTTCATTGGTCCCACGACCTTGGAGTATTTTAGGAGATGGCGAGCGCTGTTTGGGCGGGGAATTCGAAATTGGAATGGGGGGCGGATGGGAAAGGGTTGGAATTGACGGGAGATTTTGGGGGGATTTTTTGTTGTGATAAAGTTGATTATTTTTGGTTTTGAAAAATAGTTTTGATGAGGAAACGGTGAATGGCGTTTGGTTTATTGTTATTTTTATTATTTTAAAAGATTATCTGAGGGAGAGTTAACATTTTTTTATTATTGAAAAAATATGTTTAATTGAATTTTGGTAATTGTATAATTATTTTGCGTTTTTAAAGGGAAAAAATGAGGGGAAGAACATTTTTAGTGGAATTATTCAATAGATAAATATTGCAGTAGTTCCAAATGTTATTTTGATCGACTGAGAGTGGAGTTTGTTAACAAAAATATAAAATAGAAGTGAAACTTGATTTTAGTGTATGATAATTTGGGAATTTACCTCGGAGATATTTTAATTGATTGTTTCATCGGCCCCAATGTAGTTTAAGTAATTATTTATGCGAGAATGGGAGCGTCATGATTATGCGTAAATTATTGGATTCGTTCACGTGAACATCCGAATAATTTTCCCGTTTTATTTAAATTTTTGGAACAATTATTGGTGGAATTAACCCGAAAAAATGTAATTTCTCGGCGTTTCGTCATTAGTTGATGACTCACGAAGTTTCGGTGTCAATGAGAGAATTAAATATTAATCATTGTCAATTTATAGGGCCCAATAATATCTAGGCTTTAAAAAATGTTTAAAATTTATCCATCGGTTCGTTGATAATCAGAAAAAATTGTGATCAGTTACTAAAAACAGAAAAATACAAAACCTAAAGAAATTAGAAGAAAAAAAAACAAAAATATGAAGATCACACAAATTAAAAGTCACATTTTTACGGTTTTTGAATCTATATAACAAAAAAAAAACTTGAATTTTGTCGATCGCAAAACTTCCGTTTAGAATAAAAAATCTGTAATTTGCGGATGTTCTCTACCTTTTCCGTAAAAATTCACGTTTATTTAATTTTTTCTGTGCAAATTTACGATGGGATCGACATTAAAAATACAATGTTTTTGTGGTTTAACATTATTTTATTGCAACTTTCATAACATTATTTTTTTAACTGTCAAAAATAATCACAAAATTGCGGAAAAAAAGAGTAAAAATTCTCGTAACCCCACGAAATTTTGCGAACCATTAAATCATAACAAACTGCCAAAATATAATAATCTGAAGAATAAATAAGTAAAATTCTAAAATTCAAAAATCAGACAGTTACAGCCCTTTCATTCAAAATCAAAAAATGAAAAAAAAAACAATTTTTTAAAACGCGAATTTTTGAGTAAAAAATTGTCGAACCTCCCCTTAAGTGCCTGCGTAACTTACCATCACAGTAAAAATTTCAATCCAATTAATTCATATAATAATAATAATAATATTATTATTATTATTGAAATCATTATTTTGAAAAATGCAAATTTTCCGGCTCTACATAACGCCATTATTCAGGTTATAAGAATTCGTTTTTTTTTTCAAAAAATAGACATTTTTCTTCAAAAAATAACGCGATTGAAAATTTTACTCTGATGGTAAATCACATGTCCTTTTAAGAACATCTCAACCACTGCCACCGTCAGTCCCACCTTAATTTCCCACTTGAAACAATAATTCACGAATACCCCACCATCATCTCCCTATAACACTTTCCATAATTTAATTATCACATCGTCACTATTTATTTATTCATTTTTCCCAATTAAAATACAAATATATCCGGAAATTATCAATAAATTACACAAATCAATTTTGAAAAATTACGATGCTCTCCCAGAAATTACGGAATATTTCTCGCCCCGTACAGAACATCATTCCTCACTTACCCCCAAACATAAACATAATTTTCCCAATAACATTTATTTTGAATAAATTAATTCTCCAAATTTTCATTTTAAAATCCGCTTTAAATTCTTGTCAGAAGAATATTTATTTAATTTTCAAAATTATATTTTTCTCTGTTTGGGCCCAGTTAGAATGGGGTTTTCCAAAAAAAAAAATAGTAAATTGACTGGATAGGGTGGCGATAGGGGAAGGGGGAGGAGGGGGCTATGACGACAAACGGGTAAAATCATATTAACGGTATCGCAGTGGGTCAATGCAACAAGTCGCACAGGACACGTTCACGCTTCCACGATAGTCACAAGGCATGTGATAATGTTATGTACTGAGAGGTCAAACGTATACACATGAAGACTTGGGTACTATAAATTCACTTGGTGGAATAGATTTTTACGATTATATCTTTATACACATTTTGTATGGTGTATACGATTGAGGATAAACCAGGTCACGTATGCGCAATAGTGAATATACTGGCAGTGACTGAGGTGTGCTAATTACGATGGGTAATTACTTTTACTGAGGGGCGGCGGGGTGGGGGGAGGGAGAGGGGAGGGGAGTGTTTTTGGAATTTTTCATTGTTGGGAATTCCGATGAGTTGCGATGGGATTTTGAGAGGGGGTGAGGGAGGGAAAAACAGACCATTTTGGATTGTCGATAACATAAATTTCTACTTTTTAAATAATTTTTTTTTTTTTGTTTAATTCTAAAGAGGTTCATTTAGGTCTCGGCACAATGTCACTATCTAGAACAGGTTCCACCGATTTTTTTTATTCCCCCTGAGGTCCTCCTGGCGACAGCAGTCGTCCTAGACGAAGGGGTGAGATAAAAACAAAGGGGGAAAAAAAAATTGGAGAATAAAAATACGAAAGATGAAGGCTCAGGGCGAGGTACGTTGTTTGGTGGCTGTCGATGGTTGTTGGCACATTGTGCAGCCTTGACCACGCGTAGGAGCTGGGGAAGATGATCATCCCGGCAGGAAACTAACTGTAGTTGTCGGCGTCCTCGGTTTCGAAACTCACGGGACGGTTATACGCCTGTGGATGAGAAACAGTGGAATCCTTCGGTAAATTGGTAGACGAGAATTCTTGGATTTGTCGGGGAATTTAATTGGGTGACTGGGATCGGTGTGTTTGGGGTGAAGGGAGGGGGGCGTACATATATATATATATATATATATATTTTTTTTTTGTGGTTTGGCATTTTTTTTTAATTTGCAAGAATATTGGGAGAGAATAACAATGCGTTGTAGGAGATGATTTTTATCTGAATTAGGGCATCGTTTTTCGTGTACGAGACCCAATCGGCGATGAAATTATGAAATTTTTGTTAATTAAATAGGTTTTTTATTCAAATTACCCGCGTAAACAGGTGTGAACCAATGGGGAGTCAGGGTAATAGTTTTGAGATATCGATATTCTCCCTTTTTTGATAGGGGTTTACATTGTTGTTTAATGTCTTGTTATATTTCAATTCGGTTTAAATTTGAAAATTGCAGTCTTTCAAATAAATCAAAAGTCTTTTTTAGTAAACTTTTTGGTCGTGGGAGCTCCACACGGAACGAAAAATTTGTGAATTTTTATATTCAAGTTATAAAATTTTTATATTATTTAATCAGTGAATTTTTATATCTGAGAATGATTACTATGTTGACTAGTAAAATAATAAATAATAAATAATAAATTAAGGTGTAAGGGGCGACGAGAAGATGGCCGATAAATGGCTGATGCAACAGATCCCATGAGGGAGTCGAAAATCGGCAATAATCGGATATATTCGGCGCGAATCGTTAACCAATCACAATGAGTTATCGAAAATTGCTGTGCGGTACATTTTAAAAAATGGAGAAATGCAGAATAAAATAAATTGATCTAGACAGAAATTTTTAAAGGTTTTCTATCACTTTTTCATTTAAAGTCAAATAAAAAATTATAGACCTTCAAATTTTATAGTGCTGTTTCGTAAATTTTACGGAGCCACATGTCATTAATTACAAAATGTATTACAAAATTTATTTCAATATTTTAGCATTTTGCAACTCGATTCCGGTGCCCGTCAGATTTATTTTCATGCGACTTTTCTCTCCGCGTATCGATTTATTTTGCGACTATTGCTTATAATTAAATTCCTAAAAAATCGAAAATCCATTTTCCACAATTTTCTGGAAGATAACATTTCTGATAATCGCAATATCAACCGATAACTGACCAGTAAAATATAATAAAATATTCAAAGACGAAAAATGAAATAAAATTCACAACTCGTTAATTCTTCTATATTCCAATTCACTTTTAATTTGCAAATAGCAATTTATTAAATAAATAAATAAATTTTCTTCTAAACTGTCCAGTCGTGAGAGTTTTATCAATTTATTTTGCAATTATTACTCATAATTCAATCCTTAAAAAATCGCAAATACATTTTCCACAATTTTCTGAATGAAAATATTTCTGATAATCGCAATATCAACCGATAACTGACCAGTAAAATATAATAAAATATTTAAAGATAAAAAATAAAATAATATTCACAACTCGTTAATTCTTCGTCCTAATTGAATAATCAGTGATACGTTTGGACGTGCGATAATTGCTTCTCAGTACACTGCAATTTAATATGCAGTGGAAAAAATGAACCCACTGGGCCATTTAGCACTTTATATATTCCAACGTGATTATGCATATGTGTTAGATACGGAGCGGTACATTCTCTCGACTTTGTACCTCCCGAAGGATAAACAAGGATAGAATGAGAAGATGCAGGTACTAGAGGTTAGCGAACCTCGGTGACCAGTGGGGGGATAGCAACCTCGTCTCATTAATATTTTTTTTTCTTCTCTTCCTCACTCCTACAATTTTTTTACATTTCTTTTAATTTTTCAATCCAGGACTATCCGAGTCACTCGCCAATGACTATTCCCATGTTAGAGATTGAGTGGAATCTTATCGGGAACTGGTTGGTGTACTTCTTGGCTATTTATGGTCGTTGATAGGACGGGAGAAAGAATTAATCTATAACAAGATTATTTTTCATCCCTTGATGAGTTTAAAAGGAAATTGTTCGAGTGAATTCATCGATAAAATTTATTTTTTAACGGAGATATTCCAGGTTTTACGATTTTGTGATATTTCAGATCAGTTTGGGAGTGATAACTGATAGTACTATAAATAAATTACTGAAAATTGTTAATTTTTATTGAATCTGGTGAGTTCGTACGAAGAAATTGGATTTTAAAAAATATAGAAAAAAATATCTTGCATTGAATTTTTTAATTTAGAGTTAAAAATATATAAAATATATACTTCATAGGTATTTGTTATGGATTTGCAATATCTGGAATTGGAATTAATTATATATTTTTCATTAATTTTTTCATGAAACAATTTTTGAATTCCAAATTATATTAAAATTTTTCAATTCCATTTCTTGACATCTTAAACCCATAAACACTGAACTTCCAATTATTTCTGAATTGACTTGACCTTGACCTTGATGGATATTTATAATATATAAATACATATATCCATTTCTATCATATAATATATATTTTTTCTAAAACATATTATATCATATGATACCTCCCATGTCCTCAGTTTTATGTACCGAAGGGTGCAAGGAAAAGTCTAGGGGCTGAACGAACCATGAAAGTTCTGTTATGATATCATGAGGAAATTTCTGAGGATTTCCCGAGGGTTTATTACGGTTCCGCCAGACCGAGGAATTTCTCTTAATTCCGGGAATTCCCCCTAAATTTAAAAGAAGTGATAGAAGAAAAAAAAATCCGGATATTTTGAAGTACTGAAGGACCCAAAGGTTCATTTATGATCCCCTAGATTGTCTCAAGTGTCGAACAGACGTCGGAAATAACAATTAAATGGTTCGGATAAAGCCCATCGAATTATTTAGTGAAAACAATAATTAAATATAATTAAAATAATGAGGTAAACAATAATATATTTTCATATTTATATTCAACTTATTTATTCCCCCAAAAAACGTCACAAATTTTCTATCAATCGAATTACCCCCTCCCCGCGCCCCATCCTAAACAACAAAAATCAAAACAACAGTTGAATTCCACTTCATTATCCATCTCGATATCACAATTAATCGTGTCCGCCAGCCTTTATTGACACAAGATAATATATCGTCCAATGACCTTCTCCATCACATGCGCCATGCACTTAACAACGCAATATACCATAACTCAATTCCTCTGTTTATTTTTACCACACGAGTCATTACAACTTTGAATACCAAGTCAATCGAGTAACGAGGAATAATAATTCGTTTGTAAAGTACGTGTTGTTTATAAAATCCCTGAATTTCGTTGAAATATCTTTGTGAACAAAAGAAACCCGGGGTACTATCCACCTAGAGTCCACTTTTCGTGTGCCCGTCAACCGAGTGACCCTGAAAGTTCAACAGCCCTCGCACGACGCCCCCCCCTCTCCTGCACACCACCCCCTCACCGCCCTCCCCCTGGTCGGCTGCTCCTGACCCCCTCCCCCGCCCCGCTGGTGATTTTTTTTTTTTTTTTAATGTGTGTGTGTTCCTTGCGGTGAACCCGCAAGTTCGCCCAGAGGCCCCGAGGGCCCACAAGATTCTATCCCGCGGTTTTTTTTTTTTTTAAACTCCTTTTGTTCAATTTTTTACTCTATTTTGTCTGTCGTTCTCCTCAATATCCGGCGATTCGGTCTCGCCCGACGGAATTTGTTTCACGAGAAATGGACGAGAATTATTTTTTGGGGAATAATCGGAGGAGATTTTGGGTGTTGCATAGTGACAATATTTCAAATGATTTGTTCTTTAATTTTTTGGGAATTGGAGGTTTAGAAATTAATTATTGTCGATGGCCCTCGAAAATATTTTTATTTTCAGAGCTAAGGAAATGGATAAATATATTTTAGGGAGCAAAGGGTGTCCCAGAGGAATTTTTTGAAAAATTGTATTTAACATTTAAAAATGAAAAGCATTTTGAGACACGTGATAGTTAGTTAGAATTCTCAGAAAAATATTTGTGATAATTAGAAACATCAAAACGTTGTAAATTTTTATTTTAAATAAGTGACGCCAAATTGTCCTGGACTTTTTGGGCCTTCATTTTCCAATTCTCCCACTTCTCACTTTTCCAAAAATATGTACTTCAGGTATCAGTTATACTGAAGTCAATATAAATTTTTTTTTTGAGAAAAAGAGTGGGGGGCACGGATTTGTATGTAAAATTGACGAGGGGGCGGTGCGGGGGTGAAGGTAGGGTAGGTTGTCAAGGCAAAACTTCTGTTGACATCAGTAAAATTATCTCATCTAGTTCAGTTTTAAAATTCTCATTAATCGAGTAACATAAACTATTTGAAGAGTATTTTGCTTTTTCATATTAATATCCAATTGCAATAGTTTGAGGGCCTTTCAGGAAGAAATAATTATTAAACTTATTCGATACTTAATCATTAATATACAACATTGGTAATTAAACATTAACATAAGATGGCGACTTATGGAGAAAAAAGTGGCGAAAGTCTTTGTAAAAATGACAAACAAAAAAAAATATTTCGACGACGTGTGAAAAGTGGATTTTTCCGCACGCGAAAGCTCGATAATTCCGATAAAATCAATATTTGTTTAAAGAAGATTCGACTGAGTGGAACTACAAAAACATATTCGAAAATATTCGGTCAAAAACTGGATCACAATTTCGTTGGCATTCGATACACGATAACATCGCATTAATTTTTTTTCCTTAAATATTATTTAATTACTAACAATAGCCACAAATGAGATGAACATTCGTTTGATCATGACCTGAGGCCGAACATTTTCCTGGACAAAAACGGGCGTCAGCGATCAGAACCTAATTATGATCCGAAATACCCGCAGTCAGTTTATTCTGAATAAAAATAAAAAAAATACATTTCGACAGGAGCTGCCGTATTTGTGCTGCCGCAGCTCATGGTTTGTCAACAAGTCAGCGTGACAATAAAGAGGCGGCAAAACAATGGCCTGTGGCACACGACTCGGCTCGCTGTTCGTGTTAAACAAAACAGAAAGCGAATAAAAATCACGAGCAAGACATTTTTACATTAACTGACAATGACGCAAGCGCGATTGCCGAGGAGTTGCATTCGAGACAGGCGCGCCAAGTTGCTCATGCAACCGGCATTCACCACCTTCACACATCCCCTCCATCGTTCCTAAATCAAAGCGACGTATCTCTTTGTTTCAGCAGTGGGATCATAACTGTCTCCTGTCCTTCGTCGTCGTAAAAGGATGAGGGCTTCATGTTATGAAAAATTAAAAATTAACATTAAAATGAAAAATTAAAAATTAATGTTTCAAGGGTCCGACGACCTTTGCAGACCATTTTACAATTTTTTGGAATTTAGTATTATTTAGTATTCGATAATGGGATTTAAATAAACAACACTTCTGTTCTATTTTATTCACTTTATAATTTATTCGTTATTCTTCTTGAATCTGCTTTTGTCAGGAGGTACGTCACGGCGTCAGGATTTTTTATTGTAAAATTATATCGAGAATTATCCTGTTTCCCTTGCTAGCTAATTCAGATCCTATCCAACGAGTCCTTTGACGTTACAAGATGTGGAATTTTGTATTTATTTTGTGTCTTACATCTGTCGCTGAGAATTTTCTAAAAAAAAAAAGATTTATTTTTATTAAATTATTCACCAAATTCTGTTTTTAAAAATATAAATTAATAATTTTTGTTTTTGAGGGGGGGGGTGGCAGACCCCAAGCGAGAAGGGCAACGGGGATGATATCGAGACAAGCAGTTGTTCTCACTTCTAAACCAGCCAAAAAAGTACAACTTTTCTGCCCCGAGTCCACAAAACTAAATTATTTCTCTGAACGTACAGAACTCGCTTCAGAAAACCGTAAATTATTTTTTTTATCAACACAAAACCCCAGATGTTTTTTTTTTTTCATCAATAAATATAAACAAAAACTTTTGCATTTTATTTTGCAATAACTAATTTCACAGCTATTACACTTAACTCAACATTTTACTCCCATCAAAATCCACGAAAAAATCCCATTCTCTGCTGATCGTAAAAACATTTTTAATGAGAAAAATTCACTGTAATTACGTTTTTCCCGGAATATGATGTTGAAATCGGTCTTATTTTCACTCGTTCGTTCCCAGAAAAAAAAAACCCCAACACAATATCAATCTCGTGTTGCACCGAGTAAATCGTTTGCGTTGCATTTCTCCCTTCGTAACTAGACGTTATTATTACATATCGATCCTCTAACAATTGATGTGGCGATGCCCTGGGGGGCGGGGGGGGGGGGTGTGAGCTGCGCCGAACCTCAACTGTGAAGATTTTGCATGTTCCGACACTCTGATTTACAAATTTTTTATTCACAACAAACCGTCTCTTCGTGCCGTTGCAAATCGTTCGTGCGTTAATAAATCAATAAAAAAAAAAAAAAAAAAAGAAATGAATGGGGTAGAGATAGGGGATGATTTTATGGTGATAAGGGGAGTGCTATGATACTCGATGCACGCGAAAACACAGAGCCTTATTAAATTGTTAAAATAAAAGAAAAAAAATATGAATGTGTGGGGGGAATTGAGAAAGTTGAGGTCGACATGAAATCGATTGTTTTCGATTTCTTTTTTTTTTTCTTTTTTCTTTTTATGAATTCTCTTTTGTTCTTTCATTCGAAGCATCTGCTTTTCTATGATCCTCCACCTCCTCCTCCTCCCCTTACCCCCCCCCCTCCCCCCAACGATTCGATTGTTGTTCTTAGTGTACAATTACCGGTTGAAGGTAAAAGCTGAAGGAAGCACGCGACACGATTACATACGCATTTTATTTACCTCTCCCTCATTGAAGGCTAAACCCTGGCCTCACAGTGTGGACAAGAATTATTAATTATGAAGTGGCCGTTATGTGGACTTTGAAACTGTCGGTGAACCCTTGTTGCATAGTTTTGTAAAGATGGGGAGGGGGAGAAGTTTTATGAGTTATTCAGAGAAATTGGTCAATCAGTTATTTATTTGCAAATCGATTTGTGGAGGGTTGGGGGGCAGTTGGGGGAGGGGGTAGGGGGTAGGGTTGGAGGGGGAATGGAGAGGTTTTGTTTGATGTGATGGACACGTTGGAATGCTGAATGTGCTTTGATGGAGGGATATTTTTTTAGGGAAGTTTATATTGTGATGCGGTGGGGTAACTTTTCGAGGTAGTTCAGTGAAGGGTTTGATGGGGTTTGGGGTTGTTTAGAGGGGGTGAACTCAGTGAAATGTATATTTGTAATATATAATATATTATATATAATGTATAATATGTAATATATAATATATAATGTGTAATCTGTAGTATATAATAGTGCAAAATGGCCGCGAGGGTCATTGCATATCTCGAAAAGGATCGCCTAATAATTCTTAAAAATTATATGTGTGTGTAGATATATACATATATATGTAAATTATGTATTATCATGTATTTTTCTCTCTAATTCTAATTCTCTTAGAATTTTTTTTTCATATATATGTATATTATAGTCATCCACGTCGATTTGTTTTTGGTACCGTCATTTGAAATACAAAATTCAACACAATATATATAACATATAGTACATAATATATGATATATAATATATAATACATTACGCATAATAAATTATATATTATATTATATATCTGACATTTCCATCAATTTTCATAAAACAATTATTCCCAATCCCCTCAAAAACGCCTCAAATCCATAAAAAAAAATAACTTCACTCAATTAAATAATTTCTAATGCATTACAAATTCCATTAATCACTCTAAATCATCCTAAAATCGTTCAAAAAATTCACGTTTAGTATCATAAAAAAATTTCACCCCTCGTACAAAATTTTTCCTCAATTTTACGACCCACTCGTGCCTCCAACATCCGGAAATGGAGGGGATACACCTGGACTATCGTACTTCCGGTATTCTTCGTCTTCCTAGACACTCCACACGTCCTCAACATCCGGTACTGTCTCATTGTCATCTCTCCCCCTCTCCTCACCGCCCCTCGTAGAGTCTATTTGCGTGAAATTTTAAACGTAAAAAAAATTTTTACAAAATTTCTGTTTAAATTCCACTCGAAAAAAAATACAACTTTTGAATGGATAAAAAGCTTTTTCGTGTACCCAAGTCTTCAGTACACAATTGTGTACTTCAACTCCCCCCCCCCCCACAAGCCCCTGTCTCTCTCTGTCTCTCTCTTTCTCTCACAGGTTAATTATTTGCGAGTGAAAAGAAAATTATCGGAGTTATTGAAATAGCGAGGAGAGTCGATGAAGTGGTCTGGGAGGGGTTGGGGTCGTCTCTTGGTAAAATTGAATGTCTTTTCATGAACATATGATGGATAAACACAGGCACATGTCATGTACATGAGGAGACGAGAACATTTCCCAAAGGAGTTTGTAGTGATGATGGTTGGGGGGTCCACATTGTTCCTCGAGCTATTGTACGACGATAGAATTTTTTTTTTACATTCGGTTTGAATCTGTGAGGGGTAACTGGGGGAGGTTTTTTTTTTTTAGTTTTGAGAATGAAAGGGAGGAAATGTTGTGGAGGTGCAGGACAACAAATGTCATTTTTAAATGGGAAGGGAGTGAGGATTTTTTTATATTAAAGTTTGTCGGAATTTCAAACGAATTAAAACGATTCAGGCGAATTTTAATTTTATTTTGATCGTTGGGGTTGGGGGGTGGGGTGGGGTAAATTGTTGAATGGTAAAGGAATTTGTGGATTTTTTTTTTATGTGGGACAATAGAATTTTTTAGGAAAATGTGGAGATTAAAAATAATGAGTGGTAATCTGGGTGAAACCAGATAAAACTGCATTTTCATTTGAAATTCATAATTAAATTATCTCGTTAGTTGGTGGACATCGATTAATGGATACCACAGGGATTTTATGCAATTTTTTTGCATGAAAATATTCGTCTTAATGAAGTGCATTAGCACTCAGCATGAAAAACCGCAGGTGATCGATCGATCGTTTGTGTTTAATGATCAATTGCCGATGATGAAGAGCGAGGGGGGGAGGGATTATATGTCGTGACATGCGACACCTGCCGGTAACATCAAACAGCCAGCGGTGAGTCAATGACAAAGGCTGAATTTATAAAATTCTGATGAAATTCGATCTCTTCGAGCGATGAAAATTCAGACGCCATTTTTTTAATTGCATATTGAAGACGATATTGTAGTAATTAACAAAGATAAAGTAGTTTGTGTTTGATGGGGTTTTTGTGACAGCTGATTGAAACTTAACAAAACAAATTGCACCGACGATTCAATTTTTTTTTGTAAATTTCCTATCGAAATTTATTTTTTTTAGATTTTATTAATAAAATGTTTTACAGTCCACAAAATTAATTAAAACTCATCCCTAACATTTTTTTATTGAACTTCACTTCATTTATAGTTAATCTACCAAAACGCAATTTTTATAATTTTTTCTAGTAATTTTTACTAAATTTTTAGAAAAGGAATAAATAAAATGTTTTACAGTCCACAAAATTAATTAAAATTCGTCTCTAACACACCACAAATTTAATTAAAACTCATCCCCCAACATTTTTCTATTAAATTTCACTTAATTTACAGTTAATCTATCAAAACCTGAATTTTGTAATTATTTTCTGGTAATTTTTCCTGAACTTTTCTCGTCGTCTGCCTCAACATCTCCACCGAGTCCCCAAGAATATCATCTATCTTCCCCCGAAAGAAATTATACCCCAACACATCAGAAGAATAACTAAAACCTTTTGTATCTTCACGATAAAACAAAATTAAAATAATAATTTAAATTAATTAATTAAGTAAAATAAAAGTAATGATGACTGATACGTAGAATAAATCGAATTGGCGTTGAATGAGATTGTTTGGCTACGATTTGAAAAATTTAAAAGTGAAAAAATTGTAAAATCAATTGTCAATAGAAAAAAAACAATTGTCAGCGACGCGAGAATATTTCCAACGTGAAATAACGTAACGGGGATTGCTCAACGCCCGTCTTAAAGCCGATGGAACGTTCCAAGTATTGACCGGTCTCAATTTCCGAGTCTGCGATGTATAGATAGAAATTTCCCATTCACCCTCAATAATTCAGTTCACCGCCTATTAAATAATTCACTCGTCTTTATTGATAAGACGTAAGATGACTCCTCGGGGTCCTTGAACGATTAACAAATACGGTACGGTTGCGGATTTAAAAATAATAAGTTGAAAAATGTGAAAAAATCGAGAGCAATTTGGGAAAAAAAAATAGGTAAAAACTAGGGATTTTTAAAACTAGGGGTTACAACTGTTTTTGTAACTAGTTCGGTAATTAGTATTAATTATGTCAATGAAAGAAAGATTTGGAAGAAAATGTTGAAAATTTTTTTTCTCAACTTTTTCCAAATTTTTATCAAATCGAGACCTTGAAAAATAATTGAGGGGAAATTATCTGCATCAACTTGTTGGAGAAGTAAATTAATTAATTAATTGATAGAATGAGTCACTTTTTTTATAAGAAATTCGGTAATTAATATTGAAGATGTTAATTGAAGAAGGATTTGAAAAAAAATGTCAGAAATTTTTGTCTCAATTTTTTAAAACTTTTATCAAATCGACATCTTCAAAAAAAAATGCAGGAAAATTCACTTCATCGACTTTTCGGGAAGATAAATAAATGAAATAATTAATTAAATGAGGAACTATTTTTATAACAAATTCAGTAATTAATATTAAAGATTTCAAAAGATATATTGAAATTTTACGTCTCATTTTTTTAAAGAATTTTTGCCCAATCGACATCTTGGAAAAAATGGAAGCAAAAGTATCTCCTTCAACTATTTGAAAAATTAAATAAATTAATTAATTAAATACGTAAAAGGGATAATTTAATCCTTTAATTATCCCAAAACTACTCTTACGCATTTTTTAAAAATAAACTTGAATAAATAAAATTAATCCCTAGAACCCTGACGTTCCCTGAAATTTTCTTTTTTCAAAGTTAACTACGAATTGATTTTTCAACAATTCAATTTTCGTTTAAACTTCGATGAAATGTAGACTTTGCCTGTCTTTGAAGTCAAGAAGGGGGAGAAATCCAGTTAAGAGGCAGTTGCTTCCGGATGATAAATTTTACGTTAAAAAAATCCGTAAAAAGGCCGTGTATCAGGATGAACCTTCATGGATTTTCTGCGGGGGCAAATGGTCTCCCTCAATTTGGAAGGATCAAAGTCCTGGGATTGCGAGTGGTGGAGATAGTGTGGGGGACATGACCGCGCCTATACTCGGCCCGGGCCAACCGAGAATTCACGAAGACGACCGAGAATGCGAGCTTTCGTGTGGAAATGCTTTCAGTCAACCCTCAAGGTCATTTTCGTGGATATACGGGGGTCGCGAAGTGGGGAATGTCCTTGGTGGATTTTTTATTTAAAAAGGTAGAAAATTCCACACTAAAAGTCTTGATAATTTATTCTCGCTTAATTGGTTTGTTTTTGGAAAAGGACAGAGAGAAATTTTTCAAAAAATGTTTAGTACGAGGACTGGAAAAAAATTTTACGCTGTTGAGGTGAAATTTTGGAAAATTTTTGGGAAATTCTGTAGCGAAGTGATAAAATGCGATAAGCTGAGTTATCTTTGAGCGGAGTTTTTGAGGTATTTCTCCGAATCTAAGAGAGATAGCGGATTTTTGTGTTAACATTTTTTGTAGTACTCACTTCGCCCTACAAAAAAGGTCCTGATGAAAATTTTGATATCTCCTCTAAATTTCGAGATATTCATTCAAAATTGTGAATGAGTAGCGGAGTGGTAAAATGCGATAAGTTGAGTTATCTTTGAGCGGAGTTTTTGAGGTATTTCTCCGAATCTAAGAGAGATAGCGAATTTTTGTGTTAACATTTTTTGTAGTACTCACTTCGCCCTACAAAAAAGGTCCTGATGAAAATTTTGGTATCTCCTCTAAATTTCGAGATATTCATTCAAAATTGTGAATGAATACCGGAGAGGTGAAACGCGATAAGTTGACTCATCTCTGAGCGAAGTATTTGAGCAATCTCTCCGAATCTAAGACAGATAGCGCGATTTTTGTAATGACACTTCTAATAGCACTCATTTTACTCCATAAAAAAGGTCATAACAAATATTTTGCTATCCCCCCTAGATGTCGAGATATTCACCAAAAACTCCCCAACAGTCAACCTAGCGACTTATCTCCTTTTACCTCCTCGTGACTCAACTTTTATCAAAGTTTCGGAAAAATTTCTTTTTAAGTCAATAACATTATCAATACCAGCACTGGAGATTTTTGGGTATTAAACAAAACAATGGAATTCATTTAATTAATGATCTCTTTCATTTTACTTCAGATTTGGACTTAAAGTTGCATTAAAATATTAAAAAAATTGAAATAAAATTAAATTAATTATGCGATTTAATATTTTTCTTTATTTTTTCCATTAATAAATATAATATATAATATATAACAAGTAATATATAATATATAATACGTAATATATAGTATATAATATATTTTAATTACAAAATCCAATGGAATAAATGTCCACAGATGTTTCCCAAGAGAAATAAATTTCCCTAAAAAACTTTGATCAAATACTCTCCCCCAAAATCTACAAAAAAAGTAAATTGAAGACTCAACTCTTGAATTCTATTGAACCCACCTCTCAATTCGACAGTCTCTCATGAATTTCTTATGATCCAATGTCCTTCCTCCTCGAAACAATTCCCCTCCTCCCGCACCAGTTGAAAGCGCAACAGAAGTGAAAACACTTTTTTTTTTTTCTCAGGACCCGTTCCCAATTCCGAATTTCATTCACCGGAAGCTTTTTCCCTCTTCTCTCGCCCTTTTATCCTTTGGACAGACCGGAAAAAAAATTCAATTGACCATGACAATGAATCTCATTTCCCTCATCCCTCACGTGAAATAACATTCTCCAATGGCCGAGGCTCATCGGGTGGGTGAAGAGACCTGGGGACTGGGTCTCGTTCAGCGATCAAATTTTTTTTTATTCAGTCGATTCCATTCGATCGAGTTGATGGGGATTTTTATTCGAATTAAAATGACTGCGACAGTTTAGAGAAAAATGTAGCGATTGAACGGAAAAATACGAGAGGAAAATTCATTAGTTTTGTGGGGGTGAAAGTAAATGTGATATTGGGTTTGGGGAACTGTTGACCGACGGTGAGGGTTTGTGGTCGATCGATGAATTTTTTTTTTTTATTGATAGAGACGCCATTTCTGAATTTTAATTCTTGAAATATTTTTTTGCTGTTGAATTTTTAATAAATTATTTTTTTTTATATTAAGGTTCGTTTTGTAGAGGAATCTTACGATAAAATTATTGAGTCGTGGATTTGTTGATGAGGGGTATTCATTTATTGTTCATTATTTATTTATATTTATTTGGTATTTATCGGTATTTAGTTATTATTAAATTGAACAAATCGTGATACGCAATAGGAAATCATTTATCTGCGATTTTTATGAGAAAAGAAAAAATCTGGACGATTTTGTAACTTTTCAATTTCATCATCAAACGAAATACAAAATTGTCACGTGATGTTGCCCGAAAAGGTCAGATTTAACAGACAATTTTCGATTTAATATCTCTCCAAAAGGGAACATTTTCGAAAGTACAATTTTTATTAAATTTGTAATTTACTCAAAAGTACCAGTAAAGCAACTAAAACCTTTTGCTTTCCCAGCCACTAAATAACTAAAAACTCACCCCCAATATTTTCGATTCAAATTCACTTAATTTACGATTGATCTATCAAACCGTAATTTTTACCATTTTTTCCTCATAACTTTCATTAAATTTCCTCTTCATACCCATCACCACCACCACCGGATCTCCAACAAGACCGTTCATTGTCCCCAAAAAAAATCCCACCCCACGACTCACGAAGAATAAATAAAACCTTCTTCAGCCCCAGCCACTAAATAACTAAAAACTCACCCCCAATATTTTCGATTCAAATTCCCTTAATTTACGATTGATCTATCAAACCGTAATTTTTACCATTTTTTCCTCATAATTTTCATTAAGATTCCTCTTCATATCCATCACCACCACCACCGGATCTCCAACAAGACCGTCCATTGTCCCCAAAAAAAATCCCACCCCACGACTCACGAAGAATAAATAAAACCTTCTGCAGTGCCAACCGCAAAATTAATAAAAACTCATCGGCAACAATTGCCCTGACTGCAGGAAGTGGTCACTCTGGACAATTTCATCCCTAAAAAGTCCCGGAATAGTGAGTTGCTTGTGCCCTGGTTTTGATCCACCCCGTTGTGAAATACCGTAGCTCTCATTCTTCAACCGGACGTGGTTCTTCTCAAAGAGGCACAACGTGCACGGTATCATATCGTCCAGCTGGTAAACAGCTGCCCACATCCTGTCTCACGTTTACTTACGTCTCAGCGATGTCCGTGAATTCAGTCTCTTCTTTTATTTTTTTTTCCCCCCATTCCCCCCCCTCTCCCCCTCCCGATTTTTCTCTCATCCCCACCACAGCATGCCTC
This sequence comes from Diachasmimorpha longicaudata, assembly GCF_034640455.1. Lineage (NCBI taxonomy): Eukaryota > Metazoa > Arthropoda > Insecta > Hymenoptera > Braconidae > Diachasmimorpha > Diachasmimorpha longicaudata. The sequence continues at coordinate 2,437,603 of NC_087242.1, forward strand.
ACGTGAAAGAAAATAAAAGAGAATGGTAACACTGGTTGGCCCAAGATGGTGGACAGGTGCGCAGTGGCACGCGACCGCTTCACTCCTTTATTTATTGTTTATTGTCTTTAACATTAGGAGATCGAACGCGCTTTGGCGCGCCGTATTTATGCGAAATATCAAAATTAAATGACTTTTGAATTCAAATTACCCGCCTAGACAGCTGTGAACCAATGAAGAATCAGTGGGACAGAGTTTCGAAATATCGATAGTATCGATGTTTCTTCGGTTGACAACTGAGCGGTGCGGCCTCGGCGTTGGTGTGGGTTTTGCTTTCGATTCTTCAGTAATCGATTATCGATTGTCGAATGATCGATAATGACTGTTACGTAATCGATTATCTGAATGAAATCCGTTATGTTTGATTAGTGACCTGTCTCGCTTTTGAAATATGATCGATTATCGATTGTCAAAAGATCGATTATGACCATTAATCGATCATCTGAATGAAATAATCGATTATCTGAATGAAATCCGTTATGTTCGATTAGTGACCTGTCTCGCTTTTTAAATATCATCGATTATCGATTGTCAAAAGATCGATTATGACCATTTATCGATCATCTGAATGAAATAATCGATTATCTGAATGAAATCCGCCATGTTCGATTAATCACTCGTTTTATTTTTGATGCAGGATCGATTATCGATTGTCAAATAATCGATCATGACTATCAGATGATCGATTATCTCCGTAAAATCCGCCATGTTCGATTAGTCACTCGTCTCGCTTTTGATGCAGAATCGATTATCGATTGGCAAATGATCGATCATGCCTATTACATAATCGATCATCTGAATAAAATCCGCCATGTTCGATTACTGACCCGTCTCGCTTTTTATATAGGATCGATTATCGATTATAAATAATCGATCATGACGATTGTTTATAATTTATGATCAGATGATCGATTATCTCCGTAAAATCCGCCATGTTCGATTTGTAACTCGTCTCGCTTTTTAAATATGATCGATTATCGATTGTCAAATGATCGATCATAACTATTACATAATCGATTATCTCCATGAGATCCGCCATGTAACAAAATTAATTCAATTTCCCGACGTTTGCGTTCATTTTTTTTATTAAAAAAAATGAAATTGTCCATTTGTCAACATCCGAAAGTCCTTTTTTATCTACAGGACTATTTCACAAAGCCCTGATGCTCGATACTATTGCGCTACCGGCGTGATATATGCATTAAACACACTCACCGGTCTCGCGAGACTTGAAGATAAAAATCGCAAACTTCTCAGCGGTTAAACGTATCGTTTTTCTCCGATAAGGATCGAACAAAAAATAATGCCGAGGGTAAACGCGTGCTGCACTTCGAGGTTAATTGGACGGAAAATGTGTACATTCACTCGATGAAACGTTTTATAAAATTTCCATTAATTAAACTATTACGTGTTGATAAAATATTTTATATAAAACTTCTGTCGTAAGTGTCTGGACTGGGACAGTGAATATGATTTTATGGCTTCTGAGATTCTCTCAGATCTACGACAGCGAGAAAAATAAATTCTATGCAATAGAAAATCTATTGATTGATCCACATCGTTCATCGATTGAATATTTGCAAAAGTGAATGCTATTGCGTGACATAACTATCGATTTATTTTGAATTTTTTTAACTGGAAAATAATGAGATCAACTGTATAGATTTTCTTTGTTGTTATTTAGTTTTTAGTCGATGCAAATCGATGTCTGTGATATCAGATATCTCGTCCAATTAAATCACGTCATTATCTAATTTATTAGGCTCACGATATCTCGCGAAAAAATATTCGTTCGATCAAAAACAAAATGAATTGATGCAACAAAATATTCATTTGGTCTATAAGGTATTTGTTTTATCTACATTTGAGTATCGATTTTTTTATCGATAATTGATATCTGGAAATAACCGATGTCATCACTAAAAAATTATCGAATTTCGATATTCGATTATATTTTTATCGATAATCGATTTATCAAGTTAATCTATATTAGTGAAGGAGAAAATGAGGTATTGTCAAATTATCGAATTTTCAGTTTCGAGAATCGATTATTTTTTATCGATAATCGATTCATGAAATAATCGATATTTATGCATCTCACATCCGGTCGACCGTTCAGAGTCCTGCGCACGGCCTCTTACCCTACAAATATAAAAAAAACGTATTTTGCCATCTCGAATCGAATCGAATCGAATCGAAAATATCGAAGTCCTGTCCCACCTTTTTATTCATTTGTGGCGCGAAATTCAAAGCTTTTCAATACTCGTATGAAATTCCCAGCTCCCGCCCTGGCAGGAGATGAGGAATGGCCGACAGTCGGCCGACTGTCGGCCAGCATTGGCTAAATGTCGGCCCACTGTCGGCCATTCCTCATCTCCTGTTAGGGCGGTCCACTTTGCCCTGCTCTACCCCAATACTCTCGCCGTATAAATCATGCGATTGATGAAGTAATAATTTTTTTTTTCGCCGTTGCAAGAGCAACTGAACGAGACGTTTTGTTGCAACCGTTCAGTTTTGAAGGTTGACAACACAGGTGCTGGTGTAGCTCAAGATTTTTCGCTTTCAGAGCTCAACGTGTACAAACACCTGTCGCCATGGCGCGTGCGCGATGCATCTGCTACCACTGGGCGTCCAATGCGCGGCCCCCGGGCATGCGCACTCGGTTGAAATAATCGGCGATGAGTTTCTTTGATGATAAGCGAGGAACAAAGCGTACGAAATCGTTGCTAAATCGGTACGGGTCATAAAAAATTCAACGATTCTTCGATAATACTCGAGGCTGTATAAACAAGTTTAATGCCGGTGAGGAAATAAAATTTGCTTTACCACTTCAATGTAACGAGTAAAAATGGCGGCAACATTTTTTGGATAATGACTCCTATTTTTTTATTGTTTACTGAAGCAGATTAGGTTTTAGAAACTTTGAATTTCCCGCTATGAACATAGTAAACATCGATTATTTTCATAAATCGATTAAAAAATAATCGAAACTCGAAATTCGAGAATACTGCATTTTCTCCTGTAGTAGTAGGAAATGGAAAGTGCGTGTGTAACAATCGATTATTTTTATAAATCGATAAAAAACAGTCGATTACCTTCATCAATCGATTAAAAAATAATCGATTCTCGAGTCTCGATATTCGAGAATCGTACGACTTTGCCTTTGGTAGTAGGGACCGGAGGTGACGGACACAAAAATATCGATTGTGCTCAGAAATCGATTAAATGAACAATCGATTATCGAATTCCAAAATCGACATTTCGATATTTTTTCGGTATTTTGAAAATGATAATTCTCAGAATAAAGCGATTACAACTGATTATCTGGCAAAGACTCGACACTCGAAATGACTCGTTAAGAGCTTATTTGTACACAATAGCGTCATGAGTTACTTCAGAATTAACTCATAAAATCCGACATTTTAGTGTCGCTTTCCCATGTTCAGGGCATTCAGTTGATCATAAATATTTGAAACATCCGACTCTTGTCGTACCATGCTATTCACTCGGCTCAAGGTCATGTCTAATAGTCGGTGGTGAACGTTGATTCAAGAGGGGAAAGTAAAATGGCAAAGACCGGGAGATGGAATCTCGTCCGTTATGTTATGACGCTGAATATTAGACTCTTCAAGTCCCTGGGATAGATGGCGTCAATGCTCACTCAGACTAGTCACGTTTTTCATGGTGAGAGAGAGTGTGTGTGTGGGTGGGAGACATTCAACGATAATGTGGGTCACTGGGAAATCGTCATTATGGTGATGTCATTCGTCACGATTTTCTTTATTTCGTGGGAGAGTTTGTTTGAATGGAGTCACCATTTTGGTGGATTATTCTGGGGCAATTATTTCTTTTTCTGTGGCGATGCTATTGTTCAGAATTTTTTCGATTGTTTTCGAGGGGGATTCGACCTGAAACTCGGTCACACGACGATTTTCCTAGCAATAATCGATTTTTGTATCTCGAAATTCGAGATTACGGCATCTTTTGCTTCAATAATACCGGCGCCACTAGTAGTCGATTATCGATTTTCCACTAATCGATTATCGATTTCAACTAATCGATTATCAATTTCAACTAATCGATTATCGATTTCAACTAATCGATTATCGATTTCCACTAATCGATTATCGATTTCCACTAATCGATTATCGATTTTCAAATAATCGATTATCGATTTTCAAATAATCGATTATCGATTTTCAAATAATCGATTATCGATTTTCAAATAATCGATCATGACCACAAAATAATCTAGTATTTCCATGGAGCCCCCATGTTCGATACATGATACATGTTTTTTTTTAGTCATGAGAAAAATCGATTATGTTTACAAATCGATACAAAAAACAATCGAATCTCGATAATTCGATAATTCTTTATTTTCTCTCAGAGGTATCGATGTCCTCTTCAATTATAGATGAAATCAATCATTTTCACAAATCGATAAATAACAATCGATCTTCAAATCTCGAAAATCGCTAAATCGATAAGTCGATAATTTCGATAATTCATCATCTCCTCTTAGCACGGAAGCTCATAAAAATCCATCATTCTTCCCCTAATCTATTATCAAACGATCGATCATTACCATGACACAATCGATTATCCCCACGACTCCCTCCCCTCCCCCAGTTCCATATATGAGTACGGTATCTCTCATAATACAGCACATAAATTAAGTTAGCCACATAAACCATCGGCTCACATCACACCTAAGACTTTTCCCCATTGGTCAATATTTTCGAGGCGGGAGATTCAAATCCAACGTGTGGAGTCCACATACCGTCTCCCTTCACTGAAACATACAACAAATTTCCGAAAAATAGAAAAATAGAAAATCACCAAACATTTCTCCCCTTAAATTAACAATTAATTCGTTAATTAATCCTTCTCTACACGGGATAAACAACAACAAAAAAAAATCAGATGAATTAGCGAATAGTCCCCGTAAATTGGAGCAAAAAAAATCTTGCACTCGATAAATACTTTAAATTACTCCAACAGCCCCAGGAATTCCCCTAAAAACTCGTTTCCAGAAATAATAATAAAACTCTCGGCAACAATGCGCCTGAGAAATCCATGTACGGTAGAATCCTGCCAGTTCTACCATGGGCTTGAGCCTGGTAAAATGCTCTAACGCAATTTCCGCAAGAAACACAGCTCGATATGGTAGGATGAACCACGGGAACTCGACGAGAGTGAACGCATACAAAAGAACGCGTTGTGGCATTTGTAATGCGTCCCGCGGGCACCGAAGAGGGTGGAAAATAACCAGAAGAGGAGGAAGGACGACAAAAAAAAAAATATATATCATTCGTTTTACTCATTCGTCTGGCAAAGTGGGTGCGATGAACTGAGGGTGACTTTTTTTACTTAATTAAACGGTTTATTGAACATGAAGTTCTGGGCTCATTAAGGAGATTCATTTATTTTCGCTCGGTTGAAGGGATTAAATTCTCGATTTAATGTCATTACATGTAAATTTAGGGAATAAATTATTTATTTGTATTGATCCAGAGATGGTCTGCTGGTGTCGACTATTGTGATAAGGAATTATTTCGATATTGATAGGAACGTTCGGCATTAAGGTAGCGCCGGTATCAGGTCGCTGTTTTACCGACTGTAGGTTCACGTGCGGAATTTTCCGATTAATTGTGTCAGGAAAATTCGGAAAAAATTATGTATAGCTTGTGATGGGTATATTGACGTTCGGGGAGGGTTCATAGTTTTTTTAATAATTTTTTTTATAAATAAATATCAGAATTTGTTCTTCTAACGGTAGAATTAATTAAGTATTTATACACGATGGAACTACCCTCTCCCCTACCTGCAAATGACTTTTAATAATTATCTCGAACAGGACTTTTATTGACTTTGTTATTATTAATTATTAATCATTAATTTAGTTTCAAAGAGAATATTTTAGATTGAATCAAATTTAAATTGAACATTCAATTAAATTAATATTTGAAATTAAAACAAATTGGAACTGAAAAATAAATTAAATTAATATTTCCAAAAAGTTCATAATAATAATATTTTTTTATTTTGTTTGGTGTTACAAGACATGTGTTTCACCCCTTCTCTGCTTGCTCCATTCTTAATTTATATATTCAAACCCTAACAAGTTCATAAATAAATATACAAAAATATTTTTGTCACTCCAATTTTTTATCTCAATCTAAAGAAATTCAGTGGCTTGACCAAACGTTTTCCCGGTCACGTGTCATCAAAACACCTTCCCCCTTCCCCCCCAAGCTCGTGTACAAGCTCAGTATCATAAAAATTCACCCCTCTCGACACCTCATAAATTAATTAGCACGGTTGCCGAGAAAGGGGGCGGTGCTGAAGCAAAAGGCGCAGAGATACAAGATATCCAAATGCAAATTAATGTCCCACATAGTCCACACTCTGTCCCTTCGACAAAATTAAAAATTTAAATAAACAAATTGACTCGTGACATTAACTCCCCCGAGAAAAAACCTGAGGGGTCGTTCATTGTGGAATTTAGTGACCCCATGATTTTAAATTTCATCGATATCATCGATTTTATACAGCGATTTGCTCGGATTATTTAAACATCACTAAATAGTTCCTTCACCCAAATATTTTTACCTAATCACTTGTGTATAAAAATCATTGTCCGCCAAAGATCTTCTAAAATTCATCCGAAGGATCATCGGAAGATCTCTTTGATGATCCCAAAGATTCTTCATCAGATAATATCTTTCTCTGAAGATATTTCTACTCAGATAATGAAAAATTCTTTAAAAAATCTCTCTTCTGACCCCATTTCCCTCCAAAAATTCTCTTCCGAAGATCTTCCAAAGAATCCTTAAGGCCCACCAAACAGATCTTCCGATCTTACGATAATTTTAACTTTAAAAATATAAATACAAGTTCATTTAACATCACTAAATAATTAATTCACCTAAATCCTCATCTCACCCCAATGACTAGCCTATAAAAACAATTCTCCCCCAAAAATCTTCCAAAACGCTTCCGAAGAATCATCCAAAGATCTTCCTGAAGATCCTAAAACCCTCTTCATCAAAAAATATCTGTATCCAAAAATATTCTGCCCCCCCCCCCTTTGAAAAATCCTCTAAAAAAATCTCTCTTCACCCCCATCTCCCCAAAAATTCTCTTCCGAAGATCTCCCTCCCCCCCCCCCCCAGATCTTCCAAGAACCTCCCCCCGTCCATCTCCACACCGAAAGACCTTCACCCCCCAGAAATCTTCCTCCCAACCCCTCCCTCTCTCCAATTATTTCTTCAAGACACCACACGACCTTTTTCACCCCCGAACCCCCTTAAAAAACCCCCAAAAAAAAATTGTTATTCCTCCCCTAATCTTGATTTGGCGGACACGCACGTGGACACACCATCCAAACGACTCATTCAGCCCTCCCCTTTCACTTTCCGTCAAGACCAATTTGTTTATTCGCTCAGTCCACTGGAAATGGCAAAAATCAATACCGGAAGTCGCTCGTGTTCTGATTTGTTAAACAACACGTGGCCCCATTGCGCAAGACTAACAATTTGTTATCGTTGCACAATGCAACTCCTCCACTGGTGTTTCCTCATTACTCGGATTGTGTATTTTTTTTTTCTTTTTTTCTTTTTTTTTTCTTCTCCGTTCGTGCAGTCGTCCTCGTTCATGCCCCGGGGGAGGCCTCAGCGCTCACTGACTTCCTCAGTCCAACTCTCTCTTCTGTTAATGGATAATACGAGTGCAGTACCTCGAGAGTACTTGCAGACTTGCATCCACCCACACTGTTGCGCTGTCTATTATGTGGGTCAGGAGGAATTTATCTTCTGATTATTTACGGAGCGTTGGAGTTATCGACGGACCTGGGGATTTCACGACTCGAATAACTCTTTATCGCGGGGACCTCGTTGGTAGACGTTTTATCATTTTTTTTTTAATTCCCTACGACGGGGGGGGGGGGAGTTCAATTTAGTTGACAGGAAGTTACGTAATTTGGAATTTAATTTTCGCGTTTGGAGATTTTTTTTTTAATTAGATTTTTGTGATATTTTTCCTGAAATTTCTATAATGTTTATGTCAATCGTTACTCTAATAGGAGATAAGGAATGGCCGACAGTCGGCCGACTGTCGGCCAGCATTGGCGGAATGCTTTAATGTGAGAATCTCGTAAGTTAATTACCCAGATATGAGATGAGGAATGGCCGACAGTGGGCCGACATTTGGCCAATGCTGGCCGACAGTCGGCCGACTGTCGGCCATTTCTCATCTCTTATTAGGGTAATTAACTTAAGAGACTCTCATGTTAAATTCCCCGATCGATTCCGTGATCGATGAGTAGAATGCGAGTTCCGTAATTTTTTTTGAGTATTTTTCTTCGTCAAGTGATTTCCTATTACGAATTCTGTGCAAATAAAATCCCCCGACGTCTTCCACTGTAAATATCTAAGTTCAACGTCCATCAGAGCCTCACCCCACTTCCGGGTCAAGACTGCACTCCCTCCCTCTCCCTCTGTGGATCATGAAAAAATTCAGCTCTCTCAGTTGCATCGATACGAGTGGAACAATTTCGCAATTAAGCCATTTCACTCATTCCCACCGAACAGACTCCTCGGAGTCACTGACATTTACTTCCTAGGGTCATGCGGTGAGTCATCTCATTCAAGTCATCGAACCGAGAAAAATTGTGTGAATGTAGTTTTGAGTGGGATGAATGGAAGGCGCGGGAAATTCATTTTATTTTGAATTTAAATTTAAAATTGCGGGAAAATCATTTTATTTTGAATTTAAATTCAGACTTTCCTGCGAAAAATTCAAAACCAAAAATTTCGGTTATGGCAAAGACAAATTTTTATCAGTTTAATTATCGTTTTTATTTTTTTTTTAATTATCTAAAGTGTTTAATCTGTACATAAGATCAACTCATCAATAGTTTTGTTTCCACTGTACGGTTTTGGACATTTTAGAAACAAAAAAAAATTTTTCCTTAAATAATATACGTTGTACTCACTACTATAATTATCCACATTTCTCTAAACAATATCCTCCCCCGCGTCAATTTATTAACAAACCTATCAATTTATTCTGCTCCAAAACCATCAAAAACGTCATCTGCCCTCAAACATCTAATTTCCATACCACGAGAAGCCACTAAATTAACAAAATAATTTCAATTAAAATTTTAAAATATCGAATGTCACAAGAGAAAAGTCGTTACGACGTCGAATATAAAAAATATATTTTGTCGAATATAAAAAACGCGCCTTGATTCAAAATTGTCCCTCGTGCAAAAGCTTTGTTAACGCAGCGTCTGTCGCACATTAAAAAAAAGCGGTTGATAACAATCGGTGAATTTGTCGTGACTTAAACAATGGGGTGAGCGCATGTAATTGAAGGGAAGAGTTATGTGTGGAGTGAAGTTGGCCCACCTTTCTTCTGGCAAATGCAAATGGCATCAGCTGAGCAACAGCCGTTCCGCTTGTCACGGCCTTCTTTACTCCCCTCAAGGCTGCACATCTTTTATATGCAGTTGTACCCAGTGCACATTGCAAAAGGCTTCCCCCCCTCCCCCCCATTTTAACACATTTATCAAGAGCAAACGTGTGCCAGTGTGACGTGCCTGGTTAAAACCCGAACGAGGTCATGATTGTGCAATTCTTACGTGTTAGCGAGCTTTATAATTTCATGCCACTTCCGGAAAGTTAAATAAACGGAAAATACCGCTTTTTAAATATTCGAAGGACACGGTATCAGATATTTACGTTGTTCTGAGAGGGAATGATTTATGGTAATTGTTTTGGGAATTTTTGTTAAGGTGGTTTTGTTGTATGTTGAAATAATAATGAGATTTTTATGAAAAGTGGTGGGTAGAGGGATTTAAATGTGATAATGACTCAGTTAAATTTTTGGAAAATTGGACGGGCCCGAAAAATAGTTAACAATTTTATTATTTTTGGATACAAATATAGTTGTTTTTTTTTTTAATTTCAAGGACACGGTATCAGATATTTAAGTTGTCCTCAGGGAGAATGATTTATGTTAATTGTTTTGGGAGTTTTTGTTAAGGTAGTTCTATTGTATGTCGAAATAATGATGACATTTTGATGAAAATTGGTAGATCGATAGATTTAAATGTGATAATGACTCAGTTAAATTTTTGAAAAATGGGACGGGCCCAAAAAAAAGTTATTAATTTTATTATTTTTGGATAAAAATACAGTTGTTTTTTTTATATTTCAAGGACACGGTATCACAGATAATTATGCTGTTCCCATGGGGAATAATTTCTGATTTTTTGAAAATGTTCGTTAAGGTAGTTAAGGTAGTTCTGTTATATGTCGAAATAATGATGAGATTGTGATGAAAATTGGTGGATCGATGCATTTTAATGTGATAATGATTCAGTTAAATTTTTGGAAACCGGGACGGGCCCAGAAAATCGTTATTAATTTTATTATATTTGGATAAAAATATAATTGTTTTTTTTTAATTTCAAGCACACAGTATCAGATATTTACGTTGTTCTGAAAGAGAATAATTTATGTGAATTGTTTTGGGAATTTTTGTTAAGGTAGTTCTATTATATGTCCAAATAATAATGAAATTTTGATGAAAATTGGTAAATCGATAGATTTAAATCTAACAATGACTCAGTTAAATTTTTGGAAACCCGGATGGGCCCAAAAAATAGTTATTAATTTTTTTATTCCCCGAAAATTAACATAAAATCTTCATCCCATAATCCCGATATTATTTTTCATTAAAACAATTTTGACTTTAATGATCATGATTTAACATCAGTCCTTAAAGTATATACGCACAATATATACGTAATATATATACATCATATATTATATTATATATATTATTACATTATTTCTCAAACTAATAAGGCGACACCTGCGCACCACGTGCGAGTTCACTTCTACTTTGAAAAAAAATCACGAATTGTACAACAAAAAATTCTGCAACTAATTTTGCATCAATTCATTGCTGTTCCAGGGCTATAAAATCCTTTCAACAAGTGCTATGGGTGGATCCAGGATTTCCCCGCGCCTGCGAAGTGCATTTTCGTCTCGGTTTTATGCTCAAAGTCCATGCCGACTTTGAAGCGGCATTAAAGCACTTGACGTTAGCACTCATCGACGCCAGTACACCGGCCTCATTTTCAAAACTCGAAAGTAAGTACTTGAAGAAGTTACTTGAGGGAAAAACTGGTCTCCAACTGTTTTCCAATTTCCCAAATTTCGGAGACAGTTTTGTCATAATTTTCAGCTCCCCAGAGGGGGGCGGGGGAAGGGGATCGCTCCGATTATAGATTTTTGAATTCTAATAATTTTCTACTAATCAATTTCTACTAATTGCGAATAAGTTTCTAAAAATCGAGGACAAATGTGGTTTTGTTGGAAAATTTATTTCTAGGAAAAATGAGAATTCAGATAAGTCACTTTTGAGTGTTGGTCAGTTTTTGATGAATATCTCGAAATCTAGGAAAGATAGAAAAATTTTCATAGAAGTCTTTTTTGTAGAGCGGATGAAGAACTTTAATAAATGTATTGACAAAAATTTTGCTATCTCTCTTGGATTCACAGAAATTTCTCAAAAACTCACTCGGAGATAAGACGAGATATCTTGTTTTTTTCACTTCACTACTGAACGACAGTTTTTGATGAATATTTCAAAATTGAGCACAAATAGCAAAATTTTTATAGAGACCTTTTTTGAAGAGCGAATTGAGGACTACAATAAAGCTGATAACAAAAAAATCGCTATCTCCCTTAGATTTGCAGAAAATCTTCAAAAACTTACTCAGAGATGAGGCAACTTGTGTCGTTTTTTCACTGCGCTACTCAATCACCATTTTTGATCAATATCTCGAAATCTATGAAAAATATCAAAATTTTTATGAGAATCTTTTTTATCGAGTGAATTGAGAGCTACAACAAACGTCATAACAAAAATTTCGCCATCTCCCTTAGATTCCGAGATATCCCTCAAAAACTAAACTCAGATAAGAATAACCTCCTCTCGTTTTCCAACTGAAGAAAAATTTGGATTTCCAAATCCACTCAAAAAAACTCTCCATCACCAGCTGCGCAGTTACTTATTAATTTTTTAAAACTCAACCAAAGAGTTTTTCCTTCTCCACGAAGGAACATCACGAACAGTTAACCAGTCTTTCCACAATGCATCCGCAACACTCGAGCGATCACAAAGGAAAAATGCCCCAGGTCTTCGAACCCTTGAGAAAAATTTAAAAAACCGGTACAACTTGTGTGCGCAGACCAAATAAAATGTTCGTCTCATCGCATTTCGAATTCTCTCCTTTTCCTTGGCTCACTTGGACTGACCACACTGACTCATAGGTAACACTGAAATGTTACATAAATATCCCAGTCCTCCAAGATTGCCCAGACGCTGTACCAGGAGTCATCGGCCTGAGCTGTCACTTGGATTGCGCCAGTGTAACCGGGTCAAGTTCAAGGAAGAAAGTGAACCGAGAAAATGAGACACGCCCCGTGAACAACTGCCACTGATCGATGTTTATGAATTCCTCTTGATCTGGTGTTCATCTGTAGCTCATTTGGGTCTCTGTATATTTTTTTTTATAAAAAAAAAATTTGATGGAGCGTCAAAATTTGATGAACAATATGAGATATCGGTATTTTTCCCTTCTGAACAGTTCATAATATTTTTTATCAATTTTTTTGGGCACGTGACTGAGTTGTTTTTGTTTAAAATATTGTGAGCTGTTTTGGATTTTTTTTAATTAATTAATTAATTAGTTAGGTAATTTTTAAAAATCATAACGTTCTTGGCGACGAAGAAACGTCTCCTCAGGGACGATGTCATGGACTTCTACTTTTGTTATTATTTTTTTTAATAGAAAAAGTTACGTTTTAGTTGAAAAAATTACACTGAGACAAAAAACAATTATTTGGGCTAAATATTTACTTCAGAAAATTATTTATTTTTTCAATTCCTCGTTTATGAAATTGAGTAATTACTTCACTTATATTATTCTAGGTCAGGATCATGTTAATTATAACGTTGAGTGAACTCCTGCAATAATTACGACCGTTAAATCATTCATCCAAATTCTGTCAAGAAAATCAGAATTTAAAAAACCGAAATAATTATTAATGAAGTGCGTTCAAGGTCACATATAAAATATTAATCTTCTAGAGGATTGTCATTATCATAATTCATACTTAAGTCGATTTCACTTTTTTCTGAGTACAGTTTTTGAGGAATTTCTGCAAATCTAAGACAGATATCGAAATTGTTGTCATGACATGTATTCAAGTACTCGATTCGCTCTACAAAAAAGGTTCTGATGAAAATTTTGCTGTCTCCCCTAGTTTCCGAGATATTAATTTTTTTCGAAGCACTTCCCCACATTTTTTTCAAGAATTTGTAAACCCATTAATAGCCAGAGCATTTGTTCATTTGAACGAGGAAAAATTTGGCTGAAAAATATTCTAATGTTAAACACAAATAGTTTTAAACATTTCGCTGTTGAAAACGACCGCAAGATGGCTCTACTGGAGTCTAGCAACGCCTGAGCGTCTTAAGGGCATCCTAACCTCTCACAACGTGCGTCACATTGTTTTGATTCAGAGTTTAGTTTTCAGAGTTTGTCTGGAGCAGATGAAAATTGCAGTGAAGGGCAAAGTTTAATTAATTAAAACATTAGGTTTGGAGGAGGAAGTTAATGACAATATCTTTAATTATTTAGAAGATATTGGAATTGTTGAGGTGCTTCGAGAGGACAAAATGACGAGAGGAACGAGTGTTTCAGGGCCAGGTACTACAATGAAGATCGAATATCGTAGGATTAAGCAGGAAATCGAACGTACAATCGGGACTTTGGGGCAAAATGGGCACGAAAAATCACTCTGAATGTCACAAATTGGATGTCGACGTTGTCACGATTTTATTTCAGAGATTAGATCTCCAATAATTGTGGCTACAGTGAACACCATTTGCTTCAACTCCAGTGACAGTGAACACAATTTTTAATTATATTAAAAATAAAAGGGAACAGATATATTATATTCTGCGATATATGAGATATTTATAAATATCAGAGACACTTGGACTACAGGAATTAACGTTCCTGATTCCTGGAGTTCGTCGTTTTTAACGTTTATGCAATAAAAATTGTGGAAAAAGTGGATTTCAGGGTAAAAAACAGATTTTACCTTTTGGTGCACAAGAAATACTCAGAAGACAAAGGAAAATTTTGTGATTTTGAGTTCACTTTGATTTCGATGTCCAGTAATAACACTTTTAGAGGTCTAACACGATCCTCCCAGACGATGATCTTAATCTGGTAAAAAAAACAACAAATTTTCATGAAAAATGTGTCAACAAAAAATTTTTGTTCTGGAAATTTTTGAAGAATAATTTTGACGAAAATCAGGTCCTGGGGGTTGATTTTTTAAACTCATTGACTGATGACTGGAGGATTACTTCGAAGCTGATGCTCGCCAGGGCAGGATAATTCATATTATCGAAACTCGCAGGCCGTATCGATAATGACAGCAATTCACGAGGTTCATTTCCACAGTGAGGGAGGTCCTCATATTTTTTCACCCGAGGGGGTAACAGGGGAAAAATCCCCACGAACATTTTGCAATTCCCAGTCGGGGAAAATTGACCCCCTGAGATATTTAAATCCAGTTGTTACAGCAAATTTGCATTGAATCATTTCTCATGAATCATCGGATGATTCTTGTACTGAGGCGAGGGAAGGCCCTGATGATTGGTCATTAAAAGTCATGACTGACTTCCGGAATGAGTTTTTTAAATGTCCTTGAAGGTCAAGTCGGCTGCCAAGGTTGGGACAACCGTGGAACTCCGTGAATCATTGAATTCAATGAAAAATCATCGTCATGGGAATTCCATGCAGAATGCTGCAGTTTCTTAATTACAGTTTTTGGTGAATATCTGGAAATCTAAGGACGATAGCAACATTTTCATCAGAACCTTTTTTGTGGAGTGGACTGAGAGCTACAAGAAATGTAATAACAAAATTTCCGCTATCTCTGTTAGATTCAGAGATATCGCTCAAAAACAGCTCAGAGATAAGGCGACTTGTCGTTCTGTCACTTCGCTACTCAATTACAGTTTTTGATGAATATCTTGAAATCTAAGGGAGATAGCAAAGTTTTTATCAGACCCTTTTTTGTAGACCGAATTGAGAGCTACAATACATGTGATAACAAAAACTCCGCTATCTCCGCTAGATTTGACGATATCGCTCAAAAACTCGGCTCAGAGATAAGCCAACTTATCGTTTCGTCACTCCCCCAATTATCGTTTTCAATTAATATCTTGAAATCTAGAGAAGATAGCAAAATTGTTAACAAACCCTTTTTTGTTAACCGAATTGAGAGCTACAACAAACGTAATAACAACAACCCCGCTATCTCCCTTAGATTCAGAGATATTCCCAAAACATTATAATCTATTTTTTATTCTTTTATCAATTTTTCAAATTTTAATCGAATTTTTTCTCTTCTTCTTCCAGTAAAATTCCATATTGCCCATCTCTACGAAGTCCAGGGGAAGTATCGTCTAGCGAAAGAGAACTACGAGACACTTCTGAAGGAGAAGGCTCTACCGTCACACCTGAAGGCTGATATTTGTCGTCAACTAGGTGAGTCTCATCACAAAAACACTTCCTAAATTATCAAAAAATCCCCTCTCTTTATTTCATCCCCTGGAACCTTAAATTCGCTATAAAAATCCGTCACAATGGATGAGAAAAAATAATGCCCAGTGAAAATGAAAGCGTCGAGGGGTCTAAGTTTAAGGTTGAACGACTACCCGACGTGGCAGACACGTGTATTGATTTATTCTGGAGTAGGGGGGTGGGGTGGAGAGGGGGACGTGGGGATGATGGGGTAGCGTTGGGGATGGAATCCACTCCTGGGTGAATCCAGTGGGGGTGGGCTTGGACGATTGTGGGAAGCAGACTTTCAGACCAAACACTGGCTCAACTAGTGTATGTCCCTGGCAGATGGCACGTACTACGAAAATTCATTTAAATTCTGGATTTTATTATTATTTTTTTAATTTGTTTCAATTTTGAGAATTGCATTTCGTTGGGATATTCTTGCCTTGGAGTTTGGCACTTGAATAATCAATTGGACGATTATTTTGGTGATTTTCAGTCCCTGGAAATATCCGGTCATTGGAATTAATTAATTCTGGGGGTCCAGGAATAGGAGGCTGAAGATGCTGAGCTTATGACCCGAGGATTTCCGGGATTGTAAATGGGTCAGGCTGGAGAAGAGTGAATGGAGACACTGTGGGGGGTTGGGATCTGCGGCTTAGTTGGTAGCAAGTCTCGTGCAGGCAAAGAAAATCTTTTCTAGGACAGGCATCAGGGGTTTTTGAATCGAAAAGTTCGTATAAAAGATTTTTCCGGTTCTGTCGGTTATGTTAATATTGGAGAACGACGAAAAATGTCAATTTATGTATTGGATAGTTTTGAGCATTTGATCCTGAAGGGAGAGGAGTGAAAACATAGTTAATGATATCAAATAGCTCTTTTCCTCGTGTTTATTAGCAATTTTTTGGGTTTTTAAGATGAAAAATTGTCTATTTTTGTGGTGGACAGTTTTTTGACTATTTAACACTCCACTAGAAACAGTTAACAACTATAAATGGTATCAAAGAGTTGTCTTTCTTATTTTTATTAGCCATTTTCCGGTTTTTTGAGACGAAAAATTGAGAATTTGTGAGCTGGACAGTTGCGATTATTTGATCCTCAATTGAGGGCAGTCAAAATATCTTTAACAATATCAAATAGTTCTTTCCTCCGTTCTGATTAGTAATTTTCCGGTTTTTTAAGATCAACAATTAACTTCGATCATTTGACCCTCAATTGCCAACAGTCAAAATATCTTTAACGACGTCAAATCGTTCTTTTCCTCATTCTTATTACTAATTATTGTTTTTTTGAGAATAAAAATTCACAGTTTATTTGCTGGACAGTTTTCCACAACTATTAACGATATCAAATAGTTCTCTTCCTCATTTTTATTAGCAATTTTCCGTTTTTTGAGACGAAAAATTGACAATTTGTGTACTGAACAACTTCAGCCAATTGACCCTCAATTGCCAGCAGTCAAAATATGTTTAACGATGACAAATAGTTCTTTTCTTCGTCTTTATTGTCAATTTTTCGGTTTTGTAAATCATCGATGGTAAAATATAATTTTTTGCTTCAACGATTTTACGATTTCCAGAGCCTTCAGGACCCCTCAAAAGTTATTGCCGAGGAGTAGCCTTTATTGCAGTACCTTCTGCTCGTTACATCACCTTGAAAATTGCTTTATGATACCCAACACCCAATCGATTTCACCATCACCTTTGTCCCTTGAATATTCCAGCTATTTTCTCCATATTTTTTCCCCCTCTCGACCTTCCCACTACCTCAGTCTTTCTTTATGATGACGAGATGAGGCACTAGGGGAAGGATGAAATACTTCCACGGGAATTTTTTTTTTTTTCGGGTGTAGCTAGTAGCTACGTGAGGAATTACTCGCACTTTATGGCGCTCAGCAGCAGAGTAATCCAAGTGGCTCTTCTTCGGGGTCAAACAGGGAAATAAAGAGGGGAGGCGAGGGTTTTGGGCCTTGCGCCAGGTGTTCGGTTTGGTGGGCTCGACGGTAGGGCAGGTTTAATGGGAAAATCTTGCATCAAGTGTAGGAAAAAAATCGTTGAGGTACTGTGACAAGTTGGGGTGAACTCATCAAGTCACTGGTGAAATATAATTTTTAATGGGGGTTTTATTAGCATCAGCGGTGAATGTTTAGAGCTTTATTTGATGGTCTGGAGGAAGGGGAAAGTTCAGTCGAATATTTTTTTTTTAATAGTGAACAAGAATTTATTTTGGGGGAAAGGGAATTTTGGATTGGGAAATCTGGAGGAATTGGGAACTTCAGGGCAATTGATCCGTAAAAATTGGTGAGCGTGAAGAGAATTTATGCAGTAAAAAATGAATTTTTTATTTGATAATCTGGGGGAAGTCAAAATTTTAGAGGAATTACTTTATAAAAATTTATGGAGATGGATGAAATTTATGGAGATGAAGCCCTGAATTTTTAATCAATAAAAAAGGTGGATATATCTCTGAAAATTAATTTATGACAACATTTGACTTTTCAAAAATATAAAATATTATCGAGACTGAAAAAGTTCTCAAAAAACGTAAAATAAAAATTATAAAATGTCAATTAGTTTAATTTTGGTTTTAATTCCTCTGCATGTCCTCTTCGATCTAAAAATTATCTTGATTTCTCTTTTGACAAGACATCCCTTCACCAAAAACCTCCTCAGGTACTTGTAGATCTCAAAAAACCCTCAAAAATTAATCCTCGAAGACAACATTTTACATTTCAAAAATATAAAATATTACAGAGACTAAAAAAGCTCTTAAAAAACGTAAAATAAAAATATCAAAATGTCAATCCCTTCAATTTCGGTCGTAATTCCTCTGCATGTTCCCTTCCTCAGGTACTTGTAGGTCTCAAAAAACCCTCAAAAATTACTCCTCCAAGACAACATTTCACATATCAAAAATATAAAATATTACAGAGACTAAAAAAATCCCTAAAAAACGTAAAATAAAAATGTCAATCCCTTCAATTCTGGTCGTAATTCCTCTGCATGTTCCCTTCCTCAGGTACTCATAGGTCTCAAAATATCCCTGAAAATTAATCTCCAGGGAAAAATGTCACATTTAAAAATCGCATTTTCCTCCTGTTCGTCAATAAATCTTCCCAAAAGTCCTTCCGCATACCCACCTGATTCAAAATTCAAACTCAAAATTTATCTGGAAGGAAACATCCTCCACAATATTTCAGCCTAATGGAGTACAATAAATTCTACGCCTATGTTTACACTGCAGTGAAGAGCCCAAGGGGAAAAGGGAATAGGACAGGGACACGAAAACCGATGCCGCGAGGTGGTGAAGAGGGTAGAGGGGGATTTTTGGTAATTCGAGATGTGAGTGGGGAAATAGGGGGAGATGGATCCTAGCAGAGCCAAAGTGGCCTACCCTAGGCTATACCTGCACAATTTCTATTCAGTTAGACGATGGTCTAGTATCGTAGCAACGTCCCCCTTCAGGGCACCAAATTTCGTTCCCACAGTACGAAATAGTTCAACGAAAAATTGAAATATTTTTATTCGAGTTTAGTTTATTTTGTACTGAGAAGGTGATGAGCGTTTATTTCATTTTAATTAAAATTTAAATTTTAAATTTAATGTGATTGTGCGATTAGTTTATTTTTAGGTGTGAAATTATATTTTTCGAGTGGTAGATCATTAAGTCAGCAGCTGCATGAGGGAGCGAATGGTCGGACGGTTCTATGGATTTTGGATTTGGAAATAAATTTGGATCGGTTGGTTTTGTTTAAAAATGTGGAAATTTGGAGATTTTTTTATTATTTTATCTCGTGGGTTTCTATGGCATGCGGTTAATTAATTAAATTAATTGTGAAATTATATTTTGTGAAGGAAGAAGTAGGGCTCCAGCTGCATTGGAGATCTCGTGAAAAATTTGATTAAAAATAAATTCACATCTTCCCCTATTTTATTTTGCAAAAGTGAAATGGTGAAGTGGTGGACTGGAATGTGAGGGTGAACATAGTCTCCTATTTCCGTTTATTTTGAATTAAAAATTTGATGAGACAAAATTTTATTTCATCTCGTGGATCGTCTGTTATGCGATAAATTAATTAATTAATTAATCTTCACTCGTGAAATTATATTGTGTGAATGAAAGAATTGACAATTTGCACAATTTTTCATTTTATCTCGTGGGGGTCTCTGGTGCGCGGTTAATTAATTAATTTTAATTGTGAAATTATATTTTGTGAATTAAGAAATGGAGTCAGCAGCTGCGTTGAAAATGTAGTTCCTGCACGAGCCCTGAAATTTTGGAATCAGAAATAAATTCACATCTTTGTCTGTTTTATTTTAAAAAAAGTCAAATTGGAGTGGTGGGGAGGTGCTGGAGTAAATAAGTGAAAATAGTCTCGTGCATATAATTTATTGTGAAGTATTTCGATTCATTTGAAGTTGCAAAAGTGATTTATTTATTAATTAACCCACATCAAAGGTGCAACTGCGACTAAACTCACTTTTTTTTTTAAAAACGTTTTTTTTTATCACAGAAAATTGGAGTGATATGGGGGGTAGTTTTGCAATGTGGGGTTGGAATGGTCCCTTATTCGCTTCGACCTTTAAATATTTCAAAGTTTATTCTCCTGAATTTAACAGTAAAAAGTAAGAGCTAATGAATTTTATTTCAATTCCCTTTAATTATTTCCAACTTTATTTTGTTTTATTTCACTCTGTTAATTCTGAAGGGCAAATAAGGGAAATATTCCAGGAATTAAGGGAAATATACCAGGAATCAATTAACTGTGGAAATATTCCTGAATTTCAATATTTCCACAGTTAATTGACTGATTTATTTTTAATCGTTAAATAATATTTCGGAAACGTAACACAACCATTCGATTCGCAAATGAAAATCGGATGCAAAAACGTTCTCTCGTGCGAATAATTCATCACTGGAACATCAAAAAGGTGAAATTTTGAAATGATGGGGGAAATACCAGGATGTGGTTACGGTTGAAAGGGAAAGGGGTTAATTTCGACATCCCCAGTGAACGGTAATTAAAGCTCTCGTATGTAATAGTCAGTGTGGGGCTAACGAGTGAAATTCACCCGTCAAATGTCAGGATGAAAATTGTTGTGATTTGGTTATTTGGTTTATTCTGTTTCGATTATTCAGTAGCAAAGGGGTAGAACGGTTTAATTAAAAAAAAAATCCGAAATGTCACTGGAGAGTCGAAGACGAAAAACTGATTGTGACTGTCGTGGTCTGATTTTATTCAAAGTCAATGACGATTTTGACCACATGTTCAACATTTTTAATCGACAATCAGCTTTACTTTCTGCTGACGATTATTTATTTGATTTGATCGACTCAGATCGATAAATGTGGACACAATCAAAGGGTCAAGTCGACTTAGATTTCATGATCTTCAACTTCAATGGAGTTATTGTCGACATAACCTAACTTTTTTAATTATAAACAAGAGATCGAGTGATATTTTTACAAAAGGACTAGAACTAGGGGGAATTACAGTGACAATATAATCATAAACAAATTGTTTGATCAATGTGAGGACATTCCTTTCGACACATGAATTCAATAAACAATTTATGTGAATATTTATCAGTGAAATCTCCATTTGTGGAGTCATCATCAGGGGAAAATGTCTGGGTCAGTTCTAGGGGCTCATCAGTGCCCAGATTTTGGTAAAAAGACCAATTGTCCTCGTCAATGGAGAGAACTAGGTTTGATAAATCCCCCTTGTCCTTCTCCTTGATGACCCAAATGAGAGCAACATCGACTTTACTCTTTGCAAATTTATTTACTGCAAAAAATGTCAGTAAACCCACTCCAAGACTTGAATCCTGTAACGAAGTGGTAAACGGAGATAAGTTGACTTATCTCTCACTCGAGTTTTTTAAGAATATCTATAAATCTAAGGGAGATAGCAAAATAGTTATGATTACCTTTATTATAGAGGTCAAGTAGTTCTACAAAAAAGGTCATAATGAAAATTTCGCTAGCTGGCTTAGATTCTGAGATATTCATCACGAACTGGGCACTAGTCAAAATCGAATTATCAGTTTGGAAAAATATGAAATAATCAGTTTGGAAAATAATCGGTTTAACCAGTTTTTTTTATTATTATTTCAGGATGGATGTACCATGTGGTTGATTGCGCTGTTCTCGGTGTAACTAGACAGCAGAAACAGGCATTTGCTATTCACTGTTTGCAGAGGTCCATTGAGGCTGAACCAAAGAGTGGACAGAGTT
The DNA here is from genome assembly GCF_034640455.1 of Diachasmimorpha longicaudata. Classification (NCBI taxonomy): domain Eukaryota; kingdom Metazoa; phylum Arthropoda; class Insecta; order Hymenoptera; family Braconidae; genus Diachasmimorpha; species Diachasmimorpha longicaudata. The sequence continues at coordinate 2,459,549 of NC_087242.1, forward strand.
TGTATCTGTTGGGTAGATGTTTAGCTGCTTCTGGAAAAGTTCATGATGCGTTTATTGCATACAGGTAAGTTGGTTTCACTTATTAATTCGATGTTACTCGACCTCTCCTCTTCGCACCCTCTCACCGCCCCTGTGAGCGAGTCAAATAACAAGAAACTTTCGCCATTTTATTCGAGGCAAGGAGTTGTTCGTAATTTATGGTGGGTTCTAATTATCTGAATTAATAAATAAATAAATAAACAAATAAATGAAGAAATGAATGAAGAAATAAAGGTCTAAGAGGATTTTTTTTTCTTATAAACAACTTGAATAAAAATTTTTTTATGTAGGTCAGGGTGAGATAAGATGGAGACTTGTGTTAAAATGGAAACAGATAATATTAAACATAAATATTAATAAATGAATAATTTAAATGAATGGGTGAATGATTTTATTACATTTTTTTATACGAATTTTATGATTTTGTGTTTAACAAATAGGATTTGATCGAGTATCTGTTAATTAATTTATTCGATTAGGAATTTCTTTGCGAATTTCCCTCCTTCAATTTCACAGTTGCAGTGATTTCCACAAATTATTGCTGTTGATTGTTTTTATTATTACGGACCCTTGATTTTATTAAACAAATGGAAGACGTTTTTTGATCATTTTCTCGTTAACTAAAAATATATTCTGATAATTTCCTCGTCAGATTACTCCCATTGAAGGCAGTTCCGTCTTTGATATCAATGTTTACTCTCCGTTGAAGTGAAAAAGTGCTGATATTTATTCTGATAATTCTAGAAACTCGGTTGAGAAGTCTGAAGGGAATGCAGACACCTGGTGCAGCATAGGTGTCCTTTATCAACAGCAAAATCAGCCTATGGATGCACTTCAAGCCTACATATGCGCTGTGCAATTGGATAAATCACATTCAGCAGCTTGGACGAATCTGGGAATTTTGTACGAGAGTGTCAGTCAGCCAAAAGACGCCCTGGCCTGCTACGTCAACGCATCCAGGTGAGCAAGTATTTTCTTTTCGTAATTAGTCATCAACATGACAGAATTTATTTTAATTTTCATCGAGGATTTATTCACCTCGAAGATGTAAAGCAGCTCTACTATTTTAGAAAATTAAAAAATGATCGAAAGCTGCACAACATTTTTTAGAAAACTCCATTACATTTGCAATTGTCATCGTTTCGGTTTATAAAAAATTGATAAATCAGAATTTTCGTTGTAGTTTAACATTAGAAGATGGATTTTGATGATTAGACGTAAAAAAGTCGAGGAATTTTTTGACATTATTAGTTGTTTATAAACAAAAATTAATTTTACTTTCCTTCAGCCAAAGTTCATGTTTTTAAAATATTTTTCTGAAAAATTATCGATGAGATTGACACGACAAAAAATACAACATTTGCGTTTTATAATTAGTTAATGACTCTCAATTCTCCTTTAAAAAGTTCAGAAAAAATTTCGAGAAATTCAATTTTTCCCACAAAAGAATTTTTTAAAATTTTCAATCCCAGGAAATTAAAAAAAAATCCTGAAAATCTTTGCCAGAAAAGAAATTTCTAAATATTTTTTCGGAAACTTCAAAAACTGACAATAATTGAAGGTCACCAGAAGTAAAATATTCTCACACATTTCCATTTAAAATTCATAATTAAATCAATAGGACATAATTCACCAGAAATAATTAAATTGAGGAAAAAATTGATTCCAAATATGATCGATTTTGCTAAAAATTTTGCAGGATTTTCAATTATTAAATTCACTAAAACCGTAGGGCTACCAAATAAACAAATAATCATAAACTTTAATCTCCATGTAAGGAACTCTAATGAACTTTATACTCCATTATCTGCATAGTTAATATAACGAAGTGATTCCCCATCCCTGATGTATGGAAAATGGATGGCTGATCAGTAATCGACGACAAAAGTCAATTTACTCATGTCACTGATAAAAAATATATCTTTTCAACTCCCAACAGGGGAAATAATAATACACCGTGTTCATCTAGTCCGCTGGGAGGACTTGGAGGCGCCAAGTCGAGTGGCAACGCACCGATGAACCCATCTCTTCAGCAGCGAATTAATTTCCTCCAGAGCCATCTGAGTCAAGCACCAATGCCATCAATAGCAGCTAAGTAAGTGAAGTTTCATCAGTAAATCTTCAAAAGTTTTGCCTTTCGATGGCCGTCCCTGGGGGCAAAATTATTAAATGATCTGTCAAGATTGTCAGGTCATTTATACCATAATTATCACCGTAGATCAATACGATCATCAAAACAAGAGAAAACTATATGAATATTCAAGTTGACTAACACTGATTGACAACTTTCCATCATTTTCCAATCCTGTGAGGACATTAGGCGCCTGATTTCGACCGAAAATCAAAGTCGACGGACTATTTTTCTCCCCATCGACTCCAAAACAATCGATACATTCGATAAATCTCCCAAAATCGATCAAAAACCGGTTCAGTAATCAGAAATATTCGCAGCTAATCCCCAACAACTTCATCTGTACTGACGTGCTCCCCAAGTAACCCATCCACACCTATCAATCACCACAACTAATCACCACAATTTTTTTTTAATTAAGAAGACGGCAATTGCCGTCGATCGAGGAAGCGTGGAATTTACCGATAAGCGCCGAGATGTCGTCCCGTCAGCAGCAACAGCAGCCGCCCTCAAATACTCCAGGTTACAAATACGCAGCACCTCCAGCTGGCCCCCCACCCCCTTATCCCCAGAATCAACAGCAGAACATCAACAAACGTTTCAAGCCCGAGGATCAACTCTCCCCAGGATCAGCTCAGCCACAGCCTCAGCAGCGTCCACCCACCTTCTACCTTAATTCTCAGCAACTCCAGATGCTCCAGTTTCTCCAGCAAAATCACGGAAATTTATCGCCCCAGCAGCAGGCCCATCTTCAACAACTCCAGGTGCAGTACAGATCGATGCAGCAACACCAGCAGCAGCTGAGATTACAGCAACAGGCTGCAGTGCAACGAGGCTTAAGACCAGGTGAGTCCTAGTTAACATTTCATTAACAGATTGATTTTTATTTCATCAGGTCTATGAACAAATCATTTTTCTTTTCGCTCGCGAAAGGAAGAATTGTAATCAAATGTCCTGGGTTTTCAACGTTTTTCTTCAAAAAAGAACCCAAAACGATAATTAAATTCAAGAAAAAATTGCGAGTCCAAATGTGATTGAATTTTCTGTTAAAATTTGTGTAATTTTTGATAATTTTTTCATTTGCCCAAAGGGTTCAGGTACTTTAGCAACACAACAAGACCCAAAAAAAAATTTCAAAAATCTGTGATGACAACAATTCTCATTTCTCAGTGAATTCGATACTTCTCAATGTTTTCCCTATTTGCGTAAATAAAAATGATTGGAAATAGGATAATTTTAAATAATTAATATCGCTAATAAGTGAAATAATCAATTTTTCTGAATCAATTCATCAATCAACCCTTTCAATTAAAAAAATCAATCAACATAAAATCATTCCTCCATCAATTCTTAAAAAAAAGAATCAATCAACCAATCAATTATTCATTACATTCCTTCAATTGAATAAAAAACCAATTTTTATTAACTACTGTAAATAACTCCAATATAAACAAAACAAATGAAAAAACTCTTAAATTTCCAGGTCAGTCAGGTTTTCCCACGGGTTACGGTCCTCCCCAGCCCCCTCAGCCAGCTGTAATAAAGAGCTACGGAATGCCCCAACAGCCCCAGGGTGGTACAGTAGCCCTTCAAACAGGTTTCACCGACTCCAACACATCCTACAACACCCCAGCAACTGGTAATGCCCAGTCAACTCCAGGAATGCCATACAAATCTGCCTCAGATCAGACCTTTCCCCGTCCCCAGTTCTCCCCCTATCAGTCCAACCAATACGCAGCCCAGGGTTACACCCAGATCACCTCGACAACGAGTAGTTACCCAGAGGGTGCAGCAGGTAACAAAGATCTTGGAGTAACTGATCAAGAGTTGACAGCCCTTCTCTCCCAGAAGGACATTGCTCGTTCCCTGGCTGAGGATCTTCTCAAGCACTTTGGCTCCGAGGATCTCGATCCCAAGGACACCTCAAAGCCCCCAATAATTAACAATGGCACCCTCTCCTCGGGTCCCTTCTCCCCCTCAAATCTGGACGACGATAAAATCAAGGAAGTCATCAAGGAAGTCAAGGCAGAGAAGGTGGATCCAACGGAGAAGATCAATCACACCAAGGCCCAGACGACGGAGACCATCAAGTGTGAGGCTACATCCAGTACAAATAAAATTGACTTTCGTCCTGAGCCCGTTCTGAAGCTCGAGAGACTCTGTGAAACACCAGTTGAACCGGAATTCTCCATCGACATGAATGCCAATACAGTTATTGATGCATGCAGGGGTCAGGGGGTCAAGGGTGTGCCAAATTGTTCGATATTGTCAGACAGATCACCACCACCAGCACCACCAGATGCTCCCTCACAACGTCTCACCAAGGAACAACTCTCACCACCAGCTCCCAGTGTCTACCTGGAGAACAAAAAGGACGCTTTTAGTCCACAACTTCAGGAATTTTGTTTGAAGCATCCGATAGCGGTTATCAGGGGACTTGCAGCTGCTCTGAAACTTGATCTTGGATTGTACTCGACGAAGACACTCGTCGAGGCTAATCCAGATCATGGTATCGAGGTGAGGACACAGATGCAGCAGACGAGCGATGAAAATTGGGATCCAACGCAGGCGAAAAAAGTCTGGGGATGCATCAGTCACAGGAGTCATACGACAATAGCCAAATATGCTCAGTATCAGGCGTCGAGTTTTCAGGACAGTCTCAGGGAGGAGAGGGATAAGGCACAGGGTATTCATTCGGCAAATCTATCGGATTCTGATTCAAAGGATTCAACTGGTGTTGTTAAACGTAAGAAAAATGCTTATGGATTACCGGGAAGACCTGGATCCAAAATGCTGAGATTTGGAACTAATGTTGATTTGTCGGATGAACGTAAGTGGAAGTCACAGCTACAGGAACTCATGAAACTGCCCGCGTTCGCCAGGGTTGTGTCCGCTGGTAATATGTTGAGTCACGTTGGGCATGTTATCTTGGGTATGAACACGGTGCAGTTATACATGAAGGTGCCAGGTAGCAGGACTCCCGGACACCAGGAGAATAATAATTTTTGTTCTATTAATATTAATATTGGACCTGGGGATTGCGAGTGGTTCGCTGTGCCCGATGCTTATTGGGGGGTTATACAGGCATTGTGCGAGAGAAATAATATTAATTATCTTCATGGGAGCTGGTGGCCGTCTCTGGAGGATCTGTATGAGGAGAACATTCCGGTGTACAGGTGAGACTCGGGGATGGGGTAGTTTTTTTGCGGGGGGCTCATAATTTTTTTAATATGTCCAGTGGGAATTGAACGGTAAAGTGGGAACATGAGATGGTTAACTTATCTTGGAGGGAGTTTTTGAGGGATTTCGCGGAATCTAAGGGACATAGCGAAATTTTTGTTATGACATTTATTGTAGTACTCAGTTCGGTCTACAAAAAAGGTTCTAATGAAAATTTTTGCATCTCGCCTAGATTTCGAGATATTTATCAAAAATTATTTGAGTGGCGAAGGGAGGAAACGAGAGAGATAAGTTGACTCATTTCTGAGTTGAGTTTTTGAAGAATTTCTCCGAATCTAAGGGAGATACGGAATTTTTTGTTATCACATTTGTTGTAGTACTCACTTCGGTCTACAAAAAAGTTCTGATAATAATTTTTCCATCTCCCCTAGATTTCGAGATATTTATCAAAAATTATTTAAGTGGGGTAGTGAGGAAACGAGATAAGTTGACTCGTTTTTGAGTTGAGTTTTTGAGGAATTTCTCCGAATCTAAGGGAGATACCGAATTTTTCGTTATTACATTTATTGTAGTACTCACTTTGCTCTACAAAAAAGGTTCTAATGAAAATTTTTCCATCTCCCCTAGATTTCGAGATATTTATCAAAAAGTCGTCAATCGTCAAAAGCAACTCATCCCGCTTTCCTCTCTCCCCTCACATTATTTAACCACAAATCAACTTATTAAAAATATAAATTATTTATTGAAACCAAACTATACATCGCACGTATCTCATATTAGTATACGAAATTATCCCCATATTTTTGAGCGAAATATATTTTCAGCAGAAATAATATTTTCTCTCAGTGATTGACTCAACATTCTGAAATTCAAACAATTCTTCTCCTCGCAGGTTTGTTCAGAGACCTGGGGATCTCGTGTGGGTGAATGCCGGGTGTGTTCACTGGGTGCAGGCTGTGGGATGGTGTAATAATATCGCGTGGAATGTCGGCCCACTGACGGCCAGGCAGTATCAACTGGCTATTGAGAGGTACGAGTGGAACAAACTCCAGAGCTTCAAGAGCATCGTACCCATGGTTCATCTCTCCTGGAATCTTGCGAGGAATATTAAGGTATCGGATCCCAGGCTTTTTGAGTTGATCAAGAATTGTCTGCTCAGGACAATGAGGCACTGCTGCCTCATTCTGGAGTTTGTCAAGAACAAGGGGGTCGAGGTGAGATTTCACGGACGCGGCAAGAACGAGGCGTCACATTATTGCGGACAGTGTGAGGTGAGTTGAATTTTTAAAAATATTAATATAAATAAATGTCAATCTTGTTGGGTTCTTGTTCTTATCTTGTATCTGAGATAAATTCATTTTGCGAGGGTCTCCTTTTTGGGGAATATTTTTTCTTATTTTTTTATTGGCTAGACAAGTCCTGTCATTTTTTATCTTCAATGAACAATTTTTCGTTTTCAAAATGTTTTTTTTATTGGAATTTTTTTTATTAAGAATTGAATATTTTTAATATTTATTTGTTCTCTTTAAGTCTTATTTCATAACTTTCTTTGGATTTTTATCGCATAATATTTGAAATCCCAGTTTCAATGTCTAATTTTTTTTGTTAAAAATTGATTTTTTTACTGGGAAAACTATTTTGAGAAAATGTAATGGGATTTTTACATATTATTATTATGGGCTGAATGAGTATTTATTCATCTTGATAGATAAATAGGTCACGAGAATTTTCCATAAAAACGCAATTTTTTATCGAAAAAACTCGCCTTCAATTTCCTATTTCTAATCTCTCGTCCATTAAAAAATTCTGAAAAAATATAGATTTGATTTATTAATTGAAAATTAGTTTTTCTAAAATATCTGACATGTAAAACTTCATTATTCTCAAATCACTAATCACCCAGCCTTAAAAAAATATGGAAAAAAAAATAGAAATTCAATGAAATTCCCCTAAAATGTCTGACACTTTCATAAAAAATCTTTCATTCTCCAAAAAAAAATCCAGTCTCTTAGTGAAAGTCTCAAATTCCCTTCCAACTCCAAACTCTTCCCAATAATTTCCTCCAAACTCTTCCCAATAATTTCCTCTAACAATCAATTAATTTTTTTCAGATCGAAGTCTTCAACATTCTCTTCATCCGAGAACAGGAGAAACGTCACGTAGTTCACTGCATGGATTGTGCTCGTAAGCAGTCGCCCTCGTTGGAGGGTTTCGTATGCCTCGAGGAGTACCGAATGCGTGATTTAATGGAGGTATACGATGGTTTCACCCTCCACACGTCAATCTCCCCAGGTCTGTCAGTGGCCCAATCGAGTCAGGCCTCCTGAGGCTACATGCAGCACAGATACCTCGACTACCTGGGGACACTTCAGTGAAGCCACTGATCCAACGGGAATTCACCTGGTTATCTGTGTTGTGAGAGTGCTTTTGTACAGAGACTTGACATTTTTTTTTTTTTCGGAGATACTGTTCCGATCCCAGGGGATTTCCAGGACCATTTTGAGCTCGAAAATGTCCCTTTTAGTTAGATACATTTGTACAAAAATTTATTAGCTTAATTGTGATAATCCAACTCCAAATTGATTATCACACTCGTCCCTTTGCATTCACTGGGACCTGAACATCAGATAATATTGAGCCAGAGGATTATTCATCGAATGAACGGTGAATTATCACTCTATAATTCAGTTAAGATACAGTTTATTCGTTTTTGATTAGTTTCACTGCCAACTGTGAATAATTAACGTTATTGTCGTTGTGACGATTTTTGTGCAAATTAATTGCTCAAAGAGTGAGAGAATTTTTGTACAGGAGAGTAAGTGGAAAAGTGGAGAATGATTTTTCGTAAATATATCGAGTCCTAGGGAAATAAAATGGAAAGTGAACGTCATTTTTTGGGCGTCAGTTGGAAAACAAATTTGGAATTTAAAGTGAAATTTTGGGATTATTTTAGCCATTCTAATTTTTATAATTTGTAGTGGTTAGTTCACTTGATAATTAACTCAATAATTAGGACAATAGCGGAATTTTCATAATAATCTTGTTTGTAGGGAACAAGAATTCCTCGAGAAAGTATAAAATTTTTATAAATTTTACAAAAACCAGAGCTGGAGGTGAGTTGACTCGCCTCATTTTCCCATTTCACTGCGGAATTCCCGTGGAAATGTTCCTTTATTGAATTCTAGGATTTCAAAATATTTGAAAATTTTACAGTCTCACTTGGATTTCGAAATATTAAAGAAAAATGAAATGCAGAAATAGATTTTGCGAGATCCTTTTGATTTATGAGAATTTTTTTTATTTATGCGATTTTCTAGACGATTAATGAAGACTAATTGACGGAACAAAAACGTGAATTTCACTTTTTGAGAGACTTTTTTGACTCACATATTTTATTTTCCAAAGAAGCTGGCGATTTTTTCTATTTTCTTTTAGTGTCCAATTCGGCACAAAATAATTTATACAAAATTTTCGCTGTTATCCGGAATTTGATAATATCTATGATAAATTTTTCACTTTTCTGCTGAAATGTGGGATTAATAAATTCAGACCGAGGACTTTTATAGAAAAATTGATAATATTCGGGTGTAATTTTGGCACTGGTGCGCTTTAGCTGCCTGCAATTGCCCATAAATCATGTTTTTAGTCTATATCCATCGAGAATACATGAGCTATTTTATGCTCCAACGTATCGAAGAGACAGATATTTTTACAGTGTTTGATATCTTATAATGCACTCGTTTTCGTACATGATAAACAGTAGATCAATGAGGTCTTAGTGATATTTGATAAATTGAAAATACTGAAATTCCATTGTTCACGATTTATCGATGAATACAATTGCGATAATTTCATATTATTCACTTTATCAATTACCTGGACAAATCGAGATCATATTATTTCGCATAATAAACACCAATCGAACTGCAATTGTGATGAGAATCGAGAAATGATTGAAATCGTTTCATTAAGGTAGACAAATTAGTCTGTAATTAAACATTTGTAATGACGCCCAGGAACAGATCATAAATGAATTTTTATATTTGAGAGATAATTGATGGTAATATTGAGTGAACCCGCAGCAAGTTATGATCTCAAACGCACGAACATTGGCAGGTTCGCATAATTAGCTCGTTTTTTCATTAACTCTAATAACATCCCCTCACCCTCCCTCTCTCCCCCTCTCTCGACACCTGTCAATGAATTCGGAACTGATTTGACAACTTGAGTAATTTCGTTGAATATCTAGTAATAAATATGGAAATTATATTTAAATGTAAACGTTAGAGTTTTAGGTAATGAAATTAATTACGACGATTCAATAGTTAATTTTTCTTTTATTGCTCGATTATTTGGGAGTCAAACACTTCTGGTCTTTGAGGATTTTATTTCGATATTTTAAGAATCGATGTCGAGATTTCTGGAGTTTGGTGGGAGGGGAGGGATGATATGGGGGATTTATCGTGAGATGTTAATTTTTGGGGGCAATTGGAGAATTTTTTATCGATTTTTTTGTGTTGAATCGCTCATCAGGTCGGTCTGGAAGGACTCGATCTCTTCAATGTTCTCCCCAAATTCTCAGTCAATCTCGATAACACAAATTCTTCCTTCGTGATCGTACCCTCAAAATGTAGTTCATATTAGTCAACTCAAAAAAAAAATTGTACAGACACCAAAACTCAAGGGGAAAATAATGCATTTGGATGCTGGTCTCGTGAGCTGGTGTATTTTGATAAAAAAAATTAAGAAACAATGAAGTTCAGAGACAAGAGAAATAGAAATCAAGCCTGGGAGTAAAAATAAAAGAAACATATTTTCGCTAACGACTGTACGAACGATTGAATCTCATCAGTGCCCCCTTTGTCTACGTAAAATGTAGAGGAAAGAGGTTGAATAATCTATCTATAGATAAAAGAAAAAAAATTATTTTTCACCGAATGAGGAACATGCGCATTCCTATATTTTCGAATTCACTCAATTAAATGATATAGATGAAACTAGGAGGGACGTAGGAACCTCATACGTGTGCCCCAATGATCGATTGAAAGAAATAAAATCACGATACTAAGATAATTATCATGAGTAAGCGAGAATAAAAATGAAAACAACACTGCCAAATTGTGATACACGAATTTTTTCCCACCTAGATGAGAGAAAGAGAGAGAGAGACAATTTTATAATGTGTAAAGTAGATCCTGGAGACTGGCCCAGTGATGCCCTGAGCAGTTGAGCAATTATTCTAGTTACCAAGACGTGTTTATGATTCCCCCCTCCTCCCCTCGTAATTGAAATAAATAATTAAGAGTGATGCTGAGTGCGTTGGGGAACAGCTCCAGGGATTCAACGATGTTCTTGAAGATGATTTGAAGATATTTGAGTGGAAAACAGATTTTCTAGAATTTTTTGTTCATTTAAAAAATGAAAAACAAAAGATGAAAAGGGTCGAGAAGGAAATATTAACTTTAAAAAATTTATATATTCAAGTATTAGATATATTTGAATATATAGATTTTTTTTAATTAACATATTCAAATGTTATGGATAAAGTAATGCATAACTTTGAAAAAAATACCTCGACTTTTTTTTGGAAAAACGTTAACGAGATAATTTGGAAAATCATGGAGATGAATTTTTCGTAAAAATCATCGATTCACATATCTCATTATGAAATAATTTCGTTAACGACTAATTACATCAGAAAAGATGCGGAGTTTTTCGATCCAATCGAATGATTATTGGTTTACGTACTTGAAAAGTTCATGAAAATAGTTTTTCACTGGAGTATCTTCATCAAGACAAGAGTGAAGGCCCAAAAAATAAAAAACCGCAGAAATAAAAAGGCTAAAAAAATCGCTAGAATATTTTTCAAGACCAAGTTTTACTGTTTTCGATTGAACAATTGAATTAAACAATCGAAAAATAAATAAAAAACAAATCAGTACTTTTCATATAACTCTTGACAGCCCACGGGCTCTTTTATGTATATAATGTTCATGTGTACAGTGCCTTTATACATAAGAGAACAACTGAAATGAAGATTTTTATGGACAAAAATAACTCGACCCTGCGAATATATAAATAACAAATATCGTCGATTATCTTCATTTTTATCAAATAAAAATAAAAGTTTTGCATTACGTCTCAATTCAAGATAATTCGTGTAAATTGGTACTTGAATTTATTGTGAAACTGTACAGTAGATTATTTAAGACGATAAAATTGCACTGTAGCTAGCCTTATTGATACCATTAGTGATGCTAATTGATTAATTATTACGATTAATCCTCCAATCGTGGATGGAAGAGAATTTTTTTTTTCTTTTTTTTTATTGAGTTTCCTCCATTGTCGGGGAAAAATTGTGGAGATCTATTATTGCAATTAATATTGTGTTTTACCATTACGATGTAATATAACGGTTAAAGCTCATCAGTTGCTTATTGATTTTTATTTTATTCTTTCATCATTATCTTTATTGCAGATTCATCGGAATTATCACGGTTTTTCATAAATCTTGATAATTACTTCATTCTATTTTAATTTTAGTTTAAAAATATCGATTTACATTCATCAACTGTCCTACTCTATGAGTTACTAACTATTCAATTGATTTATGTACAGTTTTATTTATTTTTCAATCAAGGAAATTTAATATTTTTGATTGGAAAATTCATTAGCAGTTTATTTACAAAAAACTAACGAAACTAAATATTCAACTTGTTTAGTTTGATGAATATCTCAGAATCTAGGGGAGATAGCGAAATTTTTGTTGATACATTTTTTGTAGATATTTTATTTCTCTATAAAAAAGGTATGAATGAAAATTTCACTATCTCCCCTCGATTACGACATTTTCATCAAAATGTCGGAAGTGGAAGTAGTAAACACAATAAGTCATTCTCACTTTTGAACATTAGTATTTTGAAAATATCAGGGAATCCCTGGGAGATATCGAAATTTTCAACTGAATCTTTTTTGTAACTCTGCTCTAGCTACACAAAAAACATTCTCATGAAAATAGTGATATTTCCCTTGGATTCCAAGATTTTTATCAGAAACCAATAGTTTGATACAGTTCACCACATTTCATTCTTTCAAAATTAAACGCAGTTTTTGTTAAATATCTCGAGATCGACGAGAGATAACGAAAAAATTGTTTATATACTTTTTGTAGAACACCTTTCGCCCGACAAAAAGTTCTCCACAACATTTTCGCTATCTCCCACGATTTTCGAAATATCACCAAAAAACTGTCTGCAGTTAAAAAATTTGTTTCTTTCCTCTTCAATGATTATCTCGCCAATAATCGCTAGTCTCTTCACTAATTACCAATTTATGTTCTCGTGATTAATGACATTTGTTTCCTCCTCGCTTGTACAACCCCATAAACAACAGCAGCTAGACTTCTGCAGCTGCTACGACCCCTTGGTGCCCCCTCAGGCTGAAGTGTATCCCTTCCCAGCACGAAATAAGTCTCCATAGTACCCTTTCCCTTGACCTCAATCATCCCCCGTTTCTGGGTCTGATATCCTTGAGATTCCAAGAACTTTGCGGTTTCCTTGGGCACCTGAATCTTCCCCATAACCCCCGTGGAGTCCATCCTCGAGGCCTCGTTGACTGTGTTACCCCAGATGTCGTAAACTGGCTTACGAGCACCGATTACCCCACCTACGAGGGGACCGCAGCTGATGCCCACTCGAAGATCAAAATTATTAAAGGAATGGACGTTCACGTCCTCCAGACGGAGACGCATCGCCACTGCGTAGTCCACCAGCCTGCAGAGGTGGTCTCTATCGTCTTTCGATTGATCCTGAGGGATCGGAGAAGTTGAATACAATAATTCAATCGACGAAGTGATAAAACGAGATGAGTCACTCGTGACTATCAACCAGTTTTTGATGAATTTCTCAGAATCTAAGAGAGATAGCGAAATTGTTGTCATGACCTTTTTTGTAGAGCTACTCAAGGTCTACGAAAAATGTAATGACAAGAATTTCGCTATCTCCCTTAGATTCGCAGATATTGTTGAAATTGATTATTGATTTTATTTCATGCCTTAGTTTAGTGAATACTTTTTCGACCATCATTGGTTCCAATTTCATTGAACATTAGATTTGTTTTGTGGATCATGGGCAGATGGTCTGAATGAATAGGGGTGATAATTACACTTTGACGGGGGTTGAGACCAGAAGCAGCCATGTAAGTAGCACCAACAGTCTTGATCTTCTCGATGCAGTGGAACGGGGGCTCATCAAGAAGTTCATCAAAATCCGCTGAAAATTAAAAAAAAAATTATTCTCCAGTTTTATTTATCGGGGATATCATCTCACCGATTATTTCATTCAACAATCTGATGCACTCCATCCCCTTATTAACATCCTCAGAGTAGAATTCTGTAAAGTTGGGGACACTGGCGAACATCACTCCGACTCTCTCCCTCTGCTGGGAGTACAATTCCTGCGAAGAAACGAGGATTAAAAAATAATTGGCCACATGATAAATAAGGGAACAACAACTTGAAGAGGATGATGGTGGACCCACCTCTGGGGGACGTTCAGCAGTCAGGAAATGATGAGCTACATGATCAGGAAGAATATTCTTCAGCAACTGCATGTTGTTGTGCTTCGACTCGACCATGTCCCCGAGCTCTCTCTCGGCCTGTTGCTTCCACAGGAAGTCCAGCCTCGACGTCACCTCCACGAGTCTTCCGTGGTACGTCACGACAACCAGGAAGACGACTAGAAGTATCAGCATCTGGACGGAGAGTGGAATCGCAGCTCTAGCATTCGAGAAAGACAAGAATTTTTTATTTACTTTTCAAGAATTTTTGGGTTAAAAATCACAAGACTTTTTTTCTTAATTAATTTTTCTAAACTCTAAGGGACTATAAATAAATAATCTTTTATTATTGCGATAAATGAAAGGAACTTCAACTCTAGGAATGTTCTGCTTCGATGAAATGAACATGTCCTTCCACTGTACGACAAAAAATTAGCAGAAGATGATAAACTTATTCCCCATCAGGAGCTCAAAAGTCAAATGAAAAAGTCTCAAACTCACTCATCGCTGTCCTCAGGTGTCATGAAGAGTTCCTCATGCCAGAAGAGAATGAGAACTGCATACATGACAACAATCATGGAAGCCAGAGCAGTTTTGACGAGATAATAGAGCTTCAAAGCTGATGCTAGAGCAATCAAGCACAGGATCCACGTGAAAACAATGTACTCAGGTTGGAGGCAGCTCCTCCACTCATTGCCACCCCCTTCAGAGATGCTCCCCACTGCCTCCAAACTGGACAATACTCTCCTGGACCTGAAGTGTCCCTCGTGCCTGGGTATGAATCTCCTGTAGTGCCTCTTGTGGCCAGAATGTGCATCATATCGATAAAATCTGAAAGTTTCCCTCCCCCTGTCGCTGAAGACGCCATTGTCTTTGTCATCCACTCCCACAGTCGAGTTGAACGATCCTGGAGGCTCCTTGAGGTCTCCAGGGGTAGGTTCGTCGTCCAGAGCTGCCTCCAGAAACTTGACGATGAGGTTATTCAGTCCTGGGGGGACTGTTGTGCCTTCTGGCACCTCTCGAGACACTTTTGATGGTCTCAGTCGTAATTCACTGATACTAGGCACGTCTGGGGGTGGATAACGTCCCGAAGGACATGCCAGGACTCCCACCACTGATGTCATCGCCATCAGCATTATCAGACTGCAGGTAAATAACGTCCTGTGCATTTTATTGTGGACCAGCATTGACGAGGCGTGCTTCAGGTACTCAGGAAGGGTTTTGAATTCCTCTGCCATCACGAGGATCGAACAGACGATAAACACAAAGGACGTGAAGAGGAGGGACCCCCAGAGGATTATGCAACTGAAAAACAATTCAGAGACGTGAGAATATGGGGTAAGTTAACCAATAGGGGAGACCTGGGCATTATGGGGCACCCAAGGGAAGGGCAGCCATTTTGGTTTGTTCATAATGCCCAAATCCCTTCTTTTGGACTTTTATTTTTGATCCTGAAAGGGTTCATTCAGGTCTACAATGCACTGGGGGTGGGGAACAATGGGGTACTCTCAATAAAATAAAAAAAAATTCAGAAATTTCTCAAAATTGAATTGAAGAGACAAAATTATGATAGTTAGACAGTTATCATGTGAATTTTCATTTTGGGATTTTTTTCTCGTGTTTCGTCTTACTCTGAAACAATTACTGCCTGACAAACAGCGATGAATATCCATATGACAAAACAGCAGGTCATGTTGGACTTGAACATGTCCTCTCGAAGCTGTCCAAATTTAGACTCGAGGCTGTCGTCGTTGTAGCGCAAGGTCCAAGGGTTTATGTTTGCCAATCTCATTCTTCTGTTGCTGGCTGTTTCGTAGCCACCAGGTCGTTTTTCACCAGCACCATCGTCGTCCTCGTCGTCCTCGAGATATTCGGTCTCCAGATTGCTGATGGAGTTGGCACTATTTAACTGAAAAAATAGTATATTACGACACAAGGCCAGAAAGTTGGATTTCCTGGCGTGCGTGATAGAGGGCCGAGGCGAAGCCGAGGCCCGCATAGCACGTACGCCAGTGAATCCGACTTCCTGGCCGTGTGTCGTATACTATTTTTCTTGCTCCCCACCCGAAAGTGCGGAAGACCATAAATATCTTAATATTTAATAAGTGGTAACACAATCAATGGGAGCCCGCCCGACTTTTGCAAAACCGAGGCGAAGCCGAGGTTTTGCTGGTCGGGGCGGGCGAAAAGTGAGAATTGCATTCAAAAAATTTCCTATAATTGCTGCAGAAAAAGTGAAATCCAGAAAATGACTATTTATAAATATATATGATTTTTTCATTTATTTTGATAATTATTCTCCTTATCACAATCACATCGAGAAATACTAAAAAAATATTAGTAAAATTGTCAGGCAATTTTACTAATATTTTTTTTTCTCATTTTTCTTTATGATATGTCTTTGTTACAATCTTATACGTCGTTCAGGGACTGAAAATTCTCTTGCAGATATTGGTTAAATTAATGCGCGTACATAATTTCAATTCCATTTTACATTCTTCAAACAATGGGAATATCATGTACTTCATGAGGTGCATCATGTACTTAACCAAATGTTCTCGTTTAGAACTTAAATTCATTGGAATTCAAGTAGAGTCGAACGAAACAATGACGTTAATCCATCAAATAATTACTCAATTAATATCAAATATTTTCAGGTTCGTGATGCATGTTAGTAAAACTAAATCATAAAATTAATTCTCAGAAAACTGAGGCTATATTCCAACAGAGAACCTGTCACATTTGTGTACAGTCCTCGCAACAGTCCTCGGGAAGACCGCACTTTCGGGTCGGGGAGCCAGAAAAAACATATGGGTAACGCGGGCCACAAAAGGCCTTGTTCCCGGAGCGAAATCGCGCCGGGAAGACCGCACTTTCGGGTCGGGGAGCCAGAAAATTTCATTAGTTAGTAAATAAATAAATAAATTAATTAATTAATCAATCAATAAATAATGGCGACGTTGAAAGACGGCTCAATGTCGGTGGTCTGGCGGCTCAATGTCGCCCCCCTCCCCCTTCCCGATGTTGGCGAGTGAAGCCAGCAAATAAATAAATCTTTGATTGAATTAAATATTTGATAATATAAATGCAAATTCAATTACATTTTCAAATGGAATTTCTGGTATCCAATCAACCCCCACGTCCTCCTCATCCTTGGAAGTATTCGTGCTGTTACACGTCGACGACAGTGGATTCGAGAGCTTAAAGCTCTTCTTAGATTTATTTCCAGTCTCGTCCTCAGACCAGACCTTTGGCTTCGCTGATGGTCGTCTTCTGGACCTCAGGGGCTCAAGTTGTTTTATCAAATACGTCACGACATTCCGATCCTTCAAGTAGTTGTCCCTGTCCATACCATTGCCTGGCTCCACGTCGTAGACCTCGTTCAGGCAGGACAGGGTGTCAGCTGATATGTGAACTCGACTGTAGACAGGAGAAATAGACAAAGGTAATAAAATAAATAAAGTTGTCTTGGCTTAGAGGGTTCATTTTATCGTGGCTAAATGGACTCGTCAGTTGGGGAGTTTGGTGACCAATTTATGAAGTAATGGCGGCACCTCCAGTCCTTCCAATATGGCGATGATGTTATGGGCGAACATAACCTCTTTCAAACATTGTTGTAGAGCGTCCAGGTCCACTGGGAATTAGCCATAAATATTTTGAAGATGGAGTAATTCATTGGAGACAAAAGTAAATAAACCTTTGGACTTGACTTCGACAAAATGGAGGCCATGAAATTCTCAGGAACGTGCAGGGACGTGAGGAGGTGGGGCTCGAAGGTTCAAGATTTTTGTACCTAAATTAGTGGCCATCTAGGCCACCATTAGAGTCCAAATTATAATCCAATTATTTTGTAGGGTAAAATGATAATTTTGGAAAACATAAATTGTTAAGTTTTAGTCAAGATAATTATTGTGGTATGAGAATGAGTTTTTCAAAAAAATTAACATTTCGCCCTAGAACATGTGGCCACTTAAGGGATAGGAGCGAGGCAGGATACTAGAAAACACGGGGAAACCCATGAAGGAGAACCAGAGGAAATGAACCAGTTCGTTCCCTCGTCTGGTCCCAGAAGCGGGAAATGTGAATCGTGTGGACAACAAATGGAGAAATCGTAAGAAAATGAACTCTTCCTGTAGAAATAAGAGACGATGTCACCACAAATAATTCATAAAATCACTGATTTCATAATCATAAATTTTCAATTAGTTGAAATCAATTTCTGAAAATCAGTGACATGAATTCTATGACTATTCTAACAGCATTCACGTGGTGCAGATACCTGGGGTCTTCAGGTGACTTAATGTGGATTCATCGAAGCAATTAATTAGCTACTGTGAGACTAATTACAGAGGTTTAAATAGAATACCTTCACATGAAACATGGAAAACTCCAAAAAGTCCTCGACATCTTGAAAATAACACAGAGAAACACAGGAATTAAGTGAGGAAAATAATGAATTTTTTATACCCGGGGATTCCCCCGCTCTCCAAGTGATTGGCGAGGGTGACGTCGTAACTCCACACGTCGAATTGCCACTTCCGGAGGCCCAGAACGCCGCACAATACCGAACCACTGTGGATGCCAATTCTCATGTCCAAATCCACCTGGTGAATTAATTCCATTAACGAAGATATTAATGAGAGAGAGAATTTAGAAACTCAATTTCGTGAAATTAAAAATTGTAAATCATATTACTAACATGTAATATATAACATATAATATGTTACATAGTGTAATATAACATATTTGATGTAATATATCATGATGTATTATAATATATTATATATTATTATTAATAATATATTAATATACCGCATATTATCTGAATGATTTTTATAATTTATTTTCACTTTATTTCTCTTTTCATTTAATTGAAATAGTTATTTTTCAAAAATTTCCAAATTTTGTACCAGAATTCTTCTAAAAAAAATACGAATCCGCTGAAGTGGGTGCGACCTGTTGAGGTCAATTGGGGTCAGTTGGGGGAATTTAATAGAAATCATTACATAAAAGTGATATCAAAATAAAAATATTACACTCAACGAAAACAGAAATTCATTTGTCCCTCAAAATCGAAGTTGGAACAATTAAATTACTATAAATAAACAGACGAGAGTTTACTTCACCAAAATTATTATCATCTTCATCATCAACGAGCCCAATAACACAGATTCCAACAAAAAACCTGATCAATAAAAAAAATTGGAGATTTAAAAAAAAAATGAAAAATCACTGGACAGATCTGTTTCAAAATCTAATCAACATCGAGTTATGTGAAGATCTATCGATCACATCCTTAATCACTGTGTTGATCATTTGTTATTGAAAAATTGGTAATGAACATTTGGGTACATAAATTGCCCCCCCCCCCCCCCACACACACAGGGGCTTTGGAAAATGGTACTATAAAGATTTTAAAGATTTCGAAAAGTGAAGATACGATGGAAAATCAAAATTCAATTTCCGGGGAAATTACTATAATTTCCCTGTTTCGAAAAATTCATAATATTTAAATAACAATCATAATTGTAGGCACATGATAAACAGAATTATCATGAAATAATTTTTTTTGATTTCTCTGGCGATCATAAAATAGCCTGGAGATACCTTCTGAGCATATCGAACATCTCTGATCGCCTTGATCATCTCCAGGCCCATCTCGACACAGCAGTGGGCATGATCGCTCCTCGCTGTTGGCAGACCCGAGACGCAGTAGTAACAGTCCCCGAGAAGTTTGATCCTCAAGCAATGATTCTCCGAGGAGAGTTTGTCAAAGCGGGCGAAGAGACTGTTGAGGACCTTCACGAGCTCTTGTGCGCTGCATTGACTCGCGAGTGCTGATTAAAAGTGATAATTAATTAGAATTTTTTGATGGTTCGCAGGGGCGTTGGAAAGACGTTGTTCAGGTTGTGGTGTGAGATGGGACCGAAGTTGATGGGAAAGGATCACAAGGAGATGGAATTTTTGAAATTTGGGTGCTCTTTAGGGGTTTGATGGAGCGTCGGGGGTCTAATAATCAAAAATTCCGATTTTTAGTTTTGATTGTAAAGGAAATTTTGATTTTTTATTAAGACGCTGTGTTAAGATCTGATTTTTAATCTCTTTTGGGAAAATAAATGATAATTAATTAAATTTAATTAAGTTATTAAATAAATGATAATGATAATTGAGGAAAAAATACGATTCCAAATGGGATCGATTTTTTTTTAGAAATTTTCTGTAGTTTTCCAAAATTTTTTAATTTACTAAAAGAGTAGTTACCGTAATATTTATACCATTTGACTTTTCTATTTAATTCCCTCGAGTCAAAATATTTTTTTTTCTATTTAATTTTCTCGTTTCATCAAGAAAATTAAATGAAAAAATTCTAGTGACCGAACCCCACAAAATTCCATTAAAAAAAAATTTAATGGAATTAAATATCGAAAAAATCGATGAGTTTTCCATAGGATATTTTTCCAGCTGAAATCCCCTGAATCGTCTAGCGAAATCACTTTTTTCTACGAATTTTTCCCACATGTGTAATCCCGCCAAAAATAAAAATAATGAATGTCCAAGCATTTGCAAAAATATCGCGATTCCTCGCGCATGCAAAATACTCTCCAAAAATTTCGTAACACCTGGGAGACTCTTGCAGTCCCTCAACCGCGAAAATTCCGCAATTCTACAACTCAAAACACTCTCAGGGTGTCACGAGAGAGACAGATGAGTAGTTGTGGATATATAAAATCTAACGAGGTTTATTTTCAGATACGAGACATTTTTGCTAATGTCAGCGACATGACTGATGTGTACTTTGGCGAGAGGACAACATCAACGTCACAGCAGTTGTTCCCATTTGTGTAACTAAAAATCAGCCGACGAAAATTTTTAAAAAATTGTGTGAATTTAATTTTATAACGAGAGAGTTTTAGGGAAAATTCCATTGGATTTTTTTCTACGGAATAAAATAGTGAGAATTTAATTTTCTAACGAACGAATTCGATAGAAAATTCCATTGGATTTCCTCTTTCGGAATAAAATTGTGAGGATTTGATTTAAAAACCAGCGAATTCGATAAAAAATTCCATTGGATTTCCTTTTTCGAAATAAATTTGTGAGAATTTAATTTCAAAACCAGTGAATTCGATAAAAAATTTCATTGGATTTCTTCATACGAATTAAAATAGTGAGAATTCAGTGCTATAACGAATGAATTTTATAGAAAATTCCATTAGATTTCTCCGGGCGGAATAAAAGAATTTAATTTCCTAGAGGGAATTCAATTTCCCAATGAGAGAGAGAAGGGGATGAAGCGAGGGATAAACGCAAAAAATCTGTAAAAAATAGTTCTACTCATTAGCAACAATTGAAAAGAAATCGATGAAAAAAACAATAAAATGTAATTTTTCGATGGGCTAAATTGTTTAAAAAATCGAAATTCCCCGAATTTTCTCACAGAATCGATGAAAAACACTAGACTACAATGAAAGCTCTACCCCACGTCACTAAAACCTTATTTAAATTGTTCTATCTCTGAACAATTATAAGAATTTATCAACAATCGGAAAAAAAAGATAAAATATAATTTTTCGATTCACTAAATTATCTAAAAAATGGAAATTCGCAGATTTTTCTCGCAGAATCGACGATAAATATTAAACTTCACTAAAAGTTCTCCTTAACTTCATTCAAATTTTATTTAAATAATTATAAATATAAACATAATAATTATAAACATTACCTGTGAACCCCTTAATATCCGCGAACAAAATGCTGACATTCTCGTACCGATGTAAATAAATCCTGTGGAATTGATTCGGGGTGAACGAAAAAGTTCCTCCACTCGCAGTTTCCCTGGCGATGTCTCTTATCATCTCCTTCGCTACAAAGTCTGGAAGAACTAAATAAAAAAATCAGTGGATCATTAAATAAACTATAAATGCTAAACTGCCTCCAAACAAATTAAAAAAAAATTCTTTCATCACTTTTTCCCTTTTTTCAAGGTTTTTATCGTACGGTGAACGCTTATCATAAGTTGTGATTATTAATTTTTAATTGTTGTGGGAGAAAGTTGAATTGACTTGAATTTTGTGATTATAAAGCTTCCGATCGGAAGGAAAATCATGAGAATTCTCCGTTTGACACAATTTCTTTGTCCACCTTCAATAGAGCCATCTCGTTATTTCATCTGAGAATTGAAAATCGATTGTTTTATTAATAAACCACGGGATGACGGGGTGTTGATAGACGGGGAGAGTAAATCGACTGTGAATACCTCGATTGACCCTTTTAACACTTGGATGAGTGAAGTTCTCGGGCCAGTGATTTTCTCCCGCGAAGAATAACAAACGTGACAATTACGTTATTTGCGAAAATTAAAAATTCGATAGAAATTTGGTTTTTCTTTCATCACATCCGCTTGACCGATCGATACACTTTTTTATCGATACGAATAACTGATTTTATTGGGTAAATTCACCCGAGATATTCACTCCACTTAATTTATTTTTCCTCAAAATAAATTGGGGAATAAAAAAAAATTTAAAAAATCGTGAAAATTACTTTTTGAAACGGAAAAGATTAAAAAGTTTTTAATTAACAAAATTCTCAAAATAAATTGAGGAATGCGAACACCAGAAAAAATGCGGAAATTACGGTTCCGCAAAACGTAAATATTTGAAAGCTAAAATTAATTAATTAATTGAAAAATTCTAAAACAAAAATCGAATTCTTTAAAAAAAATATTTATCGTCTCGAAATTCGAAAGAAATTTCGGATTATTTTGGTGTTAAAAATGTAGGATTTTTGAGACAAATCAAATTGAAGAACTCGTCAATTTTCGGTCGATTTATCGCGGAAAATAAATAAAAAAAACAGATAATTTTCGTGAATATATTTTAGAATTTGAATGTAATGTTCTCGTGTTACCAGAAAGTAAGAGTTTCTCCTGTCGATTATTCTCATTCTGGGTCCTCTGTCGGGTTTCCATGGACCTGTGGGTCTCGAGGAAGGCCTGACGTTGACCCCTGTCTGTCAAATACTTGGTGTACATCCCCACGAGATTGACAGCGACGTAGAGGAGGATATTTGTTGTTAACATTCGCAGGATGCACATTAGATCTTGAAGCTGAAAAAAATTATTTTTATCAATTTGTGAATTGTCCGGATGACGAGGGGCCTCGGGAAATAACAAAAAGGGCCTGAAAAAACCTCACAGACGAATCGAATTTAATTAAAAAATTTAATTCAATTCAATTCAATAGGAAAAGGGTTTTTCGTCATTTTTTCCTCAGCATATTTTTCACGATTTTTCCCTCAAACTCACATGTTTCTGATTCAAAAAAATAGTCGCGATGGTCATGATCATGTGCGTCAGGACTGTTCCAGATCCAGCGACGACGCACCACCTCAACGGCAGTGGTAGCATAGCATATGGTGCGTAAACAACGAAAAGAATGTACCACATCATCCTCTGTTGTGAATAGAAATTCAGTCCAGCAACAACAAAACCTGCAGATAATTAATGATTTTTAAAATTTATTTAAATAAATTTTTAAATTTTAAATTTCAATTTTTTTAAAATTTATTTTCAAGGAAAAGAAGGACTTCAGGGATTTTTGCGGGAATAAACGTGGGCTTGGAAGGATCACTGGACAGCGGGATCGATTAGCAGTTGAATTATCGATTGATTGATCACCTGGTCATCGATTAACGATCAATAAGTCATCGATCAATTGTTCGAGTCGATGTCTAATCGACTAATCATCGGGAATCGAAAGATCGACTAGCATGATCGACTGAGGATCGACTAGCAATCGAATAGTGATCGACCATCGACTGCCCAGTGATCAACACTCGACCATCGATTAATCGATTGATGTTGAAGGATGACTGATGTAAAAGAAACTCGACTGGAAAATCGATTTATAGGGAGATATTAATGCAAATCTGCGGTTTTAGCAAATTTAACAATTATCGAAAACTACATAAAATTTTTTTAAAAATCAATTACATTTGGAATCGTAATTTTTCTCTTTAAAAAAAGGCATACGACACTTTTGTCAATTTTTGAGGGCATATTATATATTATATATCATATGATAAATCTTTTATATATTAAATATTATATATTATACATATGATTTAATTTTTTCATCATTAGACATAAAAAAATCAAAGAATTTTTTCCAATTTTATTCACACAATTAATTCAACAATTTTGCAACGAAAAATATTCCATAAAAGTGTCACTACCGTCTAATTATTGCTCTCATAATTAAAAATATCTCTGTAAACATATTTTTTTTTTCACAGTTGCATAAATCTTCTAATTTCGTAACCAAATAAAAAATAATTATTTAAATATCCGCAGATAATGAACAACACGTAGCGATGAGGATTGACAAATGAGACAGTGACAACTGGAATTGTAAAAATATAGTGACAAATGGAATGAAGAAACTAACGAGCCAGATTTTCATTTATTTTAGTCTCAAGGTAATTTCCTCGGTGGATAACGTATTTTTGGGATTTTTCGTCTAGTTATTGGGTCGAGTGAGTGAGATAGGGCTTTTATGTTTAATCATGTTTTATGCTCCTTAAATTCTTGTGGTTGAATGATGGGGGGCACTGACCTTGAGTGTTTATTAACAGCCAGGTAAATATAGATGCCCAGTAGAGGTAATTGTTAGAGAACCAGCGCCACAGACCCAGGATGCAGACAACTAGATTTGCCAGCATGCAGCACGACACCCAGGACAGGGTCTCGATCAGGCCACTGCTCTTTTCCGTTCTCCGGGATATCCAGATTGATATCAAGGCTATCTGAAAGGTCGGGGACGAGGACAGTGATTTTTAATGAATTTTTTATTGTGACTTTTGGAAATTTTCATTAGCGATTTTTGTTGTGATCGGTGAAGTTAAAAGTTAAAAGTGAAGTTATCTCGGCGATGAGTCGGTTACGAGGGAAATTGTATGGGACATTTTTTATGGGGATTTTTATAATCTACAAAAAAGTATTCTTGAGTTTTTGTCGTGGAGTGAGTAGTTTTTGAGTTATTGCGAGTCAACGACTTCAGAATTTTGGATTTTTTTTTATTGATGTTTGAGAGAGTGGGGAGTGGGTCTAGGACGTTAATTCAGAAGAAAAAATTCGGGGACGGAATTTTCAATTTTCCGGATGATGTGGGTGATTTAAGAATTGATTGTTTGATTTTTAAAAATATTTTTTGTAGAACTTTCGTATGTTAGAAATTTTTTTTGCGACGTTTTCGTCTGAGACGATTTTTTTTTGAAAATAATTTCACAAATGAGTTTTTTTAATGATTTCCAGATAATTATTTTTGTCTTCCTTTGACTGAAGAGTAAAGTAAAAGTAGCAGAGCTACGGAGGTCTGTGATAGTTGTCATATGACAGTCACCCTTTGCATAAATATTATTTTTCTATTTTAATTTCTATTAAATTCATTGATCGTATGTTTCCAAGTGAATTCCGCCAAATTTATCTCCTCATAAACTATTACATTAATAAACAAATCGCGCAGTAATAAAATACTAAATATATTGGCCGAGCATCTGATATATTAGTATAACTTGACAACTCGACCTACTATCCGTCGGTTCAGCTGTTTGCCCCGACTTTCAGCCGCAGTAAAATACCAAAAAGCAATTTTTTTTCAACAAATCATCACACATATGCACATACATACCCACACACAGACAATATTTAAAAACCGGATTTTCGGGAGGTCATTGACATCTAAACATTTCCAATATTCCAAAATTAGTAAACAAAAAAAAATCACAAATTCGATTCAAAAACCAAAATATTCATGAAATTTTTCTCGTTATGGAAAACTTCTTGTGATATTATTATTGTTAGATAAATACGTCACTAAAAAAATGGTAAATTGTCATTTTTTTATTGAAAGAAAGAAGTTAATGAGGTCCTTTTCGTTGTAAATGTCCAAAAGTCCTATTAATTTAATAAAAACTGACGAATAAATATCTCCAAAACCATCGGAGATACCAAAATTTCAGAGAAAATTATCATCAACATTTTTCGTGTCTTCAGTCGACCCCTGAATATCGTGGAGAATCGATTGCAAAGGGCTCACGTACCTTCAATCCCAGATCGACAACATTCAACATAATTAATGACTTTTGCCTCTGACGACTCGAGTATTGAAAATAAGATTTTTCTAGACTGGGGCTGTGGAAACTGGTGGTTAACGATGGACAAAAAATCCCTTTGTACAACAGGCCCTTCTTAAATACATCTGAAATACAATAAAAATGATTATTAATGTGATTATCTTGGAATTATTAGAATATCATGATAATTAGATGGAAAATAATATTTTTTTTCTCACTCGATCCCCTAGTTTTTTACTAGTTTCTATCGATTGTGTTTAAATGTTTAACATCAACATTCTGTAGATTAATATCGCTAGACAAAATTCATCAGATTGTTATGTTGATTATATCATTAGATAAATGTCATTAGATTTTTTTAGTCACTCATTATGTTAAAATGTCTATTGAGATCGTTTTAATTTATCTAAACTAATTCTTCATCTGCAATCAAATATTTAGAATAAATTCAAAATTATTGTAACTTTTCATTAATTCACATGAACTGTTTATAAATAAATTAATTAATTTGAATCTTCAATACGAAAAATTCCTCAGAAAAAAATGACATCATTAGACGTTTTTTCTTATTCATTACTTTAAAATATTTTCTATAAAATGACTTCAGTTATATTTTTAATATTTAAATGTGTTTTTTTTTTTCATTAAAATTATTTAAAGTTTATTAATAAAATATACGCACTAAATTACAATTTTATTGAACATTAATAGAGTTTGAGAGATGTTCAATAAAAGTTTGTTGGAGTTCACATCCCAAGAAGGCAAAAATTAATTTGATAAATTAATTTTACAATTAATTTGATAAATTAATTTTACAATTAATTTGATAAATTAATTTTACAATTAATTTGATCTGAGGAATTAATTTGATTGACATAAAACTGATGGAGGGTCACCCACTGACCAATCTAGGGCTACACGAGAGGATGGGGTTGGATACCTGGTTGAACCGGCGGCTCCTCGTCCTTCTCATGCTTCTCCTCGAGGACAACTTCCTGGGGTGCAACGACTATCGTTATTTCCCCCTGGGGCTCCTCCTCCTCGATATCCGGTAGATCGGAATCCTCGTGAGGTCGTGCAGCCGCCGCTAAATTACCCCAGGCTGCCAGACCCTCTCGACCGAGCCTCTCCGACGTCAGTTTCTTCACCGCTTTAATCCATAAATGTTTAGTCGGCGTTATCCGTAATCTGGAATATTAATTACAAATTTCAAGGGGTCAGGTAATTTATGGGACAATTGAAATTCCTATTTTTATGAAAAAACTATTGAAAAAAAATATTTTGCTGATTTTTTTTCCTATTAAAGGGTCTCTTGGACATTTTCTATTCAAAAACCGTTTCCTAAAGCTGTGAGACTCGTCAATAGAATTTTTTAAATTGTTAGAAATTTCTATAATTAATTTCGTTCACGTCTATTAAGAAAATTCCTCAGCTTTGCTGCATTTTTTTTTAATAGCAAATGTTTATTTTTTTAAATCTGTAGAAAAAAGAAATAAATTTTATTTTTTGTGAACTTATTTCTATAGATAGAATTTCGATCGAAATTCAGGGACGATAATTTTCGAAATCTCAGTTTAGAGGACTTTCTAACGTTGGAATGAAGTAGAAAAGCTCAAAAAATTGACGTCGAGGAATTTTCGATAGACATTCAAATCTGTTAAAAAGCTGGGGAGCTTCACTGCACTTTTTTTTAAATAAAAAACATTTATTTTTAAAAAGCTGTAGAAAAAAAAATGAATTTGATTTTCTGTGCACTTATTTCTATAGATAGAATTTCCATCGAAATTCCCCGGCGATAAATTCCCAAATTTTCAGTCTAATGGACGTTCTCACGTCGAAATAAAGTGGAAAAAACTCAAAAAAATTTCGTCATGGAATTCTTAACAAAATGTCTATAGCGAGGGGGGAATTTATCTAATTTTTTATATAAAAGAAATTTTCGATAGATATTAATGTCTATTAAAAAATTCTTCAGCTTCGCTGCACTTTTTTATAATAAAAAGAGTTTATTTTCCAAAAATCTATAGAAAAAACATCTGATTAAATTTTTTATGCGCTTGTCTCTATCGACATAATTTCCATCAAAATTTCTCGAGATCATTTTTTGAATTTCTCAGTCTAATAAACTTTCTAACGTCTAAAAAAAGTTAAAAAATCTCCTAAAATTCCTGAATTCTTAATTTAAAAAACTACAGTCCCATTTAATTAATTCATTTTCCAAATTCATTCATTAATTTTTTATCAAAAAACGCTCAGCAAATTTTCCAATTAAAATTTTCAAAAAATCGAAAACCCTTGAAATTACCCCAGAAAATCCACCAGAAAATCCACCAGAATTTTCAACAACATAATTTTCCCTCTCATAAACAACAATCCCCTCATAAATTTCTCATCACCTCTGCAATAACATCTCCATCCTCCATAAACATAAACAAAAAATCCATTAACTCGACAGTAATTACTCACTCATTGCAGCTTGGTACGTCTGGTTCCAGCATCATGGTCCACGTCTGTTCTGTAATCATTATCTCTCGATGACGATAATGTCCCTGTGTACCCCACAAATTTTCTTCCAATTTAATATCCGTAAATTTATGAAAATAAATTTTGCTCCTCAAGTATCTCCCTCACATTGCCATTAATAATTTGGCAACAACTGATCAACGAGACTTAATATCTCGCATCCGATGTCTCAATCACTCACGATTGAATTTATATCGATTAACTAATATACCATCGATACAAATTTTCACCTGAAATTAATGAAGAATTTTGATTGATGGACTATCGTGTGGCACATCACCCAATCAGTTTTATATTTTTCCCAAAATTCTCATTATCCCTCATTACTTCATGACCGCTGTCAACGGTGGATGTAATGAAGCAACAAGTCAACGAGTTCAGTGACATTCGAAGCAACACCAATTCAGCCACAGAAGCCCAGGCATTTTGTATTAATTAATTCATGTTACCAATTAAATTATTCTCATTAGCAAGTGATTAGTCTGATCATTACGCTCATCCAATTCCCATTTATCCAATCAGATATTCCTGATGATGCGATACAATCCGCTGGATTAGTATATCTAAAACTTGAAATTCTCGATAATTTTCAGTTATTAGTTATGTAATTATTGGTCTAGTGGGGAAAATGTTAATCATATCAGTTTTTTTGGTGATTAATTTTTTTTTTTAGGTGGGGGTGAGAGGGGTTGTTACTCGCCTCTTGGGTTTACCTTTTTAACCGATCGACACTCGACGACTAACTCGAGAGGACACTTTCAAAGGTACCGGCCGGCCCGCTCTCATCATTTACGTCATGCGTTCGCTCTATCCCCTCTCTTTCCTTGTTTTTTATTCTTGTGTTATTTTTTTTTTTAATCACCGATGGGTGGGGAGGAAAATCACAGTCGCTACAGTTTTTCCTCATTTCATTAGTGGTTGGAGGGTGTGAGGTCGACAGAATTGAATTTTTAAATTTATTATTTAAATTTTGGGAACGTGAATTAGTGAAAGAGGATTTTTTGGAATTTTTTGGTTTTTTAATGTGGGATTTTGGGGTTTTCCCCAGGTTGAAAATTCACTCTTATGGAGTTTTTATATTTCCGGATTAAGGAAATATTTATTTCTTTGTTGCTGTGGGACCTTTTCTTTATGTTATAATAAAAAAGGGGAAAGTCCCCGAGGGACTTTCTTAGTCCAGTTTTTTTCCAAAATACATCTGGTGACCAGAGAAGGTGAAGAAAATAAAATCCAAGGGTTAAGGGTGGAAGAAAAAATTATATTGCCCTCTGGAGAAGAGTTTAACGTGGGCCTCACCAGTAATTTAATCAGTTAATTGTCACTCGGTCTTAAAAATACTCCAATTATTTATTTCTCCCTCCATAATCCAATAGTTAATAATTTTAGATCATTTGGGATTTTTTTTGAATACTTGGTTTCTTCACGGGGCATTCACGGAATATTGAGAATTCGATTGTTGGTCTGCAGACGAGTTCAAAGATTGTATGCAAATAATTTGTGTGAATACTTCTGAAGCTGTTGATTTTACATGATAAAAGGTCTATTTTTTAGCCCTCGATATTTCCCTCCAAAAATCCCCGGGTCTTTCCTCGAAACTCGGTGTCCACCGGATCTCTAAAAATAATATCTAACAAATTTTCAAACTAATCTCATTTCTCCACAGCATCGCAAATTTCATTCTTCCCAAATTTCATCAGCGATTTTTCTTTGACGTGAAAGCCCTCCCACTATTCCCCCTCGATGTTTCGTTTTCACTCCATAAAAAATTAATGCAATTACCTGTCATGCATTATAAATAAAACATTTCTCGATAATGATATTCCGAGAATTTTCATGATTATAATTATAATAAGAATCTAAATAATTTATAGGACTGATTAAATCATAAATAATGAGGAAAATTTAAAAATTCTATTGATAGAACCAAAGTTTATTGCTAAAGTTGAAACCTGTCAAGAGAATAAACTTAATTGTTAATTGTCTGTTCACACTTCATGATTAAAAATCCTTGTTTTATTTTTTTATACTAATTTATTAAACTGTTATATAAATTTTAAATGCACCTACATCAGAGATTTCTTCCTACGTCTAAAAATTACCAGTAGTAATTAATAATCTTTATATTAACTGTTTCATCGTTAAAAATACGCCTTTCTAATTGTTGATTAATTCTAAAACGTTACAATCAAAATTATTCAAGTCTAATTTCTCATTATCGAATAATATACTAATACTACAGTAAATATTTTCGACTTGTGGTCGACCAACGAAGGACATTTTGGTTGTGATTGATCTTTACTCGCCTATAGATTAGTAATAATTGATCAATAATCTGATCAAAGTCCCCTGATAAAATAATTAATATTGACAATGAATGAAGAAGATGGAAATAATGAAAATGAAAATTCCTTTTGAAACTTCACATTTCTCATCTTTAGGAATAATCATCACCAAATTGAAATATTGGATTCATTCCACGATCTAGCACAGCCCATATCATTCTGAAAATGATAAATAATCTCCGAATCTACAAAATCTTACAGGAGAAATTCTTAATAAGCTGTTAATCATTGAAGAAAGTCGATACACAAGGACTCTGATTGATTGCAATTTTCTCACGAGATAATTAGTTAATTAATAACGTCAAAGTCGAGCGAGAATTCCTAGTTTATCCTGATTCTGAAGTTACCTTGATAAAGAGTAACTTTTTACATTTTTTTTCGTAAAATCTTGTTCTAACAAAAAAAGTCGATCTTTCATTAAAAATGTTTTCTAACAGAAAATAATTTGATTAATGAATGATTTCTTACACTTATTCTAATGTTTCAGTATTGGATGTTCTATTCAATAGATCAACAATACCTCGAAGATAATCACACGAGATTTGATTACTCGAACTAGTCTTAAGCGAGAATTGAAGAATGTTAAAAATCGAATTTCTTACTTCGATCTGTTAATTTTGCATTTATCTCGAAAACCATTAGTTTTACGCAAAAACATCTGAGAACGTTTTTTGTGGAGCGTTAAATTCGCACCAAAAGATGTCATATGACTTTTCTCTAAAAAATCGTTTCCTAACGAGATAATTTGAAAATTAACTGGAAGTGATGATTTCAATTTCGACATTTTATAAGTTTTTTGAGGAATTGAGATTTTTGAAAGATTGAGGCCCTTTTTTCAAGGGTTTTCTACACACTGAGATACTGATTGCTCAATCCTAACGTGTTGAATAAATAAATTAATGTAAATAAATATTTTCTCTCCAGCTATGTAGTTTAGAGAGCCTCTGGTAGGGCCCTTCGCTCATCAATGAGAATCTTGTGAATGTAGATGTCTTGATCCTCCAAAGCTACGTCAATTAATTCCAAAGCCACAACTGTCTCCGATGGTGTGGAATCGTCGATGTCTACTCGTCTAATTATGGATGCGAAATTCTTGTTAACAACTAATTTTTGGAATTGTAGACACGTTGGGAGAGACCAATCACCGCCTATCGGTTGAACACCTGAAATGGAGAACAAAACTAGTGAGTTAATTAATCACTATTCGTTAATTAATGCCGGAAAAGTGAGGAACATGCGCACAAGAAGGATTGATCAGGATTCAGCAGAACGCAAGCTTGAAATTAAGAAATGAAAAGACATTTTTATCATGCAATCAAACAAAATTTCGAAAGATCAAAAAACCGTTTGCGTTTGTACCAGAAATTTGTTTAATATTTTCGCACTTTCGGAAAGAAAAATCCAACAGAACAATTCCAATGTTACGTTTTCATTATCTCAACATTTAAAAGTCATTTTTTGTTTCTAATCACATGGTGCTAATCGACTTTCTCTGATTGACTTCAAAGCGCTAGTTCTAAAGGCCCTTTTAAAGAATCAAAACGAAAATTCTGAATTAAAATTAATTCAGACGCTATTTAAGACAGAACACGTAAGTTAAAAATAATTCGTAATTAAAGAAAAATTCCAAATCTATCGACTAAAGTCGAGTTTGTTTTTGAGAGTGAATCAGTCAGTGTTTTGCAAAATCATGCCATTAATGAAAAATATAAGAATTATATTAAATAAGAAAATAATCTGCAGTCATTTAAAATTCAGCATTTTTGGTTCTTGATTCGTTAAAAAACAAAATGGATCAAATTGTTTATGGTAAAAATTGTACTACAATAATTTAAATGATGATGTGTTAGAATAGAAAACCTGACTTTTGTCTTACCAACTAGCCTAGCCTTAATAGCCTGATACGGTAGATTGAAGAATTCACTTTTCAGTGGTTGCACCTGACTCAATGTGACGACAATGATGTTTCCCATGTCGCACAGATGGACCGATACAGATTGTTCATCCAAAACTTGATTAATACATGCACTGAAAAGATTTTCAGTTTTATTCTTTGTCATGCCACTTTCCAAATGCAAAAAAAAATATTTCAAAGGGAATAAATTCCAAAATTCCTTCCAAAAGTTTAAACCTCCACCATTTCATTTTCAAAGTACAGATTTCAAAAATGTTTTACACCTTTCCCCTCAAAATTCTCATTATTTTTGTTATTCTGTCGTAATTACGATGGGAGTGACACGAAAAAAGATGACGTGTTGCGTTTGTTTCAAAATTTTAAAGAAAATCCCAAAAGTGTGGAAGGAACAAATACAAATGATGGCACCATCACGAGAATTCATGAGTCATTAAATAATGGAAAAACGCAAAACCTTCATTTTTGTTGTGTCAATCCGATCGATTATCTGCCAGAAAGATAAAACGTAAATTTTGGGAAAAGATGTGAATCATCCTGAAGTGAAAAAATTTTTGTGTAAAATATTTTTGTGTTTGATGATCCCCATTCTCCCCATACAAAGTTGATGAAAGATTATCATCGACACATTGTGAGTTATTTGATATTATTGATGACTCACCGATACCAATAACCGTCGTGATTTTTCACAGCATAAACTTTTCCCTTCTCCAGCTCTTCCATCATTAAATTACGTACGTAAAGATTTTTGTACGTTTCCTGGAGAGTTTCCATCATCGCCTGACATGCGAATAATGAAAAAAAGATCATTATAAAATAGCAGTGAATATTTCATAAATTTTCATAATTTTTTAATGACCTGATTATCCATCAGTTTTATGGTAAAATGTCATTTAAAAAATTAAAAATTAATCAACTTCATTTTTCGTCTCTCCAATTAATCACTCTCTAGTGCAACCAAACAATTTCCAAATAATTCCATCAACATCCCCACCCATTATGCCCCCTCTAGTACTCCTAATATCTTTAAACCCTTAGAAAATCGATCCGAACGTGATCTTACATCTTCAATCTTCCATATCTCAAAAATGGCAGAGTAAAAACGCAAAAACTTTCGTTCATTCTAAAGATATTTTTTCGTCCTTGAAAATGACATCTGACTCATTGAAATCGTATCGTGGGTTCTCGAGTTATCAAAGATAAACGACTCTAACTTCCTCTGATTTTCATAATGGCTGTCAGCAAAGTACTTTACCACAGCCAATGAAAATTTAAACAAATATAAATAAATAAATTAGAACTATGCTAAAGTAATGTTATTAATCAGGAAGTAATAATTCCAGGAGAAACCACGATTCTAAAACTTCATAAACTTAAGAAAATTCATAAACTTAATAAGAAAAAATTCAGAAAACTAACGTCAAGTTTTGGCTGCTCCTCAAACGGTTGTACGACAAAATTCCAGGGGCTGGGCACCAGGTTAGTGACCCTCACATTGAAGCACTCACCAACACCCGGAATCTTCGGAGGCTTCAGCATCTCGTCACTACTCCTGCTCCCCCTCCTCTCCAGCCTCTTCTTCCTGACATTATTGTTGCCATCCCCACATTTGATCACCTCAGGCTCCAGATCCAGAGTATTATTAATCGATATCAACAGATTCTCAGGCTGAGATCTCTTGAACAGCTCTACAACAGTGGACCTCCCAAACACCGGCACCTGGACGACCTTGCACAACAAAACATCCCCAGGTGCAGCAATTTCCCTCATTCTGCAGGCCACCCTGTCGTTGAACCTCGTCCTCCCAAAATTATTCATCTCCACATTGATGGCTTGGGGTGGAAATCTTGCCAGAGATTTTGACAGGTCCTTCAGTCTGAGGACCTTCCCGAGGTCCACCGCTACTAATTCCCCAGAGTCAATGCATCTCATGGTGTTGGGATGGGCGGTGGGGGATACCTGGACCCTCACCCAGTTGCCATTAGGTGTTTGAGCAAGATACACCTCGTCAGGATGGAATTTTCCCTTTATGACAGCACTGTTTACGATTACCTCGTCCTCTAGGAGGTGTTCCACGAGGGAGTTGAGCATACTAGTCAAGATTGTCATGCCATCGTTATTTACCTGGTGACAAATAAATCGATTCGTGAGATATTGAAAGTGTATTTTCATTAGTAAAATCCAAAAAAAAAATTCCAAATATTTTATAATAATAATCCTAGTCATAAAATAATAATAATAGTAATACTAATAATAATAAGAATAATAATAGAATAATGAGGTATGAGAAAGTTGAGAAAAATTGTGTGCAATTTACAGAAAACTATAATTCGAATGGAAAATATTTCGAATTTTTTTTTTTGCATTTTTTCAGTGATTGAATTAATTAAGAAGTTAATGAAAGTAAAAATGTTATTGTTTTTGGAATTCATGAGAGAGAAAAAAGTTTTTAAAGAGAAAATCTAAATTTACTTCATTTAATTTTCGTTATATATCAATTAACTTGATTTTGTTATGGTTGATATATTTCTAATGAGATTTTTTAAATGTATTTAACTTTCTCGATGTTTTTAATGACTAAACGTTCTACGAGAGCAAAATTTATCAACAATTTATATAATTATTGTAGAACGCTTCACTCAATGTCCTGATATTTTCTCCTCAATCGTTTTAGTCTCGAACGAACACAATTTTCGATGAATATCTCGGAATCTAAGGAAGCTAGCGAAATTTTTATTACCACCTTTTTTGTTAAACTAATTGAGTTCTACAATAAATATAATGACAACAATGTCGCTATTTCCCTTACATTCGGAGATATTCCTCAAGAACTCGAGTGAGGGAAAGTCAACTTATCTCGGTGTACCATTTCGTTACTGAAACTTTTCAGATTATCTCCGGATAAATAAATAAATAAATTAATAAATAAAGAAACATTGATAACAGTTGACAGCCCTCCATCATATTCTTCTAAATCTTTGATAAGAATATCATCAATTGCGATTGAAAAAAAAAAAATAGAAAATCAAACCTATGAAAAATCGAACAAAAAGTTTTGAAGTAATTTTTCCTCTCAAAAAATTATTATTAAAAATTAAATCTATTAAATAAAATAAACTATAGACCTGCAGATAAACGTCTCCATTCTGCTGGACATGTGATACAAACACCTCCAGGAGTCGTCCCTTGACGGTGACCTGTGCCTCAGGTTTCGACAGTTCCATAATCCTCTCCAGTTCCATCGAAATCTTCTCGTTAACGTTGACATCGGTTTCCCCATTTGTATCATAGAAAATTCCCACCACCACATGACTGAGTTCATCATCCCCTCGGCTACAGACTTGCATGTAGAAAGTTCTGTCGAGCAGATGTTTCTCAGCAATATCAGTTGTCGTATCGCAGACAGCGATATCTTCCAGAGAAGACAGACAGGCTCTGATGGCCTGTGGAGGTACATCGAGGAATTTCTTGTCCAATGGGAAGAGCCTGGAGGGATCGACAACGTCGGTGTCACCAGTATCGATGAAGAATATTTCGGCGTCGCCTGTCAGCGGGTCCAGAGCTTCCACTCTGACCCTGTGGAGCTCGTCGTTCACCTTCGTCACGTAGTGATTGAGAATGGCAACTGATGGTGATGACTCGGTGACGGTTGCGTAGTGGGCGTTGAGGTGCTGAGACATTTTGAAGAATTTTTCGTTGTATTCGTCCTCCAGGAGGCGTATCCACACGTCGGCGGTGGAGGCAACGTGAGAGACGTACACCGGCCAGAGGATCCCCGAGGGTAACACAAGGGGAGTGGGACTGTCCGTGGGGGGCTTGAGGAGGGGGTGCTCACACCTCGGCGAAGGGGAGGTTTTCACCTGGAAAACGAGATACGAAAATTATGAAATTGTTCAATCGAAAGACGTGGGAGAAATAAATATGTGAAATTATTATTATTTTTTAATGAGTCCCAAGACAAATTTTGTTAAACCCAGAAAATACTTATGATCGATTTATATTTTGTTTATTGATTTAATAGTTCGATAAGAAAATTCTGGAGACAGAAATTTCAAAGTGAATTAAAGCAAAATTGGATTTTGTATCTTTATTCCTTAAAAAATTCCTAATTAATGAGTAAAGCTACTGTTCCACCCAATACTGGCAACTAGACACAGAGCCGACCTTCCCCCGACATTCCCCCAGCACAATTTGTAACCCAAAAATTTTAATCCCTCAGATAAAAACATTCTCCCAAAGAATTCTGACGCCATCTCGACTCCCTTCATTCCCCCAAATAAAAACAAAGACCTCACCCTTTGGATTTGAAGTCTCCTGCACACTATCACCGAATTGTCGACTCCCTTCTCCATCATGAGTTGCTCGCACTGTTCAACAAGCACCACCCAGTCCTGCGGTAGCCCCTCGCCATTAATCTCCTTATAAAATCCTGGCAATCGATCCCTGAAGACACCATTTGGATGTCGATCAACGATTTCCAGAATCCTCTCCATGACGAGGCCCTTGTCCTCCGTGATCCTCACCTCCTCTGGTGTCTCATACAATCGACGGAGTTCCTTGAGGGCAGATACAGCTGCCAGCTGAGCAGCATCAGTCTCATCAACAGCATCAAAGGGATAACTCTTGAACTTGTGTTCGCCCACCTCGACTTTACTGAAGATCTTGAGCTTTCCCCCCTGTCCCACGTGGACAGTCGTATACTTCGGTTCGGAGAGGTTCAGTCTGTCCGCGAGGGCCTTTAGGGCCTCCCTGGGGTCCTCCAGGACCGATGGAATGAGGGGATTGGAGTCCTCAGTCTTGACAGCAGCCGAGGAAATGACGACATTCTCAATTGAATGATCAGGGGACGATCTCCTCAGTCTCTCACTGAGGGACTTCATACCCTTCCGAAGGGCCTTGCCTTGATCCCCTGGGGGATTGATCACTTTGATGCCAGTCTCCCCACGATCTCCATCAAACCGAGTAAGTCGAGGTGTTTGAGGTGGACTCACCCTGACCCCATTGTCATTCCGATCCTGGAAAGCCTGAGATGGAGGAGATTTGGGCCTCGAAATATTAACGTTCACCTGAATATTCTGGGGATGAGCTCTCACAGCTGGAACTACCTCTGCCCTTGGTAATGCTGGATAAGTCGTCACTTTTGGCTCTGGCTTAACAGGCGCTGGATAAACTGTCACTGGTACCTCTGCCTTGCCACCAGCTCTTGATGGGTTAATTATCACATGTCTCTCAGTATGTCCTGAAGATCTTGGATGGGACCTCACTGACTCGCTGTGCCCATTGCTTCTGGGGTAGCTTCTCACCTCTGATGGTCCACTGCCTCTGGAGAAGCTATTCCTGCCACCTGGGTGTGTCCCAGACGTTTGAGGCTGATGATTTCTCCTGATGCACTGAGGCTGATTGTTATTGTAGCCCTGATGGTACCTCTGTCTCGTCTGGCTGTTGGCACTCATCATCGGCTGTCTGGACATCGTCTCCATCCTCGATGGCTTCCTCTTGGATGTCTTCTGCTTGTTGATGAGGGCTGTCAGATGAACTGTGCTCTCATTCGGAAGAACCTCGACGTACATCACCCCAGACTTTTTGTGCTGACGAATCCTCGGATCCTGGGCGAGGAAATCGTCGATGGTGGCGAATCCCAGGTCCTTGTAGGGTATGTCCTCACCCTGGACTGATCTGTAGTCCGTGTTGAGGTTGTGGAGGGGCACACCCCCCTTTGCCGACGTCAGGCAGGATCGCAATGCCACCATTACCTCCTCCATCCTTTGTTTCCTGTCCATTGTCTTCACTAAATCTCGATCGATGTCCTCTTCCCTACGATGTATCGTTCTTTATCGATAAAAACACTGAGAAAAGGATATTGTGACGTTGATTCGATAAACCTCGACGACAATTCGACGATTCACTGCACCAAAATCGATGGGAGAAATTCGTTGACGCGTTTGATACCGAAATTTCACGAGTTTGGGAGACAAAGGAAATTCACTAGCACTTGACGACAACTGGAGATCGATTAATATCGCGGGAGAAAATTCTGTTGGCTCTGTTCGAGTGTTAGAAAATTAGGGGTAAATCGAAACTGTTGGAGGTCAATGATTTGAGACAAATGACACGGTTAAATGACGAGGACATGAACTCAAATAGCGGATCAGTTACGACTGACTGAATTTTGCGGCTCAACGCGGTTTATATAGCGGTGCGGAGAGGGGTGGGGGGATCGGGTGGGTCCGGAGTGGTTCGGGGTGTGGGTGGAGTCAAGGGGAATGTGGAATTCGCGGGGAATGGTGGATTGAAAAATTCATTTTTGGAGAATAAAAAATTGAAAAAATAAAATGGGGAAGATGGAGAGGATGTAAAGCAAAGAAAGACATCAAGGAAATAAATAAATAACAATAATAATAATAAAATTAAAAAAAAATTTTGATGATTTATTAATGTGGGAAATTGGGATTTTTATGTATTTAACAAGCGTATGATTTTTGCAAAAAGGAGCGGAATAATTTGAACGGGGGAACGTTTTGTTTGTTGAAATTCAATTGAAAATTTTATTTGTTGTAAGCTTTTGTTTATAATATTTATTGTATTTGGGAGAATGAGATAGTGAAGTGGTGAGTTGTTTTTGAATGAATATTTCAGTGATTATGACAATTAGCTAAAGATGAACTTTTATTTTAATTTTAACGACTTTATTCATTAGTTGTAGTAATAAAAAAAATTGTAAATGATTATCACTTTTTCGGGGGGGAGGGGGTGCAGTAGGTGAGGCGAGGGGTTACCGAATGTTGGGAAACGTCCAGATGGGGGAAGAGGAGATTTTGCAGTTTTTTATTTGGGGACCAATGGGCCTGACAAATGCAGTTCTTTTAAATTTGTTTCACTCTTCTGATAACTTTATCATCTGACTCCCACTGACGGAAAAAATAATTTTATCAAGAGAATTTCATTTGGAGGAAATGACGGTGGAGTGCAAATTTTCAAACGGAAGTGATTCTAGAATGGAGACCAGTTATCTCTTCTCTGAGACTGATTTGATTGAATGAAATAGAATTTATCGAGAATCGAAGTTCCTTTCGGTTATTGGAGTAACAGGAGTATTTGATTTCGTATCGACCACACGTTTTTTTTCTTCCAGAAATTCTTTGGTGCATTTGAGAGCCACAATTATTATTATGATTAAATAATAAAAATAAATTAAATTGAAAAACGTGTCTTTAAATATTAAAAATCGGATTAAATTGGAAAACGTCCCATTAAATATTAAAAATCGGATTAAATTGGAAAACGGATCGTTAAATATTGAAAATCGGATTAAATTGGAAAACATGTCGTTAAATAATAAAGATCGGATTAAATAACAAATTGTGGTTTTAGTAATCAATACGTCTCTACGTTTTTTCAAGTAAATTATAATTGAACCGAGAAATGAGAAATTCATGTGGTGAATCAGAGGATATTATTACGTGGAAAAAACTTTGAAATTGTAATGAGATATCGTCAAGTTGACAGAACTTTATATTTCTTCCCCAGAACAACAAAATATTCATTTTAAATCACGTAATCCCAGACTACGGTAATTATCCCCTAATTCGGGTATTAAAAACTTCGTTCAATGTGATCTCTAAGAAGATCAATTCAAAGATCGTCATCATTTCAAGACCCAATAATCAATTTACTCATCAGACTATTTATTTCACGAGAGCAAACTTTTTATCATTCCAGAAGGTGCGAAATTTCTCAGTTGGAGATCATAAACGAAATAAAATTTAGGTAAAAAGTAGACCCTCAGGGGACGAGACGAGGGTCACGAAGGGTCATTTTATGACAAAAGGACGAAGGGTAGTCTCCCACAAAAAATAGTCTTTCAGCTCTAATTTACCCACCAAAATTTAATCTAAAAAGTGGTCCATTGTCATTTTCCCCCACGTCTCACCCTCTAGAGGTCTAATATTAATCCAAAATTTCTTTCCGTCTATGACTCGACTCCAACACCAGTTCTATTTGATCCCCGTAAATACAACTGACTGATAATTTCCTGATCTCCGTAAAATCATATCTCTTCCAAATTAATTCAACTTATAAATCCTCGTCTCAACAAAAAATCATTTCAATAAAAATAACTTCTCTACCGTTGCACCCAGGAACTCACGATTGGGTTAGGAATAGCGGCACTTTTCCGTATTTTACCGGCGAAGAACAGCCGAAGGTGGGGACGTCCCCTCGACCCTCTGAATCCTCGCCCTTCACGAAAAAAAAAACAATTAAAAATCGTTGGATTAATTAAAAAATAAACAAACCTGCGAGTGAAAATGTTTTTCATCCGACGAAACGGTGGGGCCAGGGGGAGGGGTCACCGGAAGCTGGAGAACGTCGACGAGCCACTGAAGAATTTGTTAACATTATTATTTATTTATTCGGGGTATCGATGACCTGGCGAATCGACTTGGTTAGAATTACGGAATTCACGAGGGATTTGCCGGTTCCCAGGAGAAGTTTAATGGACATATTGTACTTACGTGATGGTGTGGTGCCTTCTCTCGTCATCCGGCGATTGTTTTATCGCCGATGTGTCTCGTTGACGAGTGCATCGGTCTAGATAACGCGAGGAATCGAGTTTTAGCGAATTTTTTTTTTTTCGCCAGTGGGTGGAGAGGGGGTGGCACGCTTGCGCGTGACGTAACAAATGAAGTGGCACCTGGGGGGTCACGTGGGCGAAG
Source organism: Diachasmimorpha longicaudata (assembly GCF_034640455.1). NCBI lineage: Eukaryota > Metazoa > Arthropoda > Insecta > Hymenoptera > Braconidae > Diachasmimorpha > Diachasmimorpha longicaudata. The sequence goes on from NC_087242.1 coordinate 2,501,081, forward strand.
ACAACAGGCGGTCGGTTTTGAAGCTGGAATTTTAATCGGAATTTTCGACTTTTTGGGAGTAATTAATTTTTTTTGGTATTTTTATCACATCTTTCTGCGAATTCCTGATATCAGTGGGTCAGTCAACGTCCAATTCAACTGAATATTTAGTGAAATACACGACGAAATATTATTTATAAAAATATCTGCGAAAAATATCGTATCGAAGGGGTGAAACGAGATGACGTGAGTTGGGAATGATCCGAGTTTTTGGGGAATATCTCGGAATCTAAATGAGATAGCGAATTTTTTGTTATGACATTAATTGTAGCAATTGATTTTCCGGATAAAAAAGGTTATCATGAAAATTTTTGTATCTTTCATAGATTCCGAGATATTAAGCAAAAACTGATGATATTTTTGATTCTGAATTAGTGAGGTGGGGATTAAGTCGGTTACAAGTCCGGATTTTCTTCGGATAATCTCCGCGTCCTATGAGTGAAGTCATAAACGGGGGATCCCCGGATTACCTCTACCTTCCAGATACATCGATTAGTCTTCGCTTAGATCGAAATAAATGTCTACAAATTTTGAAACGCATTTTTTTTCATATAAATAAAACGAATTCTTTTATGTAAATAAAACTATTAAAGTTATAACTTCCCCCTAGGACTTAACATTGGCTGAATATACCGGAGGGGTGGGACTAAATGGAACGGTGGGATGAATGAATACAGAGCAATATCCAGACAACTTTTTATTAACGAAGGAAAATAAAAACTAATTAAGGATTATCACGGCTGACACTTCGTTTAAACGTCATAGATCGTAACTCTGATTTTTGATCGCTTGAAGTGTTGGTGGGGCTCTCGGACAAGGTGGCCCTGTCCTCGGTGGTGGATTTTCCACGCTCGATCCTCTGTTTGCTGAATCGACCCATCCCGGGGCGATAAATCTCCATGGCCGGACGATCCTGTAATCGAGCAGATTTTCATAATTTTACAAAATGAAATGAGTAAATTTTGTAATGATAATGAAATTAAATTTATGATGAATAGAAATTTTAATTAGCTAAATTTGAATTAATTTGATTGGTCTTGATAATAATTTACAAATAATTTTCTATTGACTTCAAGACAAATTAGTTGAGTCTAATAAGATAAATATAATTTTTATTTCCATTTTTGTTCATTCAATGGTTTATTTGTTTATAAAAAAATAATGAAAAATGAATTAGTTTTTGGGGCTGAAGAACATGCGATCGGTGGTTTATAATCCACCAGAATTTCTTCATTTTTCATTTGTTTTAATAAAAAAAATCTTATCTCACATTTTTCATCAAATTTTTGCGTTTCTTGTGTTTTTTTTTCAATTAAAAAAATCACTCATTACTTACTCATTACTTCAACATATGCTAATGCTAATCCAAATAAATTTCAAGATATTTCGCCAATTTTTACAATCAATAATGTTTTTTTAACTAAAAAAATTCAAAATACCATTTTATTCTGTTCTCAGTATTTTTGTGATACGTTTTGGGAACCCAGGAAGTGGTACAACAACAATTTAAAATGTTGAAACAATGGAATTCTAGTGTCATACGAAACAACATTTTCCTAACAAAATATATTTTGTAAAATCTACAATATTTTTCTCTCAGTGGAAACGCATCGAATATTTAAAAATTTTTAGAAACGTCAAAAATTGCTTCAAGTAATGCTCACTTTGTTCCTTATCCTCCGCTCCTTCCTGGAGTCCTTTTTCTCCTTGTGTTTGTCGTCGTGTGTGTGCTTCTGGAGATTACTCTGGTCATCTCCATCGAGAGACTTGTGCCTCCTCAACTGGGCCCCATCGCCGCCCCCTACGTTGCCACCGCTGTCCAAGGAGCTCCGTCTTCTGGACAATTTCTGGGGCTTCTTGCCGCTGGGGGAGTCCTCCCTGGGCTCTTCGTCAACAGCTCGCGGTTCTTTCTTCGTGTCAACGGGGTCCAACGGCCTCACCGCTTCCCCTTCTCTACATTCTGTGATAAATTCGATGGGAATGAATATAACTGATAAGAGATAACTGATTGATTCATTTTTTAATTAATATTTTTCTGGCTCCGTCGATATAGCTCTTTAAAATTTATTAAATGTAAAATTGCGACTTAAACCGTTTTATTTATTTCAAAAGAGAACAGTAACATTAAGAAATCGAATTTGAAAAAATTTGAGCTCAACAGATTAATCGCTTCGCTACTGAATTAATGTTTTAATTTTTTTTGTTGAATATTGTTGGATTATGGAGGTCGAAATAAATAATTATTTGGAGTATTTTCAAGACTGAGGGACAATTAACTGATTAAACATTACTGATGAGGCTCACGTTAAACTCCTCGAGAGGGCAATATAATTTTTTCTTCCACCCTTAATCCTTGGATTTTTTTTCTTTACCTTCTCTGGTCACCAGATGGATTTGGGAAAAATCTGGAATAAGAAAGTCCCGCTGGGACTTTCCCCTTTTTTATTGTAACATAAAGAAAAGGTCCCACAGCAACAAAGAAATAAATATTTCCTTAATCCGGAAATATAAAAACTTTAAAAGAGTGAATTTTTAACCCGGGGAAAACCCCATAATCCACCCAATATTTATTTAAAATTAACACGTTGAAGCCAACAAAATAATTAATTCAACTCAGTTCACGTTTGTCTCAATTAAAAAAAAAAATCTTTTCAAATTTAACTTATGCAATTATGTAAAATTTTCAACTCAAAATAATTAAAAAATATTAAAAAATCATTAAATATTTGTATCGACCCGATAAGATGCCAACCTCCAGCCGGTATGGTGCCGACCTCCAGTCGATAAGATACCGGCCCCCGTCGATAAGATACCGACCAACATTAAATACCAAAAAATAAATAAATAAAACAAAATTCTCACCTGAATTCTTTGGAGTTCTCTCTTTACTCTGCACTTTCTTATCCCCACTATCACCCCCTCCGCTCTGTGAAGGGCTGGGGGCCGTCTCAGTCCTCTCAACTTTTCCCTCCTTTTTGCACCTCTCCCCCTCCTCCCTCTTCTTCACCTCCTTGCCACCCTCTGCACCCCCATCCACCTGTTTCTTCGACTCTGCTAGTCGTCTCTTCTCCTGCCTCATCTTCTCGTAGCTCTTTCCCTTCTTCTCCTCGATTCTCCTCTCCTTCTGCTCGCGGACCTCCTCCTTGGGCTCCTTGGGGACCTTCCCCTCGGCCCTCTTATCATCCTTCGAGTGATTGTCCTCACGTCGATTGGAGGATCTCTTGTCCTCGTGTTTCTTCTGATGTTTCACGTCACGATCTTGCTTCCTGTCGTCCTTGTAACCCTTCGCCGACGTTTTTCCCTCACGATCTCTCGGACCCAGCACTTTGTCTCGTAATTTTTCGTCCTTTTTGCGATTTTTCGAGTCTTTTTGGGGCCTCTCCTTCTCCTCTTTATTTTCTTTATTCTCACGTCCTACGTCACGTTCAGCGTCGGGATTTTTCAGGACCTGTGGGTGTGACAATCAGGATCTGATTATGTTTATTGTATCAACTGAATTGTAATGAAGTGCTCATAAAAAGCTCATTAGCCTTGGCCCATCAAGAGAATCATTCTTTTGGTTCTCGCCATCTCATCAAATCATCATAACATGTCATATGTCACTTGCGATTTATCAGATTGAGAGTCATTAAAATAAATTTGCGATTCTTCAAGTACTCGTCATCAATTGGGTGATACATTCGTCACTCATTAATCTTCAATTCGTGGTTAATTACACGTCACATATTTTACGTTAATAATTTCGAAGAGATTAGGAGGATCCAACGGATCAGACAGTAAAATTTGTGGACAACTAGACGTTATGAAGATCACGGGATCATCCTCAGGACAGTATTTTTAATTTTAATGCGTATTTTCAAATTACGACGAGCATTAAAAATGTTAATTTTCGTCAGGAAATAGCTATCACGTACCATGAAGCCATTTTTTTCTAGACGAAGATTTATTTTTCATGACAAAAGACCAGATCATTATTTTCTCACCACAAAACTAACGAAAAAAGTGCTAATTTCCTGCCCTGGGCCCTTAAAACTATTTAGACGTCCTCAGGACGATTTATCTACCTCAAAATTACCTCAAAATTACCTCAAAATCCAACATTCCTCACCTTGGAAATAGTTGGTTCCTCTTTGGCCCTCCTCCTCTCCAGATCCCGTCTCCTCCTCTCCTCCCTCTTTTCATCCCTCACCCTCTGCTTCTCCATCTTCCTCTGCTTGAGATACTCCAACAAGGGAGTGGTGGTGACCCTCTTCTGGGAATTATCGAATGGCTGAAATGAGAATTCAGTCTTGGGTTGGGCACCAGCAGCATCAGCCTCCAAATTCTTCAAGCTCTCCAAGAACGTAACGTAATAAGGATCAGTCTCGATGGTACCGCACTTGATGTCCTTCTTCCTGACGACTCGTTTCTTCGGAAGTCTCTGGAATGGAGCGAATTCCACCACTGCGGGGTACTCAGTCCCCTTCGAATCCACGAACACGTAGTTATCGAATTTCTCCCGAAACATGAAGATGTCCTTCTGATCTGTGAAGTTTATGTACGCCCTGGAGAAGGCGTGTTGACCCAGGGACATGTCTGCCTTGACGAAGTGGAGGTAATCGTGGTCAGGGAGGGGTGAAACCTGCTCGATGAACTGGGTCTGCGTCATTGATGGTGGGAGCCTTCTGATCACAACCTGGGGGACAAAGACGGGATTAATGAGACGAAATTTCGATTTATCGAGATATCGATGCGAGACGATGTCACAGTCATTTTCTACGAGACCAAACGACATTAATTATAACGATATTAATTATAATATTTTAGATCATTATTAATTATCGATTGGGACGAGGGCAAGATGATACCATCGACTTTCCTTCGAGACCGAGACAATTTGACATTTATTCTCTACCAGACGAGACGATATTAATTCCAACGAGATCGACCCCACCAGGACGAGTCTATCGATTTTCAGTTCTTGCGAGATCGAGACGAGACACAAAATTATTGCCTCAACTCGTCCTGTGTACAGTCCTGGAGGTGTGCTCCACGTTCTTAATGAATCCACATGAAACTAGAGAATTTCCTGATGAAGATTTTCAGTGAAAAAATTCTATAACAATTAAAAATATTGAGATATCAACTTTGACAACGTTCACTGCTGTTATTTGTAATGCTGAATGTGTCTCACAACCTCAGGTTCAGAGCTGCTGTGGACTTGGAGCCTCTGGAGATGATCTGACTGAACTTAACCTCAAAATAATGAATTTTGATGATGTCGCCTCACCTTTGTCATCGGCTTGCATTTTTCCTTCTTGTTGTCACTCTTCGGCTTTGTCACTTCTGCACTGGGGACCTCGGCTGGCGAAGTCCTGGCTGCAGGATTGGTGACAGTCGTCACCGGCTGTTGACTCTCCTCAGTCATTTTTCAGTTGTGGTATTGTGAGTTGTCTTGGGATCCTCGGGTTGTTGAGGAAAATAAATAAAAAATATGGAGGACTGGAGAGGTTTCCAGGTCGGTAACAAGAACGGTTCCGTCTCTGGCGCACAGAGGCCACTAAACTTCAAGGTCGGTCATAGAAAAGTGAGGGAGAAGGGCAAACTCAAGCGTCTGAGCGACTTTTGGGTCGTTAGTTGCGCGCGGCGCAGAGAGAGCTGCGTGAGCGGGCTATTCAAACTCGCATAACTGATCTCACGTGTTATTTATATTATTAACATTATTAACATTGTGATTATGATGTCAGATGCGTTCGTTTTATAAATCTGCGGTTCTACGTCGGTCTTGACGGACTCTCTGAACATTTCATGTTGTTCTATTGTTATTTTTTCTAAATAATTCATTAGACACCGACAAATTAGCGTTTTTAATGAATAAAAAAAAATCCAAATGTATTGATTTTTTATTATTTTATTTTTTCTTTTTTATGGTGATGTAATGGAGCGTTGAAATGTCCTTCTCATGTCCTAATTAAAAAAAATTAATACATTTGTTGAATGTAAAACGTAATTTAGATTTTTCGTGAAATGTTACGTTTTATTAATTAAAATATTACAATTTATATTAGCTCAAACGTTTCGTTTTACATTAATTAAAATATTGCATTTTATATTATTTAAAATATTATATTTTATATTAATTATAATATTGCATTTTATATTATTTAAAATATTATATTTTATATTAATTAAAATATTGCATTTTATAGTATTTAAAATGTTACATTTTATATTATTTAAAAAATTGTGTTTTCTATTTTAAGTTCCAATACAAAAAAAATTGATAACAAAATCTTTCTCACTCAAGGTCATATCTTGGGAGTCTCAAAAATGAAACGATTGTTAATGGCTTTTTCACACAATTCTTCCATTCCGTAATCTCCCAGTAACTGATAACGTGTGTCACTGCTTCCACTGGCAATCGGATTCATCGATAAACTCGCAGGCGATTGTTTGTAATAAAACCCGACGTTAGAGACAACGTCAGAGCGTGTCATAAAAAAGGTAACGGTGGGCTAGTCAATGGCACTCGACAAGTGCTTTCAGTATTTCCGCGAATCGCAACTGCCTCAAACGTTAGAAAATTACGGTGCAACTGGTCGAAGTGTCAGGTGAATATTATTCCATCAGTATGTAATCATTGGGTTATGGGAAATCGATCGATCGATTGAAATTGGGAGACAGCCGGGGAATTCATCGCGTTATATACATTTTTTTAGGGATATTAATGTGTTAATTAATTCATTAAGGCGAAGTTACGGTATTTTTATCGTTAAATGTGGCCTATTTTTCGAGGAAATGACAATATTATCGTAGAGTACACGAGATTTTCGAAAATTCGATAGATTTGGTACCATAATTTTTTGGTTAACTTGTCGATCGTTTCTTTTTTGTTTAGAAGTTGATAAATCAGAAATTAAAATAGTGTTTAATAGAAAATTGATATTTTCGTTAGTCAAAGATTAAAATTAGAATTTTTCTTCATTATTTTTCTGAATTTTTCATTATCATTTGATTTATTAAAAAAATGAAGGAATTTGTTTATTATTTGATTGAACAAAATAGAACTTTTTTAGAATCAAATTTCTTTTCATTTAATTTTTTTTTACCTTGAGATAAATTCGATTGAAGGAAACAGAACTTTTTGAGAATCGAATTTCTTTTTATTTTATTGGAATAACGAGAGATTTTGGTTTCTTATCAACCACAAGTATTCTTTTTCCGGAAATTCTTTGGTGCAGTTGAAAACCAAAATTGTTATTGTGATTGAATATGTGGTTATGGTAATCAAGACGTCTCTACGTTATTTTCAAGTTAATTATAATTGAACTGAGAAATTAATGTGGCGAATCAGAGAGGATCTTGTTACGTGGAAAATACTTTGAGATTCTAATGAGATATCGTCAAGTTGGGAGAACTTTATATTTCTTCCCCAGAACAACAAAATATTCATTAACAATAACGTAATCACAGATAACGGTAATTATCCACAAATTTGGATATTACAAACTTCGTTAAAATGTGATGGATGAAAAGATTAATTCAAAGATTGTCATCTTTCCAAGAAACAACAATTTAAAAATATTGACTCGTCGATGTCTTTATTTCACGAGCACTAACTTTTTATCTATTCAGAAAAATAAAAATTTTTTCAGTTGGAGATCATTATTGGGTTTTAAAAAAATCATTTTTTTTATTCTTCTGGTGAATTTATGTGACTCGACTCCAAAAGTTGTTTTATTTGATTCAAGTAAATATAACTCGGCGAGAAATTATTAATATTTTCTATAAAATCTCATCTATTTTAAATTAATTCAACTGATTAATATTTGTCGTATAAAAAAATATTCCAATGAAGCTCATTTTTTCCATCAATCCAGGGATGTCTCACAGCGAAAAATATGTCTTCTCTGCACCTCCAGGAGTTCCACAGCCCAAGTCCCTCGTGTTCTTCGATCTTGAAACGACCGGCTTGGACCCGTCCACCGTCGAAATCATCCAAATCGCCGCGAAATGTGGCGACGACGTCTTCAACCAACACATAATGCCCACAACCCCCATCCCCTCCGAAGTCACAGAGGTCACCGGGCTCTACATCATGCACGGAACGTTGTACAGCCGGCCCCATTGGCCATTGATAACGCTCCCCGCACGGAGAGCCATGCGGGACTTCATTCAATTTCTGTCTGATCGCGGAGGGAAGTCTCTACTGATCGCTCACAACGCTCACTATTTCGATGCGCCGATCATCACCCGGACGATCAAGGAGCTCGGCTTGCTCGACGATTTCCTAAATGTCGTCTGGGGATTCGCCGACACTCTCCCGATGTTCCGGTATGAACTACCGGAGAGGCCGTACAGGCGCAAAAATTATAAATTATTGTCGCTCGCGCAGGATCTCCTGGACTTTCGGGGTCCACTTCATGACGCGAGGAGGGACGTCGAGGTTTTGGAGAAACTCACTCAGCATCCGAGGATCAATGCTGATGTCAAAAAATTTATGGCTTACGGTAAAAGTGTTCAGGATGTTCTGAAGAAATTGCAATGAGTTATTGGTTTGTTGTTATTTTTTTTGAGGAGATCTAGTTTTTTAGGGACGAGACCGAACGCGCGCGGATAATGAAGGATGAGTTTTGTTTCTGTCATATAAATCAATTTGATTCACCTTTGATTCGTCCGAAAGCATTTGACATCAACACGTGAGTCATAGTGAGTGAGTGATCAACACTTGAATCTCTCTCACGGTGAATCATAACGATCTTTACATTATGTTTTAAAATTAGCGCCTAAAATTTAAACGACCAATAGGATACTGGCTACATCGTTGCGAGATTTCGATTCGATTCGAGATTTTCGATACGATATGTGGCTCTCCTTTTTAGAATAGGAATGTAAAAGTCATTGAAGAGAACACGATTAAAATTTTAAAATTTTAAAATTTTAAAATTTTAAAATTAAAATTAATTTTTAATTTTAATTAAGAAAATTAATTCTTTTTGGGGTTTAATTATCGTTTGTTTAAAAGAGTTTGTTTAAAACGAAAATTTAAAAATCAGAACTTAATTGAGGGTCTTAAGGAGAAATGAGAATTTCTGTGAAAAGTGAAGATTAAAATTTTTAATCTTCACTTTTTCCACAGAAAAAGGGCCTTTCGTCAACCGGGCCCAGATCGTGAAAACTTTCGTCCCTAGGAGACAGATGTACCTTCCGACTGCGATAAATAAAAAATTAATGTTCATTGTTAAATCGTTTTAATATTAATCAACAATCTTTGTTCATAACATATTAATTACTTTTACTAGAAAGGGTGATATTCGAATAAATTCGTTGACCAGTTGTTTTAGATAAATATAATTGTCCCTGGAATGTAGTAAGATATTTCAACATGTAAATAATATATATTTATATATATTTCCTTTACAAAAAAAATTATATTCACATTTTGATTTTACTTGAAAGCAAAAATCTATTTAGTATCAGGAAAAATTATTGAAAAGTATCTTTTATAAAAAATGGTAGTAGACAGATGTCAATGGTATTTCAGGTTTTATAACGATATTTTAACATACGATTAGGATAAATTGTAGGACCAAATTTTCAACGTAATTTTATTCTTTTATGTAGCAAATACTTTTACTAGAAAGAGAATGTGTGAAACACATGTTATGTAACACCAAAGCAAATAAAATATTATTATTATTATTGATATTATTATTATTACTAGAAAGGGTAATATTGGAATAAATTCGTTGAACAGCCGTTTTTGATGAATATAATTGTCCTTGGAATGTAGTCAGGTGTTTTAACAATAATTATGGAATAATATATAGATGTGTTCTGATGGCACTCGGCCTCGTTGCTAGGTGACCTGACTCCATCTCCAATTCGTCATGGAGATCGTCAACGGTGTCTTATTTGTCATTTATTTAGACAAAAATCTGGCCCTGTGGAGCCAAAAGTATCCGACACCTTACGCTTGTTTATGGGATTGCTCGGGTGGTCCAGGTGCAGAGACTTGTTTCGACTCTTTGTTTCGACTCTAAGAAGAGGCCTCTCATGACAACCGGGGTAAATTTTCCCCCCACAATAATTCAGAAGTTAGTATTGGTTTTGTTTGTCATATTCATCGGTTTTAATCCAGGGATGGCTGGAATTGAATGAGAATGACCAGCGATGTTGTCATATTTCCAATCATCTAAAATCAGATAATGATTAGGAATGAGCGTTCATGATTAATCTATAATCGATACCAGTTAGTCACTCGTAGTTGATAATGAGTTCAACTGGGGAGAGAGAAAAATACTGGAAAAAGTACGTGAGACGTTGAGTAAAATTCGGTGTTTGAAACGTAAACTACTGACGGCGATGGCCGGCCCACCCCTGGTGCATATGTATACAATATATGTATTTATTTTACATATGTTTTTATGTACTAGGGCCCCCGACCGCAGATTTGGTGCCTTTTTTTACTTTGGTGATTTACTAATCGATTATCGATTGTCAAATGATCGATCATGACTATTATATCGATTATCGATTGTCAAATAATCGATCATGACTATTACATCGATTATCGATTATCAAATAATCGATTTTAACTATTGAATCGATTATCGATTGTCAAATAATCGATCTTAACTATTGAATCGATTATCGATTGTCAAATAATCGATCTTAACTATTATATCGATTATCAAATAATCGATCTTAATTATTAAATCGATTATCGAATGTCAAATAATCGATCTGAATTATTAAATCGATTATCGATTGTCAAATAATCGATCTTAACTATCACATCGATTATCGATTGTCGAATAATCGATAATGACTATTACATCGATTAATCGATTATCTTCATGAAATCCGCCATGTTCGATTAACGACCCGTGTCCCTTTTTACATAGGATTCACGCCATAAAAAGACCAGTTTAACCGCCCAATTTCTGCCCCCCCCCCCCCAACCCAGACACAAACGTCAAAGACCCCAAATCCCATCGTTAAAAGGACAACCATCGATACTATCGATACCTCGAAAGTCTATCACCCAGATCCCTCCTCGCTTCACACCTATCTGCGACGGCTAATTGAAATTCACAACTCATTTAATTTAATTTTTTTTTATAATTACACCGCACAGTAGCTACTAATCACGTACTTTTTCCTCCACTCATCTCTCCCTGTATTGAATTACCGTTTGCAGCAGAGATGAGTTTATTGGAAATAGTCCAGCACCTGAGAATTCAATCTTCTGGTGATGGAGTTGGAGAGATAATGAACGAATCTGAAAGAATCAATAAAAACAATAATTATAAAATTTCAAGATAAATCAGTTGTACATTGATCGACGATGATGAGCTGATTGTCAAAATATTTTTGAGTTCTCCGCAATTAATACAGAAAATTTTCAAAAAATTATTTAATAATATGGCACATTATTTATTACTCATTAATGAGATCATTAATGAAATCACTGAACGATCTTCGAGGGCTTCGAATTCACCCTGAACACCCCCTCCACCTATTGCTAATTGCTAAGCGTTAATTGCTCATTATTATTATTATTATTATTATTATTATTAAAAATTATGTGATCATAATAAAGGTTTATTACATGTTAATAAATTTATAATTATCACAATTGTAAAAGTAATTTAATTTTGAAAGAGTAAAATCCTCTTTCAGTTAAAAAAAAGTTAATTTGATTGATTAAATTCCCTTTTTGGATATAATTTCATATAAAAGTGTCGATTAGCTTTAAAAATAATTCAATAGATAAATCAATATAAGTGATTGTAACATTATTCCACAATCTCCAATTTTTTTCAGGTCAATAATTAGAGATGAACTTAAATAGAAATTGATTTACAATTTGATAGAGTTTAGACTGTGAATTCTCGACGTAAAGTTCGTGAATCAATTTTCCGGTGAGCGCCGCCTGAAATTTAATGAAATTCGGGTAAATGATGAGTAATTTGGGGGGAAGATAATAGTGATAGACTCACTTCGTTGGTGGTTAAATTGCAGATAATTACAACAACTATTATGGGGAGAGCAGTGGTGATTTCCCAGGCTACGTAAGTGCCTATTTGCCAATAATCAGTTTCCCCTTCTCTAACAACTTCGTTGAAAATGAAATAGAGGGAGGAACTCATCATGAAGAACGCGGTGACGACTATTACAACGAGAATGGGGCTGAAGAAGGAGTTGATGAATTTAGATATTTTGCAGAGGTTGTAGTGGACTTTGGCAATCAGACGAACGCTCTCGACGCAGTCGTTGGTGACGTCGATTATCTGTAATCACGAAGAATTTGATCTTAACGATTAGATCGATTATCGATTGTCAAATGATCGATCATGGCGATTATCGATTATCAAATGATCGATTATGGCTATTATGTCGATTATCGATTATCAAATGATCGATTATGGATATTACGTCGATTATCGATTTTAAAATGATCGATCTTAACTGTAACATCGATTGTTACATGATCAATCATGGCTACTACATCGATTATCGAATGGTAAATAATCGATCTTAGCTACTACATCGATTATCGATTGTCAAATGCTCGATCTTAACTATTAAATCGATTATCGATTACTAGTCAATCATGACTATTACATCGATTATCGAATGTCAAATACTCGATCTTAACTATTATATCGATTATCGATTGTCATACTTTTCGATTCTATACTTTTTACGTCACGTTGGGAACTTTTTCGTGAAAGTTCACTGAAAAAGTGCCGAACTCTTCCGTAATTTTTACCGAATATTGTTTTCACCGACAGATTACGGAACCGGCGCGTCATTTCTCAAGAATTTTGAATACATAAGACCACATGTACTGGTACACTAAATAACATATTCGCTCAGAAAAATGGTAATGACTTTTCTAGTATTTTTTTTTCTTCGAAAAACATTTTTGTGAGGGAAAATTCTAGGAAGTTTGGGGTGTGATGTCTACCCTGGCAGGAGATGAGGAATGGCCGACAGTGGGCCGACATTTGGCCAATGCTGGCCGACAGTGGGCCGACATTTGGCCAATGCTGGCCGACAGTCGGCCGACATTTGGCCAATGCTGGCCGACATTTGGCCAATGCTGGCCGACAGTCGGCCGACATTTGGCCAATGGTGGCCGACAGTCGGCCGACTCCTCATTTGACTCCTCATCTCCCGTTAGGGTACGCTCTGTTTTTCCCTTCAAATTTCAACGCGGGAAATAAATCGGGGGATGATAGTACCTTGGGGGGCACTGAATTATTTCTGTCTCTGACCGCCATCAGCTTCACATTCAACTGCCGAAAGTGATGGCCCAGAGTGATGACCAGAGCTCCGAAAATCGTTGTTGACATCATCTGGACTATCAGTGGAACACTCCAGAAGAACCATTGCAGCATTGACAATATCTTATGGCTAATTGTGAACACGTTAATCAGCATTTAACGGTATCGAACAGTCACAAGAGTACATTACACAAATTAATTTCGGAAAAATGACTGTGCCATACGTTAGAATGGAACTGCAAAATGCTCGAACACTGGAAAATTGTTTTATTTTATTTAAATGTTTAATTTTCTCAAAACCGCAAATTTTGTAATACATTTTGTAATTAATGACATCTGACTCCGTAAAATTTACGAAACATCACTATAAAATTTGCAGGTCTATAATTTTTTATTTTAGTTTAAATGAAAAAGTGATAATTTAATTAATTATTTAGTGCGATAATGTGATAATTTAATTAGTAATTTACTCCAGGGGGGGGAGGGGTGCAAGGGGTTACCTTGGAGACCAGCGTTTGAATCCAATAAAAAAATCGTAGCAGATGAAGGACATCACAGTGACGAGCATTCCGTAAACGACTGTCCGGATGATCCTGAGGCAGTTGGTGTAGTCAAGCCGACAGCCCAGTTGATGTAGAATGACACTCTGGGACGCCAGAAACTCGACAGCGTCTATGAACTTGAAAGAAAAGAATTTTCTTCGCTTTTTTTTCTTTTTGTTAAATTCTTCGCTCCCTGCAGCTATTTTCTAATGAAAGTCTCATTGTTCCGCTCTGCTCGGTAGTTTCCAAAATTGTTACTATGAAATAAACAATATTGACATACACCCTTTCGGCGAAACATCCACATGAAACTGCTGATCAACATGCACAACAGGCAGGACAGGGTCCGAATAACCGTCGCCATCGTCATTACCCACGACTGCGTTCTGTTGTAATATAATAAAAACAATTGGAGTATTAAACAAATAATGTGATATGAGCAATAGTACTCAATATTTTGGGACCAATTTACCAATTTAAATTATGAATAAATTGATGATGTCATGAGGGAAAATATTTTCAAATTTTTTAATTAAAAATTGAACAACAAAAAATTGGAGCAATAAAAAAATTGCCATTAAAATACGAAATTCCTGAAGGAAACATAATTTCCAACGATCGAATCATTACATCGATATTCTATAAAAATTCAAAAAATGAGAAATGGAAAAAATCTCAATTTTTCAGGAATGAAAAAAAAAATAACTTTGTTAATCTCAATTTTCTTACAATTTCAGATCAAAATGTCAGAGAATTTTTTTAATTAAAACACTTCTTCACTCTTGTAAATACGAAAATTGCATCAGTGACGAGCGATCAATAACTACATATTTTTCCATTTAATAACAATAAATGTTACCTCAGTACATGTCCCCAGGCGTAGAAAATTGAAGAGATCAATCCCCCACATGTCAAAAACAAAATTATTTGATACGTCATGATGGCTCCGCTGAAGCGACACTTTTTTGCGTTCCCACGACCCGAGAAACGCATCGGAAAATTCCCAGCAATTTGCCATATTAAAGCGACATTATCCAGCGCCAAAAACAAATCAATTTTCGGTTTTGATTTTCTGAACGTCTCTGAAAATTTGAGTATTTTTAATGCACAAAAAAATACCCCAGAGCAAAGGGCTCTTCATCCTGAGGTTCAGTGGTACCACAATTTCAAATTTCCCGCGGTTCCTTAAAACCGTTTCCATGAAAGATCATAAAATCATCGACTGCATTTGGAAGGAGTCATGATTTCACGATTTCCAGGGATTTCAGACTGATTTTAGTTGAATTTCGAAAAATTATTAATTTTATTTTATTTTATTGCGACCAAAAGCGAATCTTATTTTGTCGCTCCATTGGAAACGCGTTTTGAAGGCCTTGAAAATCACTTTTGCGGCCTAGGCGTGAAAAATATTATTTCGTTCCGTAGATTACCTGCCATCCAGAGGTTTTCCATCGAGTTCATGCCCTTTTTTCTGTCGACGAGTGGATGCCTCTAGTCGCCTTGATATATCGATACTGAAGACATTTGATTGTCCGCAGTGTTCCTGTTATTAGGATGGACTGCCCGCGTCGAAATGCATTACGCTGATTGACATTATTAACGAGTTACCATTGGAAACTGTTGGACTAATGGATAAAACCGGGGGGACATCATTTTTCATCGTCCAGAAGTCGATTAATAAAAAAAATCGAATGTGAGAAAAAAAATTCTGAATGAGAAATTGATCTTGAAGAGTCGAAAAAAACTACCATGAAGACACTCGATTTCTTTTCGAAGTTATGTTTTAACTGGTTCCTTTTGTTAACCTTTACATAAACAACCGGAGATTATTGGATTAACAATCAGTTTTATTGGGACTCATGACAATGAACAACGAGATTCAAAGGACTAAATAACGTCCTAAACTCCAAGAGCTTATCCCCCTCCTAAAAGCGTCTGCGTCAGGTCTTAAAATACTGAACGAAGTTGTTCTAATTATCGTGTTTTCATTCTAATTCAAGACGGAATTTCTACATCTGGAATTTTCTGATAAATTTATTATCAAAGTAGACCATGAATAGGAAGATAATCCAACGGTTGACATACTGAATCACCAGGAAAACATGGAGGAGACAATTTTTACAATTTTAAAGAACGCACCCAACTGATCATTCCCCTAAAGTTACAAAAGATCTTAACAAAAAAAAAATTATTTCTCCTATTTCTTGTCCTAATCTCCAGTGAATTTGTTCCACAATTAATTTCTAACAAATGTTTTTAGCCCAATTACGGAAATATTTATTCCATTGATCAATGGACATGAGAATCAACAGTTAAAATCGATTGTTCATTGACAAACGCAGAAGTTATTGAATAATAATATTTTACGAAAATCATTTATTCATCAACATTTAACTTTCTATAAACGCGAACAAGAAGAAGTCAAACAACGAATCATCCTGACGAATTCAATTACAAGTGAATTTATGACATAATAATAATTACAATTAAAATCAGCTAATTCCATGCGAATATGATTTAATCGATAATGCTGAGGTAGAGTCGATAATCTATGGAATCTAGGCACTTTTCTTCAATACTTAGTGTCGAGACATTATACTACAATAGTCTAGTGATTAACAATCTTATTAAAATAATTGATCATCTCTCAGTGTTGATGATCAATTCAGTAATGAGGTGGTAAAACAGGAAAATTCAATTTTCATCACCCCTCCACTTTTTGATGAATATCTCGATATCTAGAAGAGATAGCAAAATTTTTGTGAGGACCTTTTTTGTAGAGCAAATCAAGCTCTACAACAAATGTCCTTATCAAATTTTATCTAGCTCTCATAGATTCGGAGATATCGCTCAAAAACTCGGCGCAGAGATGAGACGATTTATCTCGTGTTACCACTTCACTGCTTAATTCGTCTAGTTAAAGTTAATGGATATCTGGTTGGAGTTATTTAATACCTATAAAATATCGGGAACAACAAAGTTATACTATTGATAAATTTTCAATCGAAGAGTACGATATATAAGGGATCGCGTAAGTACGTAAGAAGGTACAGATCCCATTATTACATGAGCTGTTACGATTCTTGCCGTTGGACGGTCAATCGTTCCCCCCATTATCTTTCACATTTTGTTATAATTATCTTCGAGAGAATATTGAACATATAAAACAACATGAAATTTCAAGTCAGAGGTGCAGTATCTCCCGATTAATTGAAAATATACCGCACAGAAATAAAAATTTTTATAAAAATTACTGAAAAAAATCTTAAAAATCACGTGAAGTTTGGAACAGATTAAGAATCTCTAAAGAAGTTGCAAAACGAGACTAATTAACTCATCTCTAGTCATCTTATCTGAGATATCGAAAAGGTTTCGGCGATTGGTGGGATCCAATCACTCCAAAATAAATTTTATGGAAAAGTCTAGAGGAAAATTTTTCTCGTTTCTGGATTTCGAGAATTTTTATCAGAAATCAGAACTGGAGATGAGCTCAGTTGACTCGTTTTGAGTTTAAGAAAATCGTTGGACATTCACAATTCCTCGTTTTGGAGGGGTAATAATCGATAGATCGATTAATCGCGATTCGAGTGTGACCCAACAGGGAATTTTCCTGTTCCCCGTTGAGCCCAAATTATCGTTTTGAACAATTTGGTCGCTAGTTGATGGCAGTCGATCAGCTCTCGATGGTCAATGATCGATCGATCGATGGTCGGTTCTTAATCGATTGATCGCAAAACAATCGATTCGCGATCGATCAGCATTGGACTGTCTGATGAACTCGATCGATCGATGGTCGATTTTAATCGATTAATCGCAAAACAATCGATTCGTGATCGACCGGCATTCGACTATCGAATGAACTCGATCGACCGATTGTCGATTTTTAATCGATTAATCGCAAAACAATCGAGTCGTAATCGACCAGCATTCGATTAGCTGATGAACTCGATCGATCGATGGTCGATTCTTAATCGATTAATCGCAAACCAATCGATTCGTGATCTACCAGCATTCGACTATCGGATGACCGCTGTCGACAGCCCCATCCGATAAATTTGGTCGTTTCTGTAGAACTCCACATGTTCCATAATTTTGACGACAAAATGGCGGCCGTGCAGCCATCTTTGATAGTAAAAGTCGCAATGAGCTGTTCTTATCTATTGGTGGTAACATCACACCTAAAAGCTAATAGTCTCGGTGGTCTTATCAGTCTTATAATCCTGTGAAGACCGATTCCACATGATTGTGGACGGTTAATTGTTTATTGAACATATTGCCACAGTATCCCAAGGCCATTGCTGAGGCCAAGTCTATGTACAATTGACTAATCATTGACTGGCAGTCGATTACCTATCGATCACCACTCGATCATAGGTCGATTGATCGTCACCTACTCAGTCCTCAAGTCGAGGCCCAATCGACTAATCGAGCGATCCGCCGGAATCGAAATAAAAATATATTTTTTTCTTAAGGCCCAGTGGGCATTATTGCAACATAACCTCAAACTACAGCTGCAAATGGCGACCAAAATAATAATTCAATAGTTACTAAACCCAATTATTGTTTTCGTAGGAATGTAATTATGTTTGACTCTAATCGAACCACAATTTCAATAGTTTATTGACGTTCGCGACCTGCGATCACATGACCTCCAACCGGGCCTTAAGGCCCAACTACCGTACAAATATCCACTGAGAGAAAAATGTAGTAAAACCGATGGATTATTTTTTTTATTTAACACTCCCTGTTTTTCAATAGTACCAACAGAATAATTATTTCGTCCTTGACGGTACGAAATATCTGGGGACTTTAAATTAATTGCCTGATTGGACTTGTGCTTCAGTCGTTGATTCTGAGGCCCCAAACAGAAACCTCATCGTTCGATCACAAATCTATCGATTATTCCTTTCGATTCCCTGAATATTTTATCGCATTGAAATTGTTATTTTAATGTATCGAAATCCGTCGATCTGAAAATCAATTGCATGCAATAAGATATTTTTAGTGGAATAATGACTCATTTTCACACGAATGTCATTATCTGAGCTCTACAGGGGAACCCCCTGATAAACTAAATATTAAAAAAAATATTGAATAAATATTTTAAAAAATATTGAAAAAATGGAATTTTAGTTTCGTTCGAAATAACATTTATCCAACAAAATATATTCCTTCGAATTTACGAGACTTTTCTCTCGGTAATTAATGCTCGGCGCCATTTCGTGACACATGTCCAACGATTTTCATCATCAAACCGTAGAATAAATAAATAAAACTGAATAAAAAAATCTAAAACCCCAAATATTTGATATCTGATTAAAAATACCGATAATATTACGTCAATCCACTGATAGAATTGATTAGTTGTTGTGAACGAATCGACTTTAATTGTTCATTAGACTCTTTTGGTTCCACCAAACGCTCATTAGCTTATAGTTAATGAATGTGTATTCGATAAACCTGAGATTTGACTTTTGTCGTTCCATTGAGGACATTCCTCAACTATCAACGAGACTTCATTTCGTCATTTTGAACTTTACCATTCGTTGACAGCAACGAGTTACGTTTGGAATAAATAAATCGTTCTATCAGTGAATTAATATTACCATTTCACCAGGTGTTTGTTGATCACAATCAGAGATCAATCTCAGTCTGAACACCATATCATTCTCAGTCTGTCTTCCGAACAAAGGGAAGAGAAAAGATATCGTCCCTCTCAGTCTCACAACAATTGCTCCGATGATTCATCGTATCAGTCCTGGGATGTGTCATCGTTCTCCTCTTTGATGTGGTGATGGCCAGGTGATACGATGACATTCGTTCGCTGAACCGAGAGGTCCTGAGCATCAACGTCGTTCTCATTGGCATCTTCAGGAGGTGAATTGGCGTCGGAGTTCTCGGACACTTGATGAGCCTCTTCTTGGAGTGGTGGACTAGGGCTTGTCTTCACGTTCTCCAAGCTGATTTCTGTCGTCTCTGGGAGCTGACGGCCGTGACCTTGGGCCATGTCCAGCAGTGCCATTGATGCATCGTCGTGGTCTCTGGTGCTTCGGTAGATGTCCCCGTTTCGATTGCCTCCTATCCCGTGGGGAAAGTGGGCACCGCTGGTGCTGCTGCTGCGATGCCGTTTCCCAGTTCGCTGAGTTTTTATTCCCATTTTCTTGACTTTGTCGTAGAGGGTGCGAGATGGAATGCCCAGGGCAGTGGCCACTGCCAGGGCACACTCGCCGTTCTCCACTTTCCTTATCGCCTCGGCCATCTGCTCCTTTGAGTACAGCTTGTAGTTTTTTCCACCTTTTGGAGAAGATGAGTCAGGAGGTGGTGAGTCAGTGATTAGTTGGAGGGATTTTGGGGGGTTTGGAAGACTTATCTAGATAGTTCAAAGATTCTGTTTGTTCAAGATTTTTGGGAAGATTCCTTGGAAGATTTCTTTGGTGACGTCAAAGGATTCTTTAGATCTTTGATAGAAGATGTGTCAGGTGGTGGTGAATCAGAGATTGGTTGGAAGAATTTTGGGAAGGTTTTAGAAGATTTATTTAGATAGTTTGAAGATTCTGTTTGTCGAAGAACTTTTAGAAGAAATCAGAAGAATTTTGGAAAGATTCATTGGAAGAGTTCATTGGTGACGCCAAAGGATTCTCCAAGGATTGAGCAGGTTCCCCAAAGATTGGATCTTTGATGGAAGATGCGTCAGGAGATCTCCAGCAGACGATTGTTGTCTGAAGACTCCTTTAAAAAAGAATCTCCAGATTTTGGAAGAGCTTTCTAAGATCATTCTCCCAAACCAACCTCAGGACATCTTCACAGACAAACTCCTGCCTTCCAAACCTTCCAACGAATCTTCTGGATCCCCACGAAGACCTTCCCAAGACCCCTCAACACTTCTGAACACCCACGAAAGATCTTTGATCAACAGACCCCACCATACCCTCCACCTCCACCCCTCAATCATCCCTTTCCCCCCATCAAAATGACCCTCAACTTACTGCTCTTCCGCTGATGCTCCTGCGAAGATCGTCTCTTGGTCCCGGTCTTCACCCCCACATCAGCAGTGAATGCACTGTGTCCATTAAGTCCACCTGGCAGATCAAGTCCATCATCCGGATTCGTCAAGCTCTGCGAGCTGTCAGCATGACTCTGTCCCAAAACACTCCTCAAAATCTCAGTGTCACCATTCTGACCACTGTCACCAGCCTCGTAAGTTCCTGACACGTGTGATGATCCCTGTTGTACCAGCAGTGGATTGAGAACTGACTCCGCTGCTAGAGACAAATTTGTCAGTTGATTCCAGCCAGTTGGAGGGATGAAAGCTGGGGGTGTGTCGAGGTTAGGGGACATTGGATAGGAATAATATGGAACCGATGGTGAACTCGGTGGTGAACTTCGACGTTTACGACGCCTTTTTCCGTTGATCTTCTTGTAGTCAGTGCTGGTGATCAATGGTGGGGGTGAATCGATGTCGTGAGTGTCCTGTGGCTCGTCGTCAATCAGCCCCTTGATCCTCAGAAATTTGGCGATGTTCAGGAGATCACTGATTCGGTCCTGAACGACACAGACTTCACCCTGGTACATGTACTCCAGGATTGCCTGCATCTCCCAGCCCTTGACACCTGGCAGGAGCAGCAGGAGTGAGTGATCAGTACAGGGGACCTCTGTGAAGATGGTCCGGAAGAAGGCGGAGTACGCTGCCAGCACCATTTTGTGGCATTTGAGGGCTGTCGCTGCTGGCCCAGTCTCCATCACCAGGAGGACATCCGTGAACGACTCCTTCTGGAGGAGATCGTTGAAGGCTGTTTGGAGATTTGTACTGTGATTGTTCCAGCGGAGGCAGTACTGCTGATGGGGTGATGCGTCCATTTTACTTGTTTTTAGTGAGTCAAGCTGGAATTTGAAAAAATATCTCTTGTAATTGCGAATGGGTCATTATCTAATGACGTGGGTAATGGGCATTTTGGAATGCCAGGTGCTGATAAGCGTGAATCACGGTTGTGGTATCTTTGGGACCTCATCGTGGCGAAAAAGACGTTCAAGATGTTCGACCTTCGGGGGCATTTTTTTTAAGTAAATGGTGATGACTTTGGTGATTATTTGGGATATTGGAGGGAAGTACAAGGTGATTGATTGTGATTGTATTTGATAAAATTAGTTGGACTTGTCGGGTGCAAAAGGTATTGACGAAGTTGTGATTTGGGATTTTTAGAGAATTTATTCGTAATTTTTTTGGTTGTCAATTGGTCTGGATTAATAAATATCGAAGCTAAGGGCCTCAGGGTTTATATCGATGAATAGTGGATTGAAAGAGAATCGAAGAATTGGCAATTTCCAAAGCAATTGCAACAATTCCAAAATCGAAAAATATAATGATAATTAAAATAGGAAGAAACTGTTCTTCGATATTATTTTAAATAAAAATGAATCGAATATTTATTTCTTCCTGGGGATTATTCAATAATTAAAGTAGTTAATTAATAATTTATCAATAATAAGACCTTCGATCTCTGCAAACAATTGTTAATAAAAAAATATTAAACCGAAATTTCCAAATCAATCACAACAAAAAAAATAAAATAAAAATAGAAAGAAACTGTTCTTCAACATTATTTTAAATAAAAATGAATCGAATATTTATTTATTCCTGAGGATTATTCAATAATTAAACTAGTTAATTAATAATTTATCAATAACAAGACTTTCAATCTCTGCAACAATTGTTAATAAAAAAATATTAAAAACTTCGCAATTTCTGAATGAATCGTAATGATTTTGAATCCCAAAACAATCACGTTAATTCACGTAAATTATTAATAACAATTTATTTTTCTTTGCCCCCAGCGATAGCAAAAGTATGCGTAATTACTTAGCAAGGCCAAAGCTAACAAACAGAACCCGGAATATGACCATTTGCACGGGATTGGT
Organism: Diachasmimorpha longicaudata; assembly: GCF_034640455.1. Lineage (NCBI taxonomy): Eukaryota > Metazoa > Arthropoda > Insecta > Hymenoptera > Braconidae > Diachasmimorpha > Diachasmimorpha longicaudata. Next base: position 2,523,852 of record NC_087242.1, read on the forward strand.
GGATCATTCGACTCAGGGACATCTGCAGCCATTCGGTTGGTGCAGAAATCCTCGCCAAAAGTTAACTCCCATTGTTTTTGCATGAAAACCCCAAAAACATAATTTCCCGGATCCTCTCTGCGCTAAATTAATGTCTCCGATCTGTTCCAGGAGCCGATGAAAGAAATCGCCGTTACCATCGCCGGGAAATCAACGATTTTCACGATTTCTCATTTATTTTGGCGAATAAACTTTTGCCTGGGCCTGTCCGACACACAAAAATTTTTCGTGTACCCAACGCCTGACTAACCCACACAAATGCAGGCGTCGCCACTTCAGTATGTACGACTCATCGCTGTTATTTCTCCCCTCCAGGTTGAATTTCACAGAATTGATGTTTTTCGAGTTGGATATCAATAGAATTTTTTATTGCCACGAGAATAATATAATAAACTATTTGGAAATTTTTCCAGAATTTCCAACGCAATTACTTCAGAATTTCCAACGCGATTATTTCATTTTTGAAGTTAAGTTTTTTTATTCCAAAGAGATTTGTCATAAAAACGCAGTAATCGAATGTTAATGGAATTTTTTATTGTTATTAAAATGATATAAAAAATTATTTTGTAATTTTTTCCAGAATTTCCAAAGCAATTATTTCATTTTTAAAGTTAACATTTTTTTATTCCAAAGAGATTTGTCGGAGAAATGCAATAATTGAATGTTAATAGCATTTTTTATTGTTATTAAAAAAATATAATAAATTATTTTGCAATTTTTCCAGAATTTATAATGCAATTATTTAATTGTTTTAATGAAATTTTTTCATTTCGAAGAGTTTTATCATGAAAACGTAACAATCGGATGTCGATGAAATTTATTATTGTCACGTCAATGACATAAATCAATTTGCAATTTTTTCAAAATCTACACCACAAAATAAATTATTTTGCAATTTTTTTCATAATTTATGCCGCAATTAACTACTTTTTTTAATCAAATTCGTTCATTCCGGAGAGTTTTATCGTGAAAACGCAACAATCGGATGTCAATGGAACTTGTTATTGTCACGACAATAATGTAATAAATAATTTTGCAACATTTCCGAAATCCCACCTTAATAATGTTATTTTTAAGTCAAATTTTCACTCCCAAAAATCGTGAAAAATCGTCAAAAACGCGAAAATCAAGATCGAAGGGCTTTGCACACCGCCCACCTCTCACACTTTGCCAATATCTCTTATCACAAATGCGAATAATCGGAATCTCTCAATAAATCGATTTTGCGAGCCATCGAAGAAAATCCCAAACCCCTGAATGAAAATTCAGCGAAAATTCGGGGAAATTCTCGTCGCGCGTCGGTTTCCGCAGATCGATCGCGTCTTTTTGCGTCGGAACTTCTCCCCAACAACAAACAATAAACAACAAATTCAAAATCACCCCCTCTCCCACTTCCCACTCCCCCTGCGCCATTTTACCGCGAAAAAAAATTCGCGAGTGGTGGAAATTGGCGGTAAATTCAGTTCAAAGCGGAATAAAATTCCAAAAAATTTGTTTTTTTAACTGAGAATTTTATTTCAGTAAAAAAAAAATGCGCAGAAAAGAGCGCAGTAAACACTTACGTTCTAATGTACAATCGACTCACAATTCTGCGACGCGCAATTTCGGCGTAAAAAAAAAAATTCTCTCAATTCCGGTAAAAAAAAAAAAGAAAATGGACGCGATGGGCTAAAGTTCCAGGAATTTTCACTGTCAGAGGAAAAATTTACCGGTTGTAGTTTCCCCCACTGTACCACCACAAAATTAAAATCCAAATTGGGCGAAAAATAATGTGAGAAAATTCACTGAGACGTTAGAAATAGTAAAGATGGTGCGCGAATAACGACAAACGCTCAAATGGTGTATTGGAAAGACTGGAATGAGGGTCTAGGGCCTGGGAAAGCGAGTTGTTCATCGTGAGGGATTTTTTGGTGGATGGGAATAAAGGACGGGGAAAGGTCGAAGCCGAAAATGGTCGAGTTGATAGAGAGGGGAAAAATCCGATGTTTTTCCCCTCCGCGTCGGGACCCGAGGCATTCGGAAAAATCGAGGGACCGAGAGAGACAGATCACAACGATGAAAAACTACCAGTGGAGGGGGAAAATTTTTAGACTGAGAAATAGACACGAGTATTGGACTAAACACACACACAGACACAGTTTTATCTATTGTCATGTGCACTATTCGTGCATATGGTGATGATGACTACGGTGATGATGAAAAATTTTAATGGCCATTCGCATTTGGAATAAATATATTCAATATTCATTAGTATAATTACAGTTAATAACTGTCATCACTATTATAATTATCTTTATAATTATGATGAAGGCTGTTAGTTGCCAAAGGGCCTGAAATTGTTGAAATTTTTGCGTCAACGAAACGATTTATTTTTGAAAAGTCGACGTTGAAGTGGAAAACATTAATTTTATGGAGAAATTTTTGAGATAAATTTGATTGAAGGAAACAGAACTTTTTGAGAATCGAATTTCTTTTTATTTTATTGGAATAACGAGAGGTTTTGGTTTCTTATCAACCACAAGTATTCTTTTTCCGTAAATTCGTTGGTGCAGTCGAAAACCAAAATTGTTATTGTGATTGAATATGTGGTTATGGTAATCAAGACGTCTCTACGTTATTTTCAAGTTAATTATAATTGAACTGAGAAATTAATGTGGCGAATCAGAGAGGATCTTGTTACGTGTAAAATACTTTGAGATTCTAATGAGATATCGTCAAGTTGGGAGAACTTTATATTTCTTCCCCAGAACAACAAAATATTCATTAACAATAACGTAATCACAGATAACGGTAATTATCCACAAATTTGGATATTACAAACTTCGTTAAAATGTGATGGATGAGAAGATTAATTCAAAGATTGTCATCTTTCCAAGAAACAACAATTTAAAAATATTGACTCATCGATGTCTTTATTTCATGAGCACTAACTTTTTATCTATTCAGAAAAATAAAAATTTTTTCAGTTGGAGATCATTATTGGGTTTTAAAAAAATCAATTTTTTCATTCTTCTGGTGAATTTATATGACTCGACTCCAAAAGGTGTTTTATTTGATTCAAGTAAATATAACTCGGTGAGAAATTATTAATTTTTTCCATAAACTCTAATGAATTTCAAATTAATTCTGTTTCAAACCAAAAAAAAGTTAATAAACATTGTTTTTTCAGAGTCAGATGGACGTAAAAAAATATAACGTTTTGGATTACAATTATTCATTTTCAAAAATCTACACATCGTCCTCTATTTCTTAAAATTTCTGGCAAATTTTGCTTAATTTTTGCAAAGATCCCTAAAAAAATTAAATAATAATAAAACTTAAAAATGGTACAATTTTCACATTAATGTTATCCCCCGTTTTTTGAAAATTTTAAAATATGAAAAATCAATAGATAACAGTAATAACCCCTTAACTCCAAAAAAATTGTTTACAGTACTAACAATAAATTCACCGGATCACTCCTGAATTTATCGTTTGATATAAAAAATATCGTCATCAACATTATCCAGCTCCTTTAATTAAATCCTCAATTTTTATTATTTTTTTTTCTATTTCCTAACAACTGAAATGATCCTTCAAATTATCTCAATTAACATTCCATAAAAATTATTAAAAATTAAGTCCCTAATTCCATTGCGAAAGTTTTACAGAAAATAATAAAAAAACGTCAAACTGTTTCGTAATTTTTGTTGAAAAAAAACAGTAAATGTAATTAAAAATATTAAAAATATTAAATATAATACATAAATAAATATATAACATCTAATACACAATATATAACACATAATACATAACACATATGTAATAATATGTAATAGACAATACATAACATATAATATATACGAAACCTAAATTTTGCTAAACTCACAATTTCAGATACCAATGGACAAAGTCGTAGGAGGGGAGCGCCCCAGGGTGTGGTGAGGCCCTCGATTTTTTTTTTCTCGTCTTCTTTTTCACAACCCCGATGGAGAAAAAGGATACCCACTACCTTCCCCCTCCTGGGCACTGCCTGCTGCAGTCATGCGACTCTTTCCACCAAAAATCCGAGGAAAATGTCGTAGTGGGGACGGGCTTTATGTTCGGCCTTTTTTTTTCATGAAAATTCTTGCAGGTGTTTCACATGGGGCCCCACCACCACACAATGAAGAATAAAATGACGCCGAATCAAGTGCGAGTGTTTCGTCATTTTGATCAAATATTTGGAAATTTCGGGGGAATTAGGTCTCCCTTAGGCGACTCGAACGTTCTTCACTCGATCTCTTCTCGAAATATTTTTTTAAGTCTAAATTACCGAACAATTTATCTTCACTAATTCCTCTAATTTTGGGTACCTTATAAATTTGATTTTGTAATTAATTAAAATTATTGTTATGTAATTTTTAGTTGTGATAAAAAGAACGAAAACAATGAGGAACACAAAAATATTTGTTTCTGATAAATTCGAAATTAGTTGATTACATTAATTAATTTTATTAATTAATTAGTATTTAATTATTCGTCAGTTATCATTGAAAATGTCGAATGATTCCTCATATAATTTCCCGCTGACCGGAGTAATTTCCCTCGTCAAAATTACCGCAACATAATTTCCTGTAAATATTATTTATTTCTCAACAAATTCAGCAACAAAATTCCCAAAAAAAAAATTGATTTGCAATTTTGTTGTTAACAATTTGAAAACAACGGAAAGTCGGATGATATTCCGAGGGAGACAGACCCCACATCATTAATTATTAATTAATTATTAATTAATTATTGAATAATTCCTGATCATTGATTCAAATCTTTATAATTTCCTTTGGTAATTGTGATTATTCTATTTACACTTATTTAAAAATATGATCTGAAATGCCTTCAGTTCACGTCTGACAGTGGTACCATAAACTCATCATCATACCCTTGAAATTAATTAAATCATTAATTAAATCTGAAGGTGGTGAGCACGTGATGTTGGACCCTTTCATGTGCCCCTTCCAATCACATAAAAAGTCTCCAATTCGAAGATGTCCTCAATACAATAAAACCAAATTTACTGGTTAAACATACACTAAAAACCATCAACATCAACTCAAAAATAAAGTAATGACTTTTTCAAAATTTTTAATAATTATTTTGTGCTAAAAATGACTCGACTCCAAGAGCTGTTTCACTTAATTAACGTAAACACAGCTCCCAGGGAAACGATCCACATTCCCCATAAGGTCTAACATACCTCAAATGACTGTTAGTAATTTCCACTTATGTCAAAAAAAAAAATGAACAAAAATAATTTTTAATGAGTGTAAATTAATAATTGAAATAAGGACATTTGTTTTTGTTTATATAGAGCTATATGTATATGTGAATATCAAAGTTAAAATAGAAGAGATTTTTAAGAGAGGCTGGGGAGGATGTAAAACAAAGAAGAATTTGTGACATCAAAAAAAATAAATATTAATAATAATAATAATAATTGAAATACTCCGAATGTTGTTTTCTTCGTATTTGTCGCCTGATGATCGACAATTGTGTTTGTAGTGCTGTCGTGATCTTCAGTTTGGAGAAAAATATCTGAGGTCACTGTGTGGTACGTAATTATCGTTTCAGAGGTCATCAGTCGCATCATCAACCGGGCGAGCTGACTCTTCATTGCCCTCGATGCCGTAACGAGAGGGCTACGATATCACAGATATTCCTGGTACTGAAATAAAATGCCGGTTCTAGGACAGGCGAGGAGGTGCAAACTGGTAGTCACCGAGAAATTTCAGGGTTGGAATGAAGTTGTCAAATTTCTAGGGATTTTTTTGGTCCAAGTTGCCCAGAGCTAGTTCAGATTTGGCGCAAATTACTCGAATTTCGGCCAAATTGCCCAAAGTTAGCCCAAATTTGGTGGAAAGTATCAAAATTGGGTCCAAACTGCCCGAATTCGGTCCAAATTGGCCGAAGTTAGTCGAAATTTGGTCCAAACTGCGCGGATTTGGGCTAACTTACCCCAAGTTAGTCCAAATGTAGCGCAAACTACTCAAATTTGATCCAAATTTGGTTTAAATTACCCAAGTTTGGTTCAAACTTCCCGAATTTGGTCCATATTGCCCAAAGTTAGTCCAACTGTAACGAAAACTACCTAAATTTGATCCAAATTTCGCTCAAATTATCCAAATTTGGTCCAAAATGTCCGAATTTGGTCCAATTTACCCCAAGTTAGTCCAAATTTAGCGAAAACTACCCAAATTTGATCCAAATTTCATTCAAATTATCCAAGTGTATTTCTAACTTCCCCAATTGGGTCCATATCGCCCAAAGTTTGCTCAAATTTGGTCCACATCCCCCGAATTTGGTCCATATTGCCCAAAATTAGTCCAAATGTAGCGAAAACTACCCAACTTTGATCCAAATTTCGTTTAAATTACCCAAATTTGGTCCAAAATGTCCGCATTTGGTCCAATTTACCACAAGTTAGTCCAAATTTAGCGCAAACTACCCAAATTTCATCCAAATTTCATTCAAATTATCCAATTTTCTTTTTCTAACTTCCCCAATTGGGTCCATACCCCCCAAAGTTTCCTCAAATTTCATCCAAATCCCCCGAATTTGGTGAGCTATGTATGAAAAAAAAAATCATCAAAAAATCTCGAAAATTTAATCCACATGACCACAACCTTAACAACAGACCAACTTGACCAGAATTTTTATTAAAAAATTTATTAAACAATTCACTTTGTGATGATTGTTTTTTTTTCCTGTGGAGGTCACGAGCGTGGGAATGGGGAAAATAGAAAAGGCTTTCATCCCCCTCCCCCCCAAGTATTATGAATGCCTCATTATGGAGAATGGCGTCCGGTTATTGTCACTCGTCCAGACTCGGACATCAACCCCACACATCGGATTAAACGCGAAGTGAGGACCCGCACGTCGATGTCTTTCACGCCCTTTAAACTCCTTTTCCGTCACCACAACCGACCAGGACTTTAACTATTTTTGCGAGAGGGATGAAAATGCGCTTTTCATCAGAATATCAATTTCATTTTCTGCAGTAACGTTGGAAGACATTTTTATCAAAAAACGCAAATAAATTTGAAATAATTTCAAACAAATTGCAAATAAATTTGAAATAATTTCAAACAAATTGCAAATAAATTTTAAATAATTTCAAACAAATTGCAAATAAATTTTAAATAAATTCAAACAAATTGCAAATAAATTTTAAATAATTTCAAACAAATTGCAAATAAATTTTAAATAAATTCAAACAAATTGCAAATAAATTTTAAATAATTTCAAACAAATTGCAAATAAATTTTAAATAATTTCAAACAAATTGCAAATAAATTTAACATAATTTCAAACAAATTGCAAATAAATTTGAAATAATTTCAAACAAATTGCAAATAAATTTGAAATAATTTCAAACAAATTGCAAATAAATTTGAAATTTCTCTTTTCATCCGAAGGAAATTTTCCACTTCGTAATTTTACCCTGTGATGAATTCTCCGAGAATTAATGAACGATCTCTCTTAACAATTAATTTAATTATCTACTTTTTTAAATCGCTTTCCCATTAGCCGATTATTTAAAAAAAATTTAATGTATAGGACGACAACTAAATTGTTTATTTCTATTAATTCCAATTTTCCTCGTCGTAAAAAATATGAATAAAAATTACGTGAATTCAAACCAAAATATTCGATACATTTCAACCCCCACATGATCGAATCATAAAGTTTCTGTGTGAGGCCCAGAATCACTGACAAGTCCCAGACATTTCTATCTTAAAAAATTAATTCCATTAGCACAATTGAAAAACACTGAGTCCTTCAATAAAAAAATTATCCGCCCGTCGAGCTCCCTCCAGACCCCGTTTTCGGGGCCCATCAAGACTGGTTGCAATAAAAAAAATGCCTCAGGAAGGGGAAGACCCAGACCCAGACCCAAAGGGGCCCCGACAACAACGCGTGTTCAAGAAAAAAAAAAGCGAAAAGTCAGAATAGAACTCAGACGAGATAGTGCGTTAGAAATACGTGGAAAAGGCGAGTCCAGATATGTGGGGGGGACTTATCTGCGTTAGACGATACGTTAGAGTTTCAGCCACGTCGCAAACCGGTCCCCCTCCCTCGCCTTCACCCTCTCCCTCCCCCCTCCCGCCCAACGCGACCGCTTGGAATGTACGACTGCTGTGGCGGTCCCTGGGATTGCGCCGGGGAGCGGTGGGGGAAGCTGAGTTGAAGGAAAATTGATGAGTGGGGGTAGCCAACATCGTCATTCATTGTTGACCGGGATATGCGTTGCCACCTCACGCATGCACACCATGTGTTACCGGTGCTCATTCCCCCCCCCCCCCCGGCCACTTTACTGACGCATTTTCACGACGTCTGGTGGGTTTTCTGGGCAGGGCCGTCGTAAAAGTGCAGGATGGTGAGGCCTTTTTCCGAAATGGGGGGCGATAAAAGAAAAAATTTTAATTTAAAAATGAAAATAAAATTTAAAAAATGAAATGAAATTTAGAAATTAAGGTTTTTATTTCTTTCTTTTTTTTTAAATGTCTTCAAAGAAGGATATGATAATAGAAATATTGTAATTTAAGAAAATTTTATATAGTGTAAGAATGGAGGGGGAAAGGGGAAGGTGTAAAAGTGTACTGTAACACCAAAGAAAATATATATTATTATTATTCTTTCTTTTATTTATTGATTTTTTTTTATTTTTCGATTTTTTTATTTTTTGATTTTTTTTTATTTTTCGATTTTTTTATTTTTTTTATTTTAATTTTGAGGGTGAATTATTAGTTCACCCTGACTTTGTAATGTAGGGAAGTTGTAGTAATCACCTTGAAAATTGGATATCGATTTTTGAGATATCCTCGTGCTTCAAGGTCGTTACAATTTTTATAGACCATTTTCCAAACGATGTGTATGTGTGTGCGCATACGCGCACGTGTGTGCGTGTGTGTGTGTGTGTGTGCCAGTGGATGTGCCCAAATGTTCATTAACAATTTCTCAATAATAACTGATGCCCTCGTTTTTCTGTTTTTTTGATAAATTTCAAAATTTTTTTTACACTTTTTTTTGGCGGAATCTGTTTTATCGGGTCGCTGATAATAAATATGATAACGATTTTGACCAAATAAACTCTCGGCTATTTATTTATAACAATTTAAATGCTAAAATTTCGATTTTAATGGAGAAATAAATTTCGATTTTTATCAAATTTAATGTTAGTATTTTGATATCGATCTTTGATAACGATTCCTAGTCAATTCCCTTGCGGAATACCCAAGTCAGGAAAGTTTTTCAAGATAAAATCTCGTCACGCCTCCTCCTCATTCGTTCAGTCCCTTGAGGCGGTAAAATTGAATTCAAAATTCATTTAATTTCGAAAGTTTCAATACCGATTTTTATAATTACATCTCGTGTTCGGTACTGTAGTGACAGATCCCAAATCCCAATTTTATTTTGTCAATTTGAGTAATGAGAACAGAAGATCAGATTTCCGTTGATAATTAAATTTGGAATATTCAATGCCAAAAATTCGTGGAAATGACGCAACGATTTTAGTTTTATTACTAGTTTCCTGTTTACTCGAACACGCTAATTATTCCTTTACTCATCTTCCACACACACTCATCACTATACACCGTAAATTTAACCGCTGAATACTAGTGTAATAGTGGTGCTATACTATTTATTACTATTTATTATTTATTACTATTTATTATTTATTACTATTTACTATTTCCGATATCGGAAAATTTAAAAAAACGAAGAGCCGTCGGTTGGTGATCGATATTATTACCATAGATCGGTCGATACCGTCGATCGGTAAAGAAATTCAGTTTGTATTTGGCACCAGGAAAAAAACCATCAAGTGGCCATTTAACTTACCATCAAAATAAAAATTTCAATCTAATTATTTTGGAAGACGAAATAATTATTTTGGAAAACACACGTTGTGAGGTCACAAGGTCCGGTGGGAATTATTTGAAAATCGATACATAAACCTCAAACTGACATTACAGATTACAAACAAAATAATTATTTAATTGTTACAAAACCCAATTACCGCACCTCCTTTAATGTTTCCGTAGCTTGATAATTACGTTTGATTCTAATTAAATCGTTATTTCAATAATTTATTTATGATTGCGATTTGTGATCAGGTGACCCTCTCCACGGGTACTTCTACATTTTTCGCGGGTTCTGGGCCGCCCGGAGCAAAAGGGCCCAATTGGGAATCAGATAATTTTTACTGATATCTTGGACAATGATTATCGTAGAGCAATAAATTAAAAGGCAATCACTTCGTCAGACGATTTCCGCTTTTTTCTCGGCTCCTGGGCCTCCTAGAGTAAAAAGGGCCGGATAGGGCCCTTCAGATCGTTTTTCACTATCTTACATAACAATTAAGATGGCATTCCGAAATTTAAATAACATAATACTGATTATCTACGATTATTTTCAAATTTTAATTAAACTATGAGTTGGTACCGAGTTGGAGGTGGGGCCGTCTCAAAACACCAAAAATCCCCAACTGTCACCTCTCCCCAACAATAACCGATAATCATCCCTGTCGTATCGATTTTCCTGTATATTTCTGATAAAAACAACTTTATTACTACAAATTCTATAAATAAATTACTCGTTCACGATTCACATACGGACGAGAATAGATCAGAATCTCCTGTACTGATCTCTATCTGGATGTGGTCTATTGCAAGACGTGAAAGTTGAGTAGATGAAAGGCACCATCGATGCAAAAGCTAGACAGAGAGCTACGATTGGCCTGTACCACACCCAGGCAAATCCAATGACTAGAAGACTTAATGACATGGAGACAGACATTGTGAGTGAATCGATCGCTATTATCCCGCAGAGGAATGACGAATTTTGAATTATCGTAGTTAAAATATTGACGAGACAACTGGCTGCTACGAACAGGACCAGCCAGCCAAGACCTCTGGAACAAAAATAATAATAATTAGTAATTATTCGATTAACAAACAAAAAAAATTGATTTATTTATTCGACTGATTTAAAAAAAACTCGAAATTGATGACAAATCGTTGAGATTTTCTCAGAAGTTGAAGGGTATATTCCCAAAATTGTGGCTCTCTAGTTCATTTTCTTCTACTTCCATTAACAATTCTTCAAATATAATTAATAATTTATGAGTTTAACATAATTAATTCGTTCGTATCGATTTCTCAACCCAAATGACTATTATTTGAACACAATTAGTCTGTTCCTGGTCATTACCTGATGGTCCACGTACGCCAGTAATTGTGCACATGCTCCAGGTGAAACATTCGGTCTACGGTGACCCTGTGCTTCCTCTGGAGAAGTATCTCCTCCCCTCTGGACGTTATGTAAGGAACAACAGTGCCTCCCTCCAGTTTTCCAACGACTGAAAAGACCTCCCCGACCTTCCCCGCGTAGGAGAATAAAATTCTCAAATCACCAACTCGTGGATTCCAGAGATCGACAGCGTGATAGTAGAGGCCGGAGTGCATCTTAATGTCCCGCCGGTCAGGCCTCTGATCGCTGGTGATCTCGATGAAGTCGTTGAATTTTTTCTTCAACTCCAGACCAAATTTAATGTTTCCAATGCCAGCTTCGTCTGCTATCTGGATTTGACTTTTTATTGGCACTTCTTTGGGATTTTCGTGACCAGTGCGAATGTAGAAGGTGTCAGAGTCGATTAATTTGTCACGCCATTCGGTTGTGTAGTAGTAGTTCTTGTCCTCTTGGATTTCACCGGCGTAACTACAAATTTTTTGATTTTTTACTGAAATTTTTCGATTTTTTACTGAAATTTTTTGATTTTTCACTGAAATTTTTGGATTTTTTACTGAAATTTTTTAATTTTTTACTGAAATTTGTCGATTTTTTACTGAAATTTTTCTTCATTCTTTTCGTTGTTATTATTGTTAATTATTATCAGCCGTAATATATCAATTTTTTATCCTGATTAGCAAATTTGTTTGTTTTTGCAATTTTTATTTTTTTAAATACATAAAAATATTTTGTTTTCACCTAAATTTTTTTATTAATTCACTGAAGAACTTCATCTGCCAGAATTTTTCAAAATATCTTCTTAGGAAAAATGTTTGAATTCCAAGACCTATCTTGACAATTGACCATAAATTATTTTGTTAATCGATGAAATATTGATTCTGAGCTTCTATTTCCCCTGGAATTTACAGTCCTGACATTTTCATTTCAACTTACGTTCTCTCCTCCTCGATCTCCACCCACTGATAAACTTGAACTCTTCTCTTCAACTTAATTCCCTCAACGATGACCCCATAATCAGGCTCAGTGAGCGGCTCAGACGTCCATATTGCTCCTGACAGATGAACGAGTTTCCCTTCGTATTCCTTTGGGACAGTCTTCATATCTGTGATTGTCAGTACGTTCTCCAGGGCTTCGTTCAGGGATCTAGCCACCGATGCTGCTCTTCCCTGCGAAGAACAAATATATAAAAAATATGTAGAATATACAGAAAAAGTTACGTTATTTTGTTCTAAAAAAATTATCTAAGAGGACTTTTTGACGATTTATTTTCAATTTTTTCACTTTAAAAACAAAAATCTGTTGCGAAATGTCATGAAATCAATATTTCGTTGTCATTACTTCTTCCAGCGACTTCCAAGGAATAATATAATAATAATAATCGAGTGGAAATTATTTCCAGACTTTAATTCTCATTCGTACCTTTGACAGTTGAAATTAATTAATGAATTGAATTAATAAAATTGATAATAAAAAATACTAACAATAATTGATAATATAATACTAACAATAGCACAATAAAATGTTGTTGTTAATTTTATAAATTTTAATAATAAAACTAATAATAAAATTTTGACGTTAGAATTAGGATTTCAAGGTTTTTTTCACATAAAACCTGTACTCCATTCGCTAAATCCAGTTCAATACTTTAGCTAATTTGTTATTATGAGTTTAGAATATATAATTAAGCTACTCCAGTTGATGATTTTCGAAATTGAAGATCAAATTCGATTGATCATTCAGTGGTGCCTGTCATTTACTGGTCCAGTGACTCTAGTACAAAATCAATAAGACTTTTGCAAAAAAAAAAAGGACTGGGTCAGGATGAGGAAGAAGGGATGATGGACTAGTCCTCTAGGGGTAGTTGAGGAACGTCTCCACCTTTCGAGAATGTCATTAATTGAATTTTCGAAAATGTGACAGCGACAGACCTCGTTCCAGAAGAGAAGACACATTCCAATGGCGAATAAAATAGACCCAATGATGGTCGTCAACCAGGACTCCCTGAACTGCTCTCCAATAGAAGGTGGAGGATGACCGGTGTCGGGAGGTCCTCTGCCATTCAGGGGGTCAGTCTCCACTGCTGGTTGACCCCGCTGGGGACCTCTCCTAGTGAGGTTTCCCTGGAGATAAATTACAGGAGCTTTTGATTGAAAGTTTTAGGAATTCTCGTTTAAAAAAATCCTTTCTATTAAATATAATAAACAAGAAATATCCTGAATGTTTGATTTTGCAATTAAATTGTTTACGTATTAAATAAACGTAATTGAGGAATTATTGAGGGTTCTGTTCATTGACAAGACCCTGACAGGACATGTGACACACGTAAAATCATTGTTTACGAAAAAATATTAAATATTTCGGGACTAAATGGGTTTTCATGAACCCAAAAGCAAAAAAATTACACGATTTTGGTGGTTAATTGTTTTTGTGAAGGAAAAAGGGAAATAGTTGTCCTAAATTTAATGTCGAGTCTTTGTGGTACTTGAGGAACGAATAGGGTAACGTGTCGTTGGGGATAAAAATCATTAGATATTGGAATGAAGAGGAAGGGGATGATAATAAGAATAAATTGTGGAGGACTTACGTTATTGGGGTACATTCTGCCACTACATTTTAACCAACAGAATTCCGGAGGGGTATTTACAGCTGAGAGACGTCAACAATGCTCACCTCCACCAGGGATTATCAGGGAGATTGCTGACACTTGTGGAGTGGCTTCAACTGCAGAATTTCGTAGCGGTGGCGCATGAACTACGAGGGTGAACGTGTCTGTTGGTAAGATATTACCATGGGGTATGTGGCATGCCCTTCGGGGGAGTGCATTTGCGATTTTTCTAGGGCTCGGGAAATATTCTAAAATCGATTTTTTTGTTTTTCGTGATTTTCTCGGCTCCTAGACCTTCTGGAGCAAAAAGGGCCTGAATTTGGGATGACCCTTTTTCCTCCATATCCTTGAAAATATCATCGCTAGGGCAATTCGGCCGACGCCATTGGATTCGGTGATTAACCATTGTTACGAGACAATTAATTGTGATCGTTTGGGACCTGTTGGGGACTCACGAAGGATTTTCATTCGAAGTTTGGGAGTCACAAATTGTTAGAAAAATATATTTTTTAACAATAATATAATGAGTGCCATTTTTAAGCCGGAAATTCAAACGTTGGTAATGATATTTTATAAAGAATTTATCTTCGCGAGTTTTCTGAAGTCTGAGGGTTTTTCCTGGCCTCTGAGGGCGACTGTGGATGGAATAAACCTTCAGCTGGTGGGAAAATTTTAATTTAATAACCCGAGGATTTATTTATGAGCAAGAAATATTGGAAAGAAAAATTCGAAATGACACGAAACTTAATATACATAATAACGACTGACAACTTTTCATGGAATTTAGTCATCAAGTAAATGATCAACTAACTTATAGTTACAAATATAACTATAATTATGTTTGCATTCAGTATAGCTTTATTATAAATACACAGACTAGAAACAGTCCTTCGGTCGAATCCTTCGAAGGCGACAGAACATTTCTTGACATTTTATATCTGTTGGCAGTTGGTTTCCGAAAATTATTAAGATGATTATCCACTAAATTTTTCCTGTCCAAAACGGTGACATTCTTAACTGATCTTTGATCCCTGCGAGATTCCCAAAAAATATGAATACCCATTTAATAAACAAAATAGAAAAACCTGCGAATATCGTCAAAGAATCCCTTGACAGCTGATTGACCTCATAGTTTTCAATAAATTTTTTTTTGTCACAAGTGGTCGTTATTCCATCAGAAAAATCGCTTAAAAAATAACAACTTTGTTCAAAATTTTTCCAAAGATCCTCTTCTTCATTAAAAAATAAAACAAAGAGAAATTTGTAATTCTTTAACAATAAAAATCTAAAAAAACATGCTTATGATATTTGGGATTCCCCTAGTGACAATAAAATCAATTAAAAATTACACGGGTTTATAAATAAAAAATGAAATGAAAAATGAACATGACGTTTCCATCTTTAATTCTTTCCCTCCTCGACATAAATGAATATCTCCCCTTCAGCTTCACCTCATTAAAATCCAAAGGATCTGAGGAAATAGACACCACGCAAAATGCAACTGAACATCACAAAAAAAAAAATTAAAGAACATCCTGTTTGTTCCTAAAGCCCGAAAATCGTTCTCAAGTCATCCATGGTGAGCTTGGCAGCCTTAGCCTTGCCCCCTCCACGAAGAATATTCTTAGCCAACTCCAGTTTGTCCTCCTGCATAGACTTGATCTTCTCTTCAATAGTATCAGAACACAAAAATTTATAAATAAACACATTCTTCTTCTGTCCAAATCTGTATATCCTGTCCTGTGCCTGACTCTCAAGCTGAGGATTCCAATGAATATCGACCAACATCAGATGATTAGCCCCAACAAGATTGAGTCCAACTCCTCCAGCAGTCAGGGACAGCAAAAGTACCATAGGATCTCTATCATGATTGAAACTATCAACAATAGCACCCCTGTCCTTCACCATAACTGCCCCAGTGAGACTACTAAACGTCGCTCCCTCAATCCTGTGTAGATTATCAGCAATAATATTCAAAACACTGGTCCATTGCGAAACAATAATCACTTTTTCCCCCATCTTCAGTATCTCCTCAAGTCGTGAAAGCACAGCCCTGAGCTTGGAGCTCTCCCTGGCCTTCTCAAACACAGGATTATCCGACGTGAGGAGATGCTCAGACACTCTGTCATCGACCTCAGCCGGTCCATCAGGCACATCCTCATCTCCACCCCTAGTGATCGTCATCTTCCTCATTCCCTCTGTGAGCCTCTCGTGTCCCATGTCCTCCAGTCCAGTCTCCTCAATATCCTCCTGATCCAGCATGGCGTCAATCAACGACGGATGACAGCATATCTGCCTCAGTCTCAAGAAAAGTGTCAAAATCTGATGTGACTTGACATCCGCATGCTGAGCCAGCAGCTTCTGCTGTGCCTTATTGAACGGATTCTTGTTCATCTGCACATGTCTATCATAATATCCCGCCCCCAACTTGAAAAGCTGGGCCTTCTCCGCCCTCTGATGTAAAAATTGGGCGAAAATAGTCTTCGAATACAGCATAACTTTCTCATAAACAACCCTCTCCTCAGGATCGAGTGTAACCCAGACAATTTCACTAAATTTCTCTGGCAGACTGTCAATACTATGATTCTTCATCAACTCCTCCTTTGTCCTCCTCAGCATCAGTGTCTTCATGACAGTAGCAAGTCTATCATGTCCAGCCTGATTTTTATTATCAACCCATCGCTTCCAGACTCGGATATCATCGAATGGTGCGCACTGGAGGAACTTCAGAACCGAAAATAAATCCATCTCTTTGTTGTGAATGGGTGTGCCAGTCAATACCCAACGTTTATGAGCATACAGTGCACAGACAGCCTCGCAGACCTGACTCTTATGATTTCTGATAACGTGACCCTCATCCAAGATCACACGTTTCCAGGTAACTCTGAAGAGGACTCCATTACACCTGTGCTCCCTTGACAACAGATTGAAAGTCGTTATCACCAGATCATTCCTCGCGAGCCTCTTGGGAATATTTTCCCTCTTGTTCCCATGGTATACCTCCACGTTCATGACCCCCTTCTTGCATCTCCTCTTCACCTCCTCCTCCCACTGGCCTATCAGCGACGCTGGGCACACGACCAGCGTTCCACCAACTGGTCTCGATGATTTTTCCTTCGATCTCCATCCCTCATATGAATCAGCGTCGCCGTCCATGGACTCCAAGCTCCTCAAAACGAGGGAGATCATGCTGAGAGTCTTCCCCAGGCCCATGTCATCAGCGAGAACACCCCCAGGAGGATGTTGATTCTCTCTCCATGACATCCAAGCAAGCGCGTGCTTTTGATGAGGCATCAGGGATATTTTCAGACCTCTTGGCTCTTCCGCTTGTTCCTCTTCACCTGGACGAGAATTCAGGGAGCCGTGGAAGGATTTCAGGGTCTCCACTGTCAGTGCTTGCTCACGTTCAAATGTTTCCAGGGCCTTTTTACCGAGATCTCCAATGGGAGCTGTTGTGGGACGAGTCAGAATTTGTCTGGCGACAGAACTTGTGGGAATATCTGCCTCGGAGTCAGGTTCGTAATCTGGGTCTCGGGGACGTCGGACGTGTTTTATCACCTGGGGGCTCGGGGACAGCTGGTAATGGGGTTGTGATGAGGTGGTGGAGGTCGGAGAGGTGACGTTATTTTCTACTAGACGACATTCAGACAGTTGCTGGCGAATCTCCCGCAATTCCGCTTCGGTCTGTGATGCTCGGTTCAGGAATTTTTTACCTGTGGAACAGAGAATTGGGGGGGGGGGGATTAGTACGAGGATGGGAGGATTTTTTTATTCGCAGTTGTCAGGGGAATTGCTTAAAGGATTTCATCTAGATCGAATCAGAATATTTTAGTCTTTTGAGGAGCTCATCCTGCAGTTGATCTTTTACCGATCAGTTAGATTCCTTTAAACATTTAAATTGCTAATTTTTGGTGTTAATTGCACAAGTAAAATTCGAAACTAATTGGACATAGCCAGTATTGTGTTAATTAAATTTTAGAATGCATTGATATTTTTGTAAAAACTTTTCTTCTTATCAACAAATGACAGAACTATATCTTTCACTAATATCGCAATTGAAAGTAAAGAATAGATCTCCTTTGACAAAATAAAACTCACCCTTATCAGGAAGTAGTTCAACCTTCCCAGAATCAATGAATGCCTTGATCTTCGTCATCTCCGTCTGCTTCTTCTGGAGTTCAATGGCCAGCAGAGCTCGACGTTGTGCAACCAGAGGATCGATATTATGGAGTCCCAATTCCTCTTGTGCGAATGACAATGCTGCAGCCTCACCAGCTGATCTGTCCTGCTCTTCCCCCTGGGCTCCAGAGTCCGAGGAGCTCTCCAAGTCTACGGGGGTGACTTTCCTCAAAGGGGCCCCAAAGCTGTCATCGCTAGACGAGTCAACATACTGAGGACTACCGGGCCCTCTCCTCGTTGATTTACGTCGTGACCTGTCAGGCTCCTCGTCACTACTGGAGGACGCAACAATGTAGTCAGGCCTCCACGAGAGGTTCGAGATCGTGGAGATCCCTGGGGTGCGGTTGTGCTGGGGAATCGACGGGGAACTGACATCTGAATCCTCCTCAGACTCCTTTGAAGTTAAATCTATCATTACGGCACTTGGACTGGAGGACGAGGTGGCGTTGATCCTGAAGCTCGACGACTTCTGGCGGCGTCTGTTAGAGATTCCATGATGAAACTTTGTGGGAGTGGCGTCGTCACTGGAGTCCAGTATACGATTCAGTCGTTTCTTCTGAGTTGGAATGAATTCATCTTCAGAGTCAGATGTGGTGTCCTCAGCTGTGATAAAAACATTTTTTTGTTAATTAAGTTTAGTTTTTAGGAAATATCTGCGAACATTATTGATAATTTAATTGATAATTATCAGTAAATATCTCCAGGAGAATAAAAAAAAAATAATTTAAAATTTTTTATGATGATTTTTCCTGATTTTTTATGAAAATTGAATATTTTTTACTAAATATTCAGATGTAAAAACCTCATCTGTTCACCTCTCCCCCTCAATTGTTATTAAATTTATTCCCAGGAGCTTTTTGTCGATAAAGACGACTAAAATCATCAGAAAATTCTTCTAAAAACTTGAAACAAATTAAAATATTTTCCAGGAGACTAAATAATTGTTTAACAAATTGATGCATCTTAAATGATCCACTTTCTTTCTTCGAATTTGACTCATAATCGTTTAGAACAAATTCTTACGTGTGCTTAGTAATATGTGTCTCTTCCTACGCGTCCCCTCATAGTCCTCATCGCCATCATCAGACTCCACATTCTCCTCATCGTCACAGTCAAGGGCAGAATGATTTAGGGAACGAGATAAGTTGAAAATACTCCGGCGAATGGCTTTGTGGATCGAGGGAGTTATTCGTCCGGACACCTCGTCGCTGCTGGAGTCGGTGAAACTGTAAACAAATGGTAACAATGGAAGTCCTGGAGAAAGCTGGAAAACAAAGGGCCTCAAGCTGGAGAGACCGAACACCCCAGGGGTCGGTTCATTCCACTTTTTTTATTTTTCCAACTGAAAATCTCTGTTGAAACCTCGAGAATTTCAAAAAGGGGAGGAAAGTCAGTCACATTTACGTCGCCATTTTCCACATTCTCCCTCAAAAAGGCACAACACAAAAGAAAATGAAAAATATTCTCACACATCGTCATCAGAGTCTGGAATGATTTTACCCTCCTCGCTGTCACCTGACGTTGGGCTGTTGGAACGAAAGTCCGGAATGTCGCTCTCATAAGCGAGAATTGAACTCTCCATTTTCACAATGATTGCCCCAAAACAGGAGCAATTCTTCTCTCACGATGATGAAGATTCTCTTGGATGTGATCAGCGTTGTAGTCGTTGTACAACCGACAACGAGAAATTTCAAACTGCGCATTCAAACTTGTTGAAGGGATCAAACCACAGGGTCTGGGAATTGTTAGAGTGGAAACCAGCCACAGGAGACAATCTGGTTCTACTGGGGTATTCAAGATGGCGGGTCTGTTGGTGGCCCTCGTCGTAAGACGCCAGTCGCCAGAAGCGACGGTGGCGCCTCCCAATGTGGGGGTCCCTGCTAAGCAGGGGGTGACTCCACAAGCGTCAGAAACCTCCCCCATAACCTCTGGTCCATAACCTCCAGTACCTGTCCTCCCTTTCCCTGAAAATGACCATCCCCACACATACCTTACCACAACTAATTAATATTCTCCATTTCCACGACCATCCTCACACCTCACACAGGTCTATCTCAACCTGTCATGTCATAATAACTCCAATTAGCAAGTCCTCCCCCCCAACTGCCAAAGTCGCATCTCCAGCGACATCACATCCAGCTCCTCCCCATCAACAACATCACCGTAAACGCCACCATAATCAAAAGATCGAAACCACCAAAAGAAGGTTAAATTAGAACCTTTATTATTACTACAGCATCAACAGCATTTATGACAAGTCCTTATCACCAATTTCTCTATGATTACGCATCCTGGCATCCCTTCCATTTATGAAAGTATCAAAAATATCCTTTCTAACCCCCCCACATGCCCTCTTCCCCTCCCACAACGAGCAACAAAAAAAAAAACATTACATCATCTCAATGAAATTGTCCTCCATCAATTGTAAAATCATTATAATTAATAACTAACTTATCTAGGTTAGAGTTCCCCTCCCCCACAATCCCTTTTACCCCATCATCAAGCACCTGCTTGTACACAGAGCAGGACCATCACACAGTTACATCTCACATTATTTATATTCATCTCTCCCCACTCCGATAAATCATTACTCATTAACAGTGATCACGAATATCATTTCATTATTTTTTTTTCTACCTCCTTGTGTTCATCTCTTAATCACTAGTCGACTTGAAGATGTAAAACTAATTAAATTTTATAAATATGGTACAATCGATAGTAAGCGACAGAGCAGTAATAGAATAATTATAGGTACGTATAGATAATAGCATTTTTTTTAAATTGCTGAATCTTATTGATTTAATAAGTCCCTTGTTTTCACATACGAAAAAAAATCATTAAAAAATAGAAATTCGGCGGAAAATTCTGCTGGACTTCTGACGAAGTTTCGACTAATTTTTGGTCGATTCTCCCGTGATATTCTTGTGATTTATTCGATAGTTTTGTTTAATAAAAAAATTTTGTAGTGAATGAGACAATGAAATAACATTTTTCTAATTTTATTCGTCGAAAATTCGATTTTATTCTTATTTTTAAATTAAATTATTAAATTTAAATTAAAGGAGAGGGCGAATTGGTCACATTCGTGACGAGCGAAAAATGAAATTACATCGATTTTTTATAAATAAAATACTTTTTTTTAAAGCCAACAGAGTTCAACTGTTGGAAAATTCGCCAGTTCATTTTTTTTCATAAAAATATCTAATAAAAAAATTTTAAATTCGGTTTTTCTCTTGTGATTTCTCATCGCACTATTTCAACTCGATTTTTTTTTTGTTCGATTTTTTCTATCGAAAATCACAAAAATAAAAAATAAACATGAACTCGAAAAATTCCATAGAAAAGAAAAACATCCGAAAGATTAAAAATCGACTGATTATTTTTTAAAAACAACAGCAAATCAATTGTTTACATAATTGAAATATATGCGAAATAATCCGAATTTTTCTCCTCAAATCGATCAAAAATCCCTAGATTTTTCCACCAAATTCGCTAGATATTTCGCTGAAATTAATTTATCCATGTTTTTATCATTAACATTCACACTCTCAGATTCGATTGACAATGCCATCGTTCGATTACTCGCCATGCAGTCACATGGCTGTTAAAAGACTAATTTTTAACCCTTAAATAATCATAACTGAAGAATTTGCGATTGATAAATTCGTCAAAATAATTGTTATCAATATTTATCACACACCAAAACTCATCGATATCATCAACAAATATTCTATTGACAAAATTCACGTCTCCTCTTCTGATTCCCATAAAACATGCTCAGGTGGGGTAAAATGGAACGTCACCAATCGTCAATAACTCGACGGTTTTTTTCCCCTCAAACTCCAATTTCACGTCTCCCTAATTGCAAAAAAAAATCGATCTCCTCCAGATTCCGAATTATCAACCACTGAAGACGTTCCACCCCCCCCCCAACCTGCCCTAATCATTATAAACAATTATAAACAATTTATCAATCCCAAACAATTCAATTATGATAAACTAACTCGTCAAAATTAACCATTCAATATCCAAATAATAATGAGTCATCTGCATGGCATCCAGATCACCAGGATATTGAGATCTCGATGGCAAATTGAGTTTTCCATCGCTAACGAAATAAATTGTTTAAAAAATAATCGAAAAACAATCGCTCCGTGCACAGGAAAACCACCATCGCAGACTAGCGGCCACCTTGACTAGTTATTTATTTATTCAATTATTCCTCTTTCACTCCTTAATATAATAATTTCTCTCACCCAGAGATGTTCACGTATCGTCAGGCAACGGCGTAACGTCCTCGACGTCGACGTCGACGTCGATGTCGAAGTTCTTCGAGATTTTTTTTTTTTTTTCATTTTGTTGTAAAAAGACAGTAGACACCACTCATTGCACTGACATTGAAACTATAGATTAAATACGCAATCTCATTCATCAGAATGGCTATATGGTATATACACACTCTGTTGTATATATGTGTATGGTATATATATGTGTACAAATTCAACTCTCATCCGTATATGCTCTGCCCTGAATAACTTTCTTTCTTTTTCCTTTTTATTAAATCTCTTGTAAACTCAACAATTACAAAATCAATCGCCCGGATGTTCGGGGCAGCTGCGATTCACTTGAAACCATTTATCGATGCAACTGAAAATAAAAAATTATTTTGTTATTTACCAGTAATTAAGCAAATTTACATGTACTGATGTATCTCAATTATAGAACAGTTGGAAGACAATAAATATTTGCTTTGATGTGACAATTAATTAACTTCAAAATGACAAAATATAACGATTGTAAAATTGTACAATTAATTAACTGTAAAATGACAAAATGTAACGATTGTAAAATTGTACAATTAATTAACTGCAAAATGACAAAATGTAACGACAATATTATGAAATTTAATCAAATTTACTGACACAACCTCATCAACTATTTAATGTTAAATGAATTTTTATGTGAAATGAGAATATTCAAGGGGAGCCACGTAACTAAATTAACTTTTCTAATTACAAACAAAACGATATTTAAATTTCATGAAACCCAGACCCCAACATGCAGTAAATATATCCACATATTCGAGCTTGAGTTTCACCAAAATTAAATAAATATTTTTCCTGTAATTAGCATAATAAATTTGCTCACGTGACCCCCCTGGAACCTCAAACATCAACTTCTTGAAGCTTTAATCAGTCCCATCGACAAATATATTAATTGATTCCATACAATCTGTTGACTAATCATCAGCAAGATGAGTAAAAGAACAATGTCGTGTCCCCCAACCCCCGATAAATAACGTCTTTAAACAAATAACAATTAAAATATTGTCGTGAGAGTTGTAATTCCTTACTTTTTATGATATATGCAAAGACATGGTAAACGGGCTATCACATCACCAGACTGTAGTTCCTCTAAGCAAATAACGCACTCTCCCTTTTCATCAGCCAGAACATCCTCTGTAAAACAAAAATTCCCATCATTCAGGATTCCATTTTTCCCCCCAATCAACATCTTAATAAATCAACAAACCGTTGTAGCTAAGGCGTGGTTTCGTCAAACACATGACTAAGTGGCATTCAATATCGTCCGGTAGTATAAATTTAGAGCACACAGGACACTTGAGACCTTGAACAGATAAAACAAAGGAAAACATATCACCCAACAACGATCATATTAATTTCGTAACTAAACAAGACAACGAGTCCACGTTCAGATGTACCATAAATAACACGTCTGGCGTGATGCACTGGTACAATATCAGTCTGTGATTCGTTCAAGCATGAGCTCACGATAACTCCCATTGCCCCCATAGCTGTTACCCCAGGTGACACCAACCCCAACCCCTTCCAATACTCAATCCAGTGAAATGCATTCTATTCTCTCAACGAAATGACAATATGTCTGATTGATTGGGTCAGTGGTGTTAGCCTCGACTGTCAACCAACAACAGACGAACGACAATTGTTCGCAATTATTTTTGTGTCCCTTTGGTGGAAAAAGGGACAACTAGCCTCTGTAGACAGGAACCCGGCATCGATTGTACATCAGTGGTTACCAGGCCAACCAGCCAGACACCACAAATCCCCAACATGTCAATTCAACTTTTTTTTTTTTCTTTACACACGATCAAGTTGATGAATATTCAGAATTTATCCTGTTAATGCTGTAGAGCATCGCTGGATTATTCATGTCTATTGATACACCACGAACACGTGCTGGTGTCAATGACGAGCTGTTTGGGCATTTGCCATCAGACTGACGATGGTGGAGGGATATAACGTGAGATTCGTTGGATTGTGGAGCGTTGGGGTAGGTCAGGAGGTTGTGGGTGGGGTGGGAGATTAAAGTTTTATTGGAAATGTGGGGAGGATGGGGGACAATTCTGGTGGATTGGGTGGAAGTTGTTTAATAGGTTATGGTAGCAACGTTCAACAGATAATATTCAATAGAATTTAATTTTTTTTGTTACTTTTTGCAATGTTTTTGGATAAATTGACTTTCCTCAAGGTTTTGTACGTTTTTTGGCAATTTTTTTGGATGGGGAAAGACAAGAAATGAATGAAATGAACGAAAACCATTTTTTTGAGAAAAAATGTCTTTGTTGGTATTTTTGGACTATTTAGAAACTGTTGAGGAGAAGTGGTGGATCAGAAAAGGCATTAGTGGAAAAATGGCTGCCAATTTTTGCATGAAACTCTCCAATAAATTGTCTCGAGAATTCGAAAATTGCAGAATTCTGATTGATGACTCGACACTAATAAACAACATGAGTCTCGGCGTCATGGGACATAACCTCGACACTGGAATGACTCGGGTTGGGTTAGGTCACTTCCATCAGCTTTATCACGTTGTCTGAATGACAAGCGACGTTTATTTTGATCTTCGTGAAAACAAAAGTCATGAGAACTGATAACGCCAGCAGTATCTCCCACAGCTGAGGTGCTCATTGAGGAAGAGAGTAGAATGACCTTTCATTAATGTCCATTAACTCCAGATTGGTAGAGTAAAAATTGACGAAAATTTGCACACTTGGAGCTTTTTTTCGAAGCTTGAAAATGAGTCCAAATTTATCTAAATTCCATCATTTAATCGGGAGATATCGATAATTAAGTTCGACTCCCCTTAATTAATCGATTGAGAGTAACCCAGGGGTTAGGATTCTTCGGTCGAGCCTCGATTGCAAACAAGTCCACGAGCTTCCAAAAATGGGACCACGTGCTAAATATTGTTAACCTTAAAAATGAACCCTCATTTAGCCCAATGACCCTATTTTTTCAAAAGCTATTCATCCCTCAAGAAATCCACATCATGTGGACCTTCTGTGTAACAATAAAAACCACTGAACAACTGAAATAATCAATTACTCACCATTCAAAGACCATATATGAGACGGCAAACTGTGAGCAGAATAGACCCTTCCACTGTCCTCATCTCCATCATCCGAATCAAGATTACCAAGTCCAAGTGCCTGACCAACATTAACTCCAACCGAACTACCCATATTACCCTGTTCACCAGACGATAAATCTGGTACAGAGCTCAACGATCTTGCCCGCTGTCTGTTATCCCCAGGTACTCTCGATCCCTGTGTTTGGTTAGTTTGTTGATGCTGCTGGAGTATACCAACACCACCGGGTAGCGAACGTAATATCGAGAAGCCCTGAATTGTATCATTACCACCAGCAGATGATTGACCATTACCACCAGCAGCTTGTGCCACTGTACTTGTTTTAGCTCCCATCACCACCCAATTATTTATTTATAACACCCCACAAACTTTTCAGGAACAAATGTTTTCACTATTGTTGTTCTCACTGTACATTTAATTTTAATTAATTCCACATTCAATCGACTGTTACCCGGATTGAATATTTTCTTTATTTTCCTCGATAATGTTTTTTGCTCCTCTCTTGAGTATCAATCACCCAGGCACTCACCCAACTACTCTGCGATTATTTTCTCGTCTGACTCCCTCTTTGTGTTGAATACACATTGAACCCCCTGACAAATTCTCGTGGTCGCCCCCTACCCCTACCCCAACCCCAACCCCCACCCCACCGACCGGGCGGTTGGTTAACAGCACAAGTAAAAATGATTTTTTCACCACTGGGCGGATAAATCTATCCCCCACGTCGTTGATAGATTGTAATTCACGATTATCTTGATATCACGTGGTAATTATTAATTGTTCACTTGGGAATTTAGCTTAGGCCGTTGTCGTGAAACTTGGGAACACGATGAGCAAGTCATTTTATGAAAGTAAAAGTGCAACCACAACCAACCACAATCAGCCAACAACGGGGGCCACAATCGTGCAAAAACATTGCAGCCGACATATTGCAATGAAAAATTTCCTAGGAACGGTGAGTTGGTGGGGCGTGGGGGGAAGGGTTGAATGATTTCTGGGGGATTGAGGTTGGTGGGGGTGGGTTGGGCTGGTGGAAATGGGGGTCACTGGCGTCACGGAGAGGATTGATTGGCCCTGGGGGCAGCGAACGGGTTTTTAGGTGCGAGGAAATTGTATGTGTTGTGTACGACCCTAAATTCCCTAGTAACTCCCTAGTAACTTCGTAGGGGTGCTCTGGTCCCACAGTAAGAATAAGAATAACCATTAAAAATCCAACTACAAGTTAACAAATTAAGCAATATTATAAATAGTAACATACGGAAACCAGTAGAAATAACATAATTATTAAACGGAAAAAACCCCAAAAATCGCTTTCAATGATCAAGTGCACATTCCCGAAAAATCCATCAAAAATATTTTAATCCTATAATAAACCGATTCGTTTTATTCTAAACTTTTCCAGACGCTTTGAAATATTCCAACTCCATTATAAACTCATTTGTTCTGTCTCCACGTCTTCCAGACATTTCGAAATCCCTAATCCTATCATTAAACAACAATTTTATTTTCGAAGCTCCAAGATATTTAGCAACATTAAATATAAAATCCCTCACGTCCACTTCTTTAATTGCTCCAGATGTGGCCAGACAATTCAATCCCCTTCAAAAATAATTCCATAAATCCTACCCTAAACCCCTTGGGAAAACCCCCGTTCCCCCTAATTTCTCGTCGCCGAGTGCTCGAACCTTTCGACCCCTCTCTTTCTCCTGAAGGTTAATTTCTTCCCCTTCTGAATTCCCTCTCTTCCACTTCTCCCACATAGGCCCAGCGTCACCCATGTTGTTGCCTGAGTAGGGGTTGGGCCTGAAGGGGATCAGTTAAGGGCATTGCACCCCCTCCACCTTCGCATCATTACCTGATTGGCTCTCTACCTTAGCTTAGGGGTGTAACTTAGGCTTAAGCAAATTTCGGAAACTAGCGTTAGAATAAAAACTAATTGTAAAAAGGCTCGTCACAGTTGAACAACAACAACTACGAACGGAGCCCCCCCCCCCTCGTAACACAACATATGTGAAAGAGGTTAGGGATCCGGTGGGTCTTTGTGTTGGCAGTGGTGGAGGATCTTGGGTTTTGAAACTGAAATGTGTGATTGCTATTTTTGGAGGTAACAAAAAGTTATTGGATCGATAAAACCAGCTCCTGGCCTGGATCGATGATTTTTATGAGCTCCTGGCGTTGTTGAAACGATAATTATGGAATGCAAATCAAGAATTATTCGGTATTTTTTCACAATGAAGCAACCGCCATCTTGGAGCGTCGATAAGTTAGGAAGAGACGAGTTTGATGGAGGATAAGAGCATAAAATGTCTGCTGTACCGACAGATACTAATGAATAATAATATGAGAAAATACGTTAAACTAATGAGTAAATATGTAAAAAATTATGTGCAAAAAAAAATATACACGATATAAAAATTTTATACACTTAGTTATATTGTTCGATACAAAGAGTATATACAGTCGTAATAATATTCAGTTATAAAAATATGCGAAGATGTCTTTATACAAAGGCGCTAGTTAATGTTCCTCGAATGGCAACATCAGTGATGTATTAATGAAGTGAATTGCACCAGTCTAATTGAGATTAAGTTTCCTGTAAAATCTCCAAAAAAAACATTCTCCAGAACAAGTGGATGTTTCCACATGTGAGAACCCAAAATTCAATAAATTCAAGATCTCGTTTCTAAAAAAAATCTACTCATGATCCCCAAACCTTCAAAATGATTCTCCACCCCCACCACTTCACCCCAATAATCTCAACGAATGATTATAATACAATGATTTTTCATCTCCCTCAAAATAAAAAAAATATTCCCCAAATCACATCTGAGTATTGAATTACTTAATATCGAGTAAATGACGTTTTATCCACAATTGTCTAGACTCCACACAAATAATGAGTATCAGCCTTGGGATCAGGACTGAATGAGCTCCAATCACTCAGTGAGCATTTTTTAAAATTCTTACTGTTCCTCCCCGAACTCCTCGACTCATCACTGACGCACAATCGTTCAATTCTGTAAAAATCCGAAGTCAATTCATCAATCCAGGCATTCAATTCGGCACCAACACGATTCTCCGTGTGATTATCATGACTGTGTTCGCCATTCTTTCTAAAATTAATGCTGGCCTCCTGGAGAAGAGCCATCCACTTCCCATCAACATCAGGTGGCTCTCGATGTCTGCCATCAGGTCCATTATGCAGTTCCCTGGCCTTTTTCCCCGAAATCCTGCGATTTTTCCAGTACCCGAGTGGAGTAACCAGGAACTTGAGATGACTGACCACCACAGTATCAGCAATCATCACCACCTGCCACTCCCCAATGACCAGTGGCTCCTCAAGCTGTGGCTTCAACGACCCAATCAACGACATCTCCTCCAGCTGCAGATGATTAACGTCCACGAAATTCCCCCTGGGATCAATCCACAGAACGCTGAGGTTCCTGGGTGTCACCAGGGCTGCATCAAACTCATAAGACAGTACTGGAGTTGACAGGGGTCCCATACCACCCACCAAATTCCTGAACGTCTGCTCCTTCTGATCGTAATCCGTATTAACTTCCAGATGTCTAATTCTATCAGACCAAGTTTTACTGGCAGTGAACTGACGCCTAGGTATCACCAGGGCCTCCAGTCTCTCTGGAAAATCATTCTGGAACGTTGATGACTCGAAGGCCTTCATGTCCACCTCAGCCTGCACCAAAATCCCCTGGAATTTATTCCCCACGAAGTACGCACTAACTTCCAGCAGACGAACGTGACTCGATGCCAACCCATATTTCGAGTAAATCAGTCTTGTTAATGAGTTGGAGATCGTCAGGACTGTGTCATCGAAGAGTGGAGTCAGATCAGCATGATGATACAGACTCTGCCAGTACCTGTCGAAGCCCTTACCAATGGAATTGTTGTATCTCTCGGGGTACAACCACTGTTCAATCTTATCAATTATCCTCTGATCGATAACTGGCTCGAATTTCCTGGCGAAGAACAGATTCTTCTCACCGGTGTTTCTGATTTTGTTGAAGTCCTCGAGTTTGAAATCATTGGGACTGCAGCCACACCAGTCAACAACAGCTTTATATTGACATTTACAGCCCAATTTCCGCTTCCAGTTGGTCACATGGAGATTGTTGTCAACGTATGTATCGCAGAAGATGGAGTTCCTCAGGGCTGTGTGGAAGAACGATTCAGCTGGCAGGAGGGTGTACCTAACCATCAATAGAAAATTCCATTCCATTTCTGTAGAAAATTATTCTATCATTTTTCATATTTTTTTAATAGTCCATAAAATTTTTAAATGAGATTTTTCTAATTTAAAAAGTCTATGGACTTCATTTACTGAAACTTTATGGAGAACTGGAGAAGTTCCTTCAAATGAAAAATGTTTTTAACCTCAAAACGAAAGTCCATCGAGTTCAATAAAAAAGTTCTTGTCTACCTGAAGACCTGGAGAAGACCCCTGATGAGTGAATCCGGTTGTTCCTCGGTGACGTACTGAACGAACTCACGACTGAGGGCCATCCAGTCACTTCCCCCATCTATCTGCACCCCCTTCGGCAGTTGTCGATCACCAAGACGCCACATTCTGGCCTCGCACTCCACAAATGTCTTATCCAACCCCTGTTTTGTTATGAAACGTTGCACCTCACGACCGTGAGATTTGACGAAGTTGAGGCCCCTGTTGAGGGTGAGAAAGTCCGTTAACTGGGCATTAGTCTTAACTGGAAAATCCGACTCGGAGAGATTCACGAGGAAGTCCCAGTCCTTGGAGTACTGGAGCATTTGTCGGGCTGATGTGAGGAGGGTCGTTAGGAGACTAGCACCACCCCAGATGCTTGCGTGACGTAAACCACCTTTTGCTACTTTTATGTTCCTTCGGGCACATTTTTTCTCGACCTCCAACATCTCTCGGTACATGTAGTCTTGCCTCTGTAATTGTCGATAAAGAATTTATAAATTTTCGGAGACTTTTCATTTGTTTGTTAGATATTCACGGAGAAGATTTACGTGAAACTCAGAGAGTTTTCCACTAATTTCAGGCAGGTCCACCCCTACTTTAAGGGAAGTCCTTGAAAAGGGATCACTTGATTCAATTGATTTGAAGAAATTCATCAAAAATGTCACCAATCAGAGGTGACTTATCTTGTTTTACCACTTCACTAGTGAACTGAATGTCTGGATTTTATTGTTTATTGGTTTCATAAAAATAAAAAAAATATTTTGTCATCACTAGAAGAGTCAATTTGATCATGTGATCCCCCCTGGCAGTCCCTCACTCCCTGGAGTATTTTATCAATACCCAAACACCGTCCGAACCACGAAAATCAGCTTTTAACTCACCGCATCAACGTGGATGTAGTAAAAATGTGAAGGATCATAAAGAATATTAATCAGTCTTTTAACTTGTCTACTGGCTCGTCCATTAACTGTCAACAGAAAAGCTATTCTTATCGGCTTCTCCTGACCAGTCTTCAAACTACTGTTTCGTGCCTCTTGAGCTTTGAACTTCTTGATTCCAGTTTTGAAGACGTTCATCGTCAGATATCCACCGCAGGATTGTTTAAGGTCCCCTGGGCACTTCATGTTGCAACTGGAGTCTGGTAATCTCTTTGTTTGGGGCGGCTCCTCAATTCCACAAAAACATTCTACCGAGTATTCGGTACCAGCGTATGGATACCCTGACTGGAGGCACAGGAATGCACATTGCTGAGCAGAATTGACTCCCTTTAGAATAGAGTAGTATCCGGAGAGAAGTCGTTGGGTTTTGTCGTCCTTGAAGCAGCCCAGGTTGACTGGCAGGTCACTGAAACCTCTTGAGTGGGGACAGAATGAGTGCAGTCGTTCTGGGTAAAGCAGTCCCATTTGACTCATGCAAGTGACGTTGACAATTGTCTCTTTGCATAATTGTGAGTGCGCCCTACTGATGGCACTGATTGCCTCTCGTCCATTGACATCACAAATTGGCGTGAAATTCAACGATTCACGATCCAATTTTACAATTGTACGGTTAGAATGGATTGAGGACGTTTTAATCGTGTTGATGGTCTTGTCCGGTGGCAGTTTGAGCTGGCGTGAGCCCTTTGGTAGTCCCTCATTTTTTTCTGATTTTCCTGTGTCGATCTGAATTGAAATTTTGTGTTTAGAAAATTCTTTTGAAAAGCCCTTGGATTTTTTCTGATTAATCCAGAGAAATGCTTAAATGAAATAAATATTTATCCCATAGAAATCTCATTAAAAAAACCTCTGTCGATTTTTTTTTTGACATAAAATTAGTTTTTCTTGAAGTGATCGAGTTTTTTTCGTTGATTTTGATTTAAAAAAAATCAAAAAAAAGGGGAAGAGGGGAGAATTTATGATAACAAAACTTCTACAGGAAAAACGTATTTTTTTTACTGAATTGTGTAATTTTTGAATAGAATTGTTAACAAATTTTATCGAATCTTTTGAGAGAATCCTGGGCTTGTCCCACACATTTGAGGTTAGGACTCGATAAACAGAAATTCGTACCTCTCTGGAGGATCCTGGCGATGACTCTCCGGTCTGATTCTCCAGTCTCAGGAATGAGTATGCTAGATACACTTGTACACAGAGTATTGTTCCAACAAAAATAACAAATATACGATATTTTCGGAGACAAGTGGAGGACCGGCCTTCGAGGTGACTCTTCCCCGTCGCCATTTTCGCATTACTGGTTCTCAACCTCAACGTCTCCCCCTAATGACAAAGACAGGGTGACTCCTGTTTCACATTTATGGAAATAGTCGTCGTCCCCAGGAGTGATAGACGCCGAGGAAGAGATCACTCAACTTCATTTACCATAAAAGTCTCCCAAAAAAAAATCCAAACTCAGTTTTTCAGTTACATCAACCACAATCAACCATCGTAATTAATTTGGAGGTTAAGATTCCTCATCAATGTGCATGAATTCGGGGTGGGGGGTAACAACCCGCGAGTAACCATGGTTACTTAACCAAAAAACTTCCCAATATTATTGTCCATTATTTTTATTTAGAGGTTATGTTTGCCACCCCAACGATCCTCCAATAAATAAACTCAAATTTACAACGTGACTAAACTTTATATTTTATTAAAAACAATAATTATCTACTAAATATATACATCAACATAATATCCAATTGTCTATTCGTAATAAAGTATTAAAAGTCATTGAACGAATCCTGTCACAAAGTGTGAATATCAACAACCGTGTGCTATCCTCAGAAGATTAAAAAAAAATTTCGTGTCACACTAGGAATCAATGTCGTTATCTCTCGATGATGAATCATCAGAGCATCCCCCCCCTCTCCCCCTCGCCAAAATAAAAATGTATGGAAGTTGTCACAGATAAATAAGTGAAAATGACAAATGAACGAGATGTGTAAAATATCATCTGTGGTAAGAGAGTAAAGTGGCAGCCCAGAGCAGTCGTTGCCAGATCCACTGGGGTACTCTGCATGGCCCAAGGCTTGAAACAGCCCCAGCCATATGTCTCATCCAATCCCAAACACTCCAGGGCGCATGTCCACCATTAACATAAAGAACATACATAAAACCGTCCTTACATTTCCCACGAATTGAGTAATAGTATGGTAAAAAACTGTGCAATCGAAAATGGCATCTTTGGTAGAAGAGTATTGCTGGAGCATTGCTGGACAGTACATGAAGAAAAACAGCCTTCACTGATAATCTCTCTGGTGCTGTAACATGTGCCAACAGTTGTTCAAGCAACAGTGAGGCTATTCCATTTCTACGATAGGCACGACGAACACCGAGACTGAGAATATACCCAACGAGGGAGTCCTTTCCTAAACTTGAACAGAGTATTCCTTGGTCCTCTTTGTTGAGTGCTGCATGTGGCTTTATCTCGGCAACAATTAGTCCGATTATCACACCACCAAAGACAGCAGCCAGGGCGTAGAAACGAGATGAGCTTGTTATGGCTTCGTACCAGGCGTAGGGATAATCTGAGATGGAAAAAAACATGTCAAAGTTGATTGATTCAGAAATTCTTGAGGATGATTCTACAAAAATTTGTTGAGATCTGTCCACGTTCTTTGGGAATGAATCAAATATGTCGACGGAATAACAGGATGAACTCTGCGTTATCATCAATAACGAAAAATCCGTAGAGTAAAAAATTTCGATTTTTTGTCCTGTTGAAGACATGTTCTTTAACTTGAATATAAGCCATGACTCATGTAAATCGAATCACGTGACAGCCAGATATCGATGACTTGACCAGGTTAATTTTACCTCACCTTGCGTTGACTCCTGTCACCCATTAAATAGATAAATAAATAAATGAATTAATAAAACATCCAAGCGAAGCTTTGCAGGAGAATAAAAATGTCAAGTAATTGTCGGTAGATAATAAACAATAACTAAAAATCTGTAGAGTGAAACTCATTTTTGTTTCCTTCATTTTAAAGCCACTTTTTAACTCTTCAAAATGACACGAGAATCGTCCAAATCGCATCATTTGATCATGAGATATCAACAAATGTTTATTAAATAACATCAATAATACCTATAGGAAACCAATCCTGGCAGAGTGCCCTGACCTCCTCCAGATCATCGGGGCACAAAAATCTCAGCTGTACATCACCCAGAAGGCACAGGGGCACAGTAACAGGTTTTTTGCAGTGATAAGAATGATTACCATTCCTATTTTCCACCCCATCATCAGCCTGTATCTCATACTCATGTCCAGCATCACCAGCAACGCTGTGTCTATCACACGTCTCACTCATTCCACCTCCAAAATCATCAAATTTCCATTTTTTCCCTTCACTCCACAAATTATTATCCAGAAGTAACTCCGTCTCGGTATCCACCACCGCTACAGTATTATCAGCCATCGCATTATTATTATTTTTAATGATCAGCCGTAACTACTTAAGCCAACGTCAAAAGTCAATATCAATAGTCCTCGGTAGTGAGTGCTTGGATACCATGTTTGTGACATTTTATTTTTTTCAATTGACTAATGTTTCTCTTGTTTCTAGGAATTCGACAGAGTCATCGGCGTCAATTCCCGTCAATTATTCATATTTCAAGACAACTGGAAGCAATAAACGATTGTCCTGATGATTAACCTTCCCCAAAGAGGTCAATAAATAAATAATTTATTATAAAAACTCACGTTGAGGTTTCCATCACAAGGAACGACTGGACAAAACAGCTGTTTATCGTCGGATGTACCATGTTCCTGTGGATATTATTTCTGAGGTAAATTTTGTCTCGGTCTTGTGGAAGACAACTGCCCTCAGACCTTCTCACTTCTATTCTAGCTGAACTACGTTCCTGAAGAGGGCAACGAAACAGTCCCACGTGATATTTTTTATATGAAAATGTTGAATAGACACTGGTTACCATCAGAGCAGAAAATGTCAACATACTTTTGTGCCAAAATTACTCGAATTACTCTTCCTAACCAGACGTTAATGTCTTGCCAGGTCCAGGTCTGTGATCCAGGTCTGAAGAAGATTGTTCCAAAAATCATTGAACCCTGAAAAAACCTGAATAGTCAACTCTGTCGGTAACTCTCCTCCAGTTCTACGAGGACATCTTTACCAACAGCCGGCCGTGGCCATCCCAGTGGTGCTCAACCTCCCACTCCATCATCTCCACCCACCCCAAAGTCTCCAAACCCCCCAAACCCCCTGAATCCCCATCCCAATCACTCGCCATCAGCTTCACCTCCGAAGAAGAGGCTCCAGTCCACAATTACCCTCCAGCGATCGGATTTCGCTGCAATATCTCTCCTCCACAAGACTGGCAACACCGCAGCTCCACTTCCATTGGCCCTCCTGCCTTCCCCTCGACCCCCCCAATCAGCTGATTATCCTTTTTACCCCCCAGAAGCCCCCCAACCCCCAATACCCCTCGATGTCCCCCCTGAGGCATCAAAAAAACCTCCAAAAACCTCCCCAAAAAGCCCTCATTCCCCCAACACCTCCCCACCCACCCCCAAACTCGATCGATTACTGATCTCTCGTCCCAACCTCACTGACACCAACATCGCCAAGCAGTCCCCCCTTACCCTCCTCCAACAACTCAACAACACAAGCCCCTGGCCTGTCAGTCGGTCGCACTATGACGCAGTAGAAGGCCGCGATTCTAGAAAGCTATTGTGTGCGAGTTGGTGGTCAAATTGTTCAACAATCATCACCAACAATGACGATTCAACAAACCTGAGACGTGAGTATCACCATCATCAACAATAACCTGGATAAATCCTCCCCAAATGGCCAAAAAAAAAAATTGTCTCCAAAAATCGCCATCACATTTCACTGCGAATTGACGTTTCTCCCTGTTCCTTTGTTGTCGCGGAGTTACGCTTCTATTCCGTTTTACCCCTCCCCCCCTCTTCTTCCCCCCTCGGAAGCCTCTCCTACGCACCTCTAACTGCGTAATTACGCCCTGTCCATTGATCTTTGATCGTAGCACATTATCCTGACCCATCAGCCGAGGAAAATGCCATTTTTTTGTTCCCCACAGTCTTCGATACTTTTGCTCCTTCACTTTTGTTTGTTTTTTTCTTTGTTAATTAAGATCAGTCGAGTTGGCCCCTCCACTCAATGTTTGTTTTGCATTCGTAATATGGATTCAATGCGTCTGATGGTGGGAGGGGAACGGGGGGGTTTATTTATGTGTGAGTGAACAGCTGTACCTGGGATATGTGATATTCCTTGGGATGAGGGGGGTCTCCATTGATTGATAAGTGATAACGCATTTTCCGACGGTTGAGCCCTTTTTTTTGGTGGGTTCACAGACGTTTTCAACGGCTGATAAGTCTTGGAAGGGCAGACATCATTAATTGGCTGCATTTCGACGATTTATGAAGGAGGGAGGGGGGAGTGGAAAGATGGCGGTTCACGTGTGAGGGGAGGACGAAGTAATGAATGTGGGAAGGGAATGATCTACGTGTGTGTACATGTGTGTGTGGTCTTTGTTTTCCTCGCGGTGACTTTTACGTAATTGAGGGGTATATTCTGCACAACGTGACGTTCCGCGATTTTAAGTATTTTTGGATTGTTCGGTGATTGGAGTTGTTGGTGGGGTACAGGTGGGGGGTGACTTTTCCGGGAAGTGATTGGGTTTGGGGGGAGGGGGGAAGGTGTGAGGGTCGAGGGGAAGCTGTCAAATGTGATGAGGTTACTGCGTCGTGACGAGGAGGTTCATTTTTTTGTCGCCTGAAACCCAAGCGCTTGGGTCGGTTTGCAAATGAAGTTCATTGGGCCGTTGTGGGAGTGATAATGGCGACTGGTGTGGGCGGGAAATTTGAATGGAAATTGGTGTTTTTGGGGGGATTGGTGGAGATGTTTGTGGGGGCGGATGTTTTGATGATTGTTGGAGGCTGATTTGGGTGTTGACAACACCAAGGAGGAACGGAAGTGTGAGTGCAGTTAACTGTCAATCAGATGTGTGCAGACCTGTTCTGATTTGACAGTTGAAAATCAGTTTCCAATTGTCCTACTTCATCCCTCATCCTCAGGAAATAACTCGAACATTTCCCATCAGAAGACAGTAGCAAGAGTCCTTGATGGGTAATCAATCAATCGAATCACTATCGACAACCTCTGGTGACTAAATCGACGGAATCAATTAATTCTCGAACCTCAAAGCTCGATAATTTCTGAATTCAGCTCCCCTCATTCCCGAATTTCCAATGCTCAGTCTGTCATTAACTAATGATCATCACTATTTCTTCCAGAGGAAGAGCCGATGCTAAAAAAATGTCGGCAGACTCGCCTAGAAGGGGGCTGCACAAGGGTGCCCAAGTGATATCGCCCCAGCCAATAAGTGACAGATCGATAATCGATAGTGTAGCTGGTATCATCAACGACATTGTGCCCCAAGCCTACACCAGTGTTCCAAATTCGGAGGCCAAGGAGACCATTACCTGGGCGAGATTCGAATATGGCGACGTTAACGATCCATCCCTCTTTCCTGATTACATCGAGGGATCTAGCACACCCCCATTGCTTCTCGTATTAGGGTATGCAACAGGGGTTCAGGTCTGGATAATATCAGCATCTGGTGAAGCGACTGAGGCATTGTCCTGGAGGCAGGGGGTCGTTCGCACCCTTAGAATTCTCCCCGATCCTCTGACGGACGACGATCATCCTGATCCGTATGTGAAGAAACGGCCGATTGTTGCCATTTGTGATTCTGCTGGGCCAGGACCCCAATTCTGCAGTGTTAGTTTTATATCGCTGAAGACTGGGGAACAGACCAAGAGCATCAAATTCAAGAATCCTGTCTGCGATGTCCTGGCGAACAAGAGATCGGTGGTCGTTACATTTTCGGAGAAAATCGCTGTCTTTGATGCTCGAACATTTGACGATGTTCTCACCGTCACCACGTGCTACCTGAGCCCTGGACCCAATCCTAATCCTGTGGCACTGGGAACGAGATGGCTGGCATACAGTGAAAAAAAATTATTGCCTGCTCGTCGTAGCAGTGGTGGTAGTGAAGGTGAGGGTGTCCAGAGTTACACAGCAGCTGTCTTGTACGCAGCAAAATCCCTGGGAAAGGGCCTCCGAGGTCTGGGTGAAACAGTGGCGTCAAGCTTAACTGGATCAACAGCACCACCAATTCCTGTTAACAATGCTGCTGTCGATGTAACCCAGCCAGGTGTCGTGACAATTCTAGATCTTCAAGCAGCCAAAGAGGAGAAGGAATTTGATGATCCAACGATCGAGACTGTTGTCGCTCATTTTACAGCACACAGTGACGCCATTGTTGCCATGACATTTGATGATACTGGTGCTATTCTCATGACAGCTGATCGCAGGGGACATGATTTCCACGTTTTTCGTATACAACCACATCCTGGTGGGCCAACTCTAGCTGCTGTTCATCATCTTTATGTTCTTCACAGAGGTGATACAACTGCCAAAGTACAGGATATGGTATTCTCCAGTGATACCAGATGGGCAGCTGTTTCAACTGTCAGGGGAACAACTCATGTTTTTCCAGTAGCACCTTATGGTGGTGCTGTTGGTATGAGAACTCATTCAACACCACATGTTGTCAACAGATTGTCCAGATTTCATAGGAGTGCTGGATTGACTGATGATGGAACTAGATCACATTCACCAGTTTCACATACGGAAATTCCAGTTTCTGGATATCCTTATTCTAATCCGAGACTTCCTCCGTATCCACATCCGACTATTTTACATCCACTTGCTCAGATACGTCAACCATCGACACTCAATCACAGTAACAATCAGATACAGTTGGGGTGAGTGAAGATTTTTTGAAGAATTTTTTTAGAACGTTGGGGAGATGTTTTGAGTGTTTGGTCATTCGAGATCAAAATGGCGGTGCGTAGGTTCCATGGGAATGTCCAGGGCCTATCACCGAGAGTTCTAATTTTTTTTTCATTACCGATCGTCGGTAATCTAGGGATCGCGAGCAAAATGTTCCAAAAATAAATGTTTTTTTTTCTACGAAGAAAAATGGGAGTGAATGCAATTTTGAAATACAAATTGTCTTCATGTCTGTCAGCTTAGTGTCTCGAAGATGATTCTCACGAATTTTTTTTTTCTGTTTAGTCGACCTCAGCAGAGACAGCGCCTGCATTCGGACGACAATGGTACATTACCATTGAAAATCTGTGCTTGTTTTGCACCACCACGAGCCTGGATATACTCTCAACGTGACTCAACAAGTAAAGTGTCAAAACGAGCTGTTGATTCATTGTTTATAATGGCATGTCATGGTAATATGATTCAGTACGACTTAGAACCAAAACCAGCAGCAGGTAATTGATTATTTTAATTTTATTATTAACAATTTTACGTGAAACGATATTATTTCATGTAAAATACCCAAACAGAATTTATTTGAATCATTCAATTTAATTAAATATATATTGTTGTTTTAATGAATATAAATTCATATAAATTAATTAATCTTCGCTTATTTGTTGTAGACAAACGTTAAAAAGTAATTTGGGAAATTCAATGAATGGATTTAGAAAAATTTCAAGCATTTGTTTATATTTTCTTAGTTACAGAATTTTTCATTTTTTTTATCGCACAGGAATCCCCAAGGAGAAGGTCTGCGATGATACGATGATAGAGCTGGAGGTGGAGGCCAAGGGTCAGTGGCCATTGCTCAGAATACCAAACTCCTTGGAGATTATTCCCCCATTACCATCATCGAGTCATCTCCTGTCCTACTCGGGCTCACCCAAGAGAACGAGGCAGATGGACACGGCTGAGGATCGTTGGTTGAGCCAAGTGGAGATTGTCACTCACGCTGGACCACACAGGAGACTCTGGATGGGGCCACAATTCGTATTCAAGACTTACAACGCTCCCAGTGGGTACGTGACGTTGATTTATATTTTATTTACTGAGAAAAATTTATTATAATTTATTATATTTATTATATTATTTATTAGATTTATTATGTCTCTGAGGGTTGGAAAGAACCTGAGGACAAATTTAAGGACAACATCTCGATCACTGATTTTATTTCATTTTCAGTGTGAATTTGGTGGAATCTGAGGCTGTGGAGATCGGTGTCACTGGAGGATCACGACCTGCGAGGTCAAATCCTGTTAACATGCCTCATGCAGCTCCTAGGCCTTTGGTGCCAGTTGTTATTGATGGATCCGGAAGTAAGTTGAATATTTTTTTGGAATTTATTTAACGATGTCTCACTTTTTTTTTTTAATTTCCAGGTAGTTACGAGCAATCCCCAAGGTTTGTGGAAGCCTATGGTGATCCCCTGGAGAACGAAACCATGGACATGGGTAATGGTGAGAATCAGCTCCGTGAGGACCTCGCCGAAGCTATGATTGAACCACCACCTCTGACAAATCGTGTTCCCGGTACGTAATATCCACATGAAGATTCAATTAAAATTATCGTATTTGCGTTCACGAAATATCAATTAAAATACAAATATGCTAATTAAATACTTATTCTGATTTTTCATTGAGTATTTTATATCTGGATAATGTTTATTCTGTCGTTGTGCATTTATCCTGTTACTCTGGCAAATTGCACGTGTGAAAATATTTTGAAGAATATTCTGGTGAATTTCTAAGTCATTTTATCGCATTTTTTTAATTAAATTGACTACCTGTAATTATTATTATTATTCGTTAATATTTTTTGCTGAGTTTATTTGATGATTGGAGTGTATTCAATTTATTTAAATTGTAATTTATGGAAAATGAAAAAATTAACACCCGAGTCCATTTTATTTTTCGAATGTGATCACAATTTTTCTACTGCACAAGTGCAGTCGTTAAAATTATTGTCGTGTGGATTAAATTACTGATATTTTCTCATCAATTTTTTTTTTTCATAAATCTCCCTGATAATGACATTTAAAAAGTTTCCAAGAAAATTTTTAATTTATCCTCTGAGTCCTGAGATATATTTTTTAAAATTGAATTAAAATTAATAAACAAAGATTCTAGATAAAATCAATTTAGATCACATTAAAAAAATAATGGACTCAGTGATTAAACCATAATGGACCCGGTGATTAAAAAATAACAGAATGAAATTCATAAATAATTTGAAAAAAAAAACTGACAATTTGCCATTTGCCGAGTAATTATCGCTTGGCGCATGTCGATAAAAAACATAAACAAGACAAATACGAGTGAATTAATTTCACACGATTCAACGATATGACGTGCACATTTAATGCTTAATGCACGTGGTAGAGGACCGGTACCTAGTGTTCTAAGTTTGCAAGAATACAGAACTGGCCAGAGGCAGGTATCGCCGTTACATAATAATCCCCAGAATTGACATTCGTAACGATTTAATTAACAAATACCCAAATGCCCAGGGTGTACATCATCATGAATTATCAGTAATAACGTCATTCCTTGCTCAGCCAACAATTAAATCCCTAATTATCGTACTAACATTGTAAATAATATATGCAGTGGCCTCGTGGTTCAAATGTTCTGAGCAAACTTTTCCACTGTTTTTAGTTATTTATTTATATTTTTTAATCTAACGGAGATAATCGATTTTTTATAAGAACATTTTTTGTAGATTATTTAAGAATCTAAAAAAAGTTGTTATGAAAAATTCTCATATTTTCATTAGATTTTATGATATTCACCAGAAACTGAATTGTTAATTCAGTTGAAAAATGGTCGAAAAGTTAATCGATATTGACTCAGCTCGCATTTTTTTGCTTTCAAACACATTCGATTGAACTAAATTCGATTAGTGGAATAAATTATAACGTTAGATTGCTCTCCAGTCTCGTGTCAAAACTATTGAAACCAATAATTACTGCACGTTAAAGCCATTGAGTGCTCAATACCTCAGGAAAACTCTGTGTGATTGTCATGTTCTGTCTCTAAACATTATCAAAAAAATTTATAATTATCACTGCACTTTGAACCCCGGGTATCTCTCCCATATGAAAATTAATGACCTTGAAAGAGCCTTAAGTATTCACATATAATGTTAATGATGGCATTCATCTGGATTTCCCCTGGAATGTTAACAATAATCGATGAATTTTGGTGAAATATATCTTCAATTTTTCTAGACTTTCTCTCAAGTTACAACAGAAAAATTTCCACAAAATCCAACGAGGCCGGAAAATTTCCGATAATTAACGATTTCGGACGAATGTCATCAGGATATAGCACCTATTCACCTTCCCCCCCCCCCACCCCCCCACCCCCCCAAGCCCTTCGGGTCATTGAAAAATCTCGTTATTGATACCTGCCAACGGCTTTTTCTGTTACTAGGGAGGCGATTGGTAGTTGAGAGGGTGGGACAGCCAGTGACAAAGGTGGTCAACCCCCTTGGTACAGTGATAACAGTTATGGCGGATGAAGATGATGCGTCCTCATCACAGGAATTTGATGACGATACAATAGCTGAGGGCCCAAGAAGTGTTTGCGCCGAAGAGGGACCAGCATCCCTTAACGATATCGATACAGATGTCAATCCACTTCGTAATTTAACGGAAATATGCGCTGAAATGAGATCAGCAAGTGAACCAGCAATTGATAATGTACCTGATGATGAAATACGTGATGTCAAAGAGCACAAACAATTGTGCGTTGAGGCAGCATCAATGACATCAGACAGCTGTATCATTGATTATCATAGGGATTCATTCAGAGATGTACCAACAAGTTTGAGCCTCTGTGTTGAGCAAGGTGAGATACCAAGGAGTCCAATGACACTGGCACGTGAAAATTCATGGATTAAAAAATCATCAAAACGTGAGGATGATGTACATGAACGAAGTATTGCTGCTGCTAAATACGTTGTTAATTATGATGACGATAGTATTGTACTTATGGAGAATAAAACAACAGAGTTTGATAAATATTGTGATGAGCCTGAGCCAGAGAAGATTAATATGAGATTGGGTTTAACAGTCGGTAAGAGAAATAAGAAGAAAAATTCAGTTGTGCCAAAGTATCGTCTGCAGGAGCACGAGGACAGTGTCATTATTGAGGATACAACGGTGATTAAGAAGATGGATGTGAAAGTTGTGGAGTCAGTTGTTGATACTGAACATGAACCAGTGATGGAGAAGGTTGTGGAGACAGTTGGGGATACTGAAGATATGATTGTTGAGAGAAGTGATCAGACGATTGATAATTTTATTGAACTCAA
This sequence comes from Diachasmimorpha longicaudata, assembly GCF_034640455.1. Taxonomy (NCBI): domain Eukaryota; kingdom Metazoa; phylum Arthropoda; class Insecta; order Hymenoptera; family Braconidae; genus Diachasmimorpha; species Diachasmimorpha longicaudata. The sequence goes on from NC_087242.1 coordinate 2,566,993, forward strand.
GGCCCTTGAAGCACTCACTGATGAGGATTATCCACCTGGGACTGAACCAATGGATGCTTCTGTATCAAGTTTGGGTAAGATTAATCTACCACTGGAGATGCCTGTTCTGGATGACTTCAACTGCATGGATTATCACATTATCGAGCCCAATATCTTCAACAAGGAGACTTATCATGTTTCTGATGATGATATCGAGCACATAAGTTCGGAAATTGTTGTTGAATTTGTGGATACGAAGCTCGAGCGGTTTGAGAAACTCGATAATATTCAGGATTACGATATATCACCGGTGAGACACAGAAAGGGTAGCAAGAGCACTATTTCTGATGATGATATTGAACATATACAGGCGTCGGAGATAACAGAATTATTGGAGCGTGCCAAGTCATTTGCGATGGAGCGCGATGACTTTGGTAGAAAAGGAGTTCTGTCTGATGATGATTTGGAGCATGTTTCGAGTGCAGAGATACCGGTGGATGTACCACAATCACCAACACTCTGTCCATCATCACCACCAGTCGATAGTAAATCCCCAGAGCCACTTGACAAACCACCACCGATGAGATATCGTGGCTCGAGAAAACGAAAGGACGTTGTTGTCATTGATTCTGATCCAGCAGAGGCCGAAGTGACAGTCATTGTGAACTCTCTGGAGACACCCAGTGTCTGGAATAAGAGTAAGAGCCCAGACAAGGATCTCACCGAGGATGTTGACAGGTGTAATGAGCCAAAAACTGATCAGAATTCGTCGCAGAGTCTTCCCAAGAAGACACGAGTCAGAACACCAAAGGCAGGACAAATTCCAAAAGTCTCTAATGTCATTGAGATCATTGATATCGATGCTATGCAGAAAGCTGATATGGAGATTGCTGGACCACCACCACCAGAATGCAAGATTTTAGACGGTTTTGGTGACATGTCGATGAGAATGAAGAAGTCCAGGAGGAAGAAGGTACCTTCTGCTGATGGTGAAGCATCTTCCAAGGCAGATGTCACTGAGAACAATTGGGAGAACCTTCACAAGCCGAGAATCGAGGAGCAGAGGGATGTGGTGCAGGTGGATGAGGAAAAGGTCAACAGAGAGAGGTGTGATGACACTGGACAGGGGGATAAGAGTATCAAGAAGAGGGGAAAGAAGACTGTTAACTCGGTCAATGATATCAACTCTGGCTCAGGATCAGAAACTGGTGGCTCTGGGGGTGGTGAGGGGGAACAGGGGGTGGGTGATGAGGGGGGGAAGGGGGGTGAGGTGTGCAGTGAGGATAAGGGAATGAAACAGAGTGATTCCGATCAGGATAATCAACCGGAAATCTCTAGCTCACCCGATGATCTCAATGCTAATGTTGTGCCTATGGATACTGAGGAGGATAGTGGTGTTAAAGATGTCAATGATAAAAATCAGTTGACAGCGTCACCGTCTTGGTCGACTGTTTCTAAGAAAAATTGTAGATCGAAGAAGAAAAAGAGGAGATGAGTGGAGGACTGCGTAGACATGCCTAGGGCGAGCCTTGCTCTTTATATTCTTCTCTTGCAAGTTACGGGGGTTGATTAGGGGGGTTTTGGGGGGAGGGGGGGGGGTGATATTGATGATTATTGGAGGATTATAGGGGAGGGCAAAATGGAACGAGAGAGAAACAAATAGAAGTGGAATTGAGGATTTTTTTTCTTGTGTTTGAGTTTGATAATTTAGGGAGGGGAGAGGGTAATTGTTGAGGAGGTTCTTGCGAATATCATGCGATCTGATGGGAATAGCGAAATTTTTATAATAACCTTTTTTTTAGAACTTGAAGTGAACTAGAAAAAAGGTTCTCTGGAAAATTCTGCTATTTTCATCAGGTTACGCGATAACGAACGCTGAAGTGTAAAGTGAAGTTCCTGATTCCATCTCAAATTAGAATTTTTGTATATCGTTCCGTTTTGCCCCATGTTCTATTTAATTAATGAATAGTTGGAGTGTTTTAAATAATCTGCAGTCTGGGTGTAAGTTTTTTATGGAAATCTTTGAGGAAAAATAGTCAAAACTAAAATTATTAGAAATTTTCGGGGAATTAATTGCGTTCAGACATTTGTTAAGATGTTTAAACGCATATCAACATCTTCGGAATTCACAATCACAGAGATATGAGTCAAACTCAAATTATTTTCCATAAAAAATCATCGCACGGAGATTATTTAATCGTCAACGAGACACCCCCGTCTCCATTCAAATCCTCGAATTTAGTTTTTTGTTTTATTTTTCGTTTTTTGGGACGAGTTTACGATTTTTTTTTCTGTGGCTTTTTTTAATTATTTATCGGACATTAGTCTCTCTGCTTGAGTAAGGCTCACGATCACACCCAATTCTTCTAGAATTTTAGAAGTCCACATTTTATTTTTTTTTTGGCTATTCCAACGGTCGCATTAATTTTTTAGTGATAATTTACTGAGATCTCACAATTACGTTAGATGAAAAATCTTTTTAGTATTCACTAGTTTAAGGGGTGATTTTTGCTTCCTCAATTACCCTGCCTCCCCCCTTCCCCCGCCCCTTCAACATTTAAATCTTAATTTTCCCTTTTTTTCCTCAGAAAAAAAATATTTTCGAATATTTGATTTAAAAAAAATTTTTTTTTGTTTCAACTCATGAACATTACGGAACTATTTTATCAATACTATTATTGTTTTTTGGCAGAAAGTAAATTTAGATTTGGTCAACAATTTTGTAATTGTTAGTGATGGATTTAAATCGATAGCGACTTTTTAAAAATTAATAACAAAAATCGAAGGGAACGAATTTATGGGGAAGGGGCGAGGAGGAGGGGGGGGGGGAGGGCTTGAGGAAGCCTTCAGGAGGTTCTTCGTCCAATCGTTTAATTTATTACTTCGTAATAGTTGAGATGCCAAATTTAAGGGTTGAATAATTATGAGAGTGATTTTTCGATTGAAAATTATTAGATTGGGCTCAATTATTTTTGCTTTAATGAATTATTTAATGCGACTATGGACTTTCGTTAGTTTGATAACCCTACAATGTCTACGAGAATAGAAATAAAAGAAAATTTAAAAAGAAAAAAAATGGGAAAAACGCAAAAAGTCTTTCTTTTTCGTTGAATATTTGCGTGAGTTAAGACTCGTGTAATCGATATTGAGATTTTTAATTCTTCAAATTTAATGGGAAAAACCTCAGCGGATTATGTATTTTTAAAATAATTGGCCATTAGGTGTTCATTTGCGATTAATAAGCAAAATTAAAAATCTAGCTTAATTGAATGATAAATTTGCGTGATTTGTGTGAACTCGCGGTTCTTCAAAAATTATTTTTCAATTATTTTTACAGCAGAATTTTGGGGGGAGGAATCAGTAGTGATAGAGAGGAAAAAAGACGTTTTATTTGTTAGATATTTAATTAATTCTAGTTCAATTCAATTTAGTAACGCTATTCCAATAATATTTAATTGGAACTATTGTAATTATTTTAATTCCTCTGAAGAAAACTTCCTTAAAAAGTTGAAAAAAAAAATCATTTTATTGCATATTATAATTTTTAATATGATAAATTTTATTCAGTTTAGTTATGTATTTTTTTTTAGATATTTTATTAGTTGCAATTAACTCAAATTAATGAGAAAGTAAAATTTGAGGGCGACTTCCTCTCCATCACTTTGCTACGCATTAAATAACAACAATCGTTCTTTAGATCGAACCGTAAATTTACTTCGTTGGAAAAAATTGAAATAAAATTGAATGAAATTGTAAAAAAATTTTTGAAGAACTGTAAAGCCACTGAAGTATTACCATCATATTTAATATTGTCTTAATAACATACGTAAGTGTAAATCGAAAGGTTTCTAAAATATTCACGCGTTAATTCATGAGAGTTTTTTTTTTGTTTACGATTGACTGTTTTTTTTCTCTCTCAGCTATCGATTTTTCCATAATTTTCGTCAACATTGAACGCAGTCTCCACATTATCTATTTATTAATTTTTAACAATCTTGTGGTGATATCAAGACTGTCTACATTAGTAGATTATCAAAATGAATTATCTGTTCATTACTGTCTTCAAGATTATCGTATTTATTTAAATATTGTCAACTGTATTTTTTTGATTTTCTCGAGAGGGAAAATTATCGCCTTTTTCACCCACTTTTTGCTCTTTTCATTATTATTTATTGAATTTCGGCGTTCAATGTCGGATAGTTGATCTTCTCAAGGTTACCTGAATACATTTTAAACAATTTCTTTTTTTCAGTCACGAAAAAATAAAAAATAAACAAAATACTCACGAGAATTTTTTCATTCTCAAAAATGCTCTTGAATCCTGTCCCCACAGGAGTGAATAAAAAATAATTAATTAACGATAATATTTATCGACTAGAGCCCTCATTATTTAGGATTTTTCAAGTGAATTTGGAAAGTAAAATGAACAAATAACAATTTATTCTCAAATTGGGAATGCCATTGATTAAGTTTTAATAATAATTATTCAGTTAAAATTATTCTTTTGGAGACTGCGAGTTTCGATAATCAATTTCCCTCCACCGAGTGCTGCTTGGTTCTATAATTATTTATAAAAAAAAAATAACGAGACATTTTTAGCAAAACAATCTCTTAGAACAAAGAAAGACGATTAAAAAAAATACTCCTAATTTAGCATTGACACTCTCTCGAAAGAATATTATCATATTCTTTTAACCACTTCTCATTGACATCTCTTGTGGCAAATAATTGATTTGCACATGCAGCTTAAATTATAACTAAATCACGCGGTAAAAAAATATCCAAAGTGTTCATTAGAAAAATGTAATTTGATGGTAGAAAAAAAAAATCTTTGTTGAGGCTGCGAGAGAATTAATCAATGAAATTAGTTTTATCCTCTTGCTTTTCATTAATTTTATTCAGAAATTTGTCGAGTGAATCTCTTAGGTGAGTCTTAAGCTATAAACAATTGTCAATAAATCTCGATTATCAATTGCGTTAGCATTTTACAGTTATTGTAAAAATAATCTGAAATATGTGTTCGTGATTGTCCCCATTTTAGTGTACCATTGGCTGAATAAGTTTGTCAACGATCTGAAGTTCGTTGCAATTGAAAAGCTGAGTTATTGTCATTATTTATTACTTGCAATCAGCTTCAGGTCTTACGAATTTATTGGGACGATTGTACGTGCACAACTGTAAGGGAGAATGGGGTAAAACGGACCCTTCAGGTAACAAAGAAAATCTGTCGGTGGCAGTTCTTTTGTTGTTGTCAGAGGAACAAATGTATTAGAAAAAATACAGCTGTAACATAACCTAAAATTTTTGTTCGCATCTCACGTGATTTTCAATCATTTCTTGGGGTCCCATTGTACCCCACGTGTCTGTCTTATCGCATTCTCCCTTATGATAACTAGAAAGTGAAAATTTACGTTTGGAATATTAACCTGAGTAGTAATTATCATTTAATTATCCAAAAATCTGCTTTTCTCTCGTCTGATTATTGACAGTGAAACGAATAAATTGTCAGTAGTATGTGGCACACTAATTTTATTTACTGGGATTCTCTGCTATCGGCATTATCCTTTACATGCGGGCATGTATACCTACAATGTTCGTCAACATCGATTTATTCGTCACAAATAGTCTTGGAGGACAAAATAGTTGTATGAAAATAATAGTTGCGCAAATTATCTGGAGACAGTTGTATTAAGTCACGATTGATTGCATAGTATTGGCCAAAAGTACCTTGAAAATTGTTTTAAAAATGCAATTGAGATGAGTTATTGAGGGTTGAGAGCTGGGGTGAAGTGACGAGATGCCATTAGAACCGAGGGTGGCGGCCATTTTGTTTCTTAAAAGACAATATGAAGAGACAGTTCATTCCATTGTTCAACAGTTGAAGTCAATGGTGACCAGAAAAATGGAGTCTTTGATAAAAAAAAAAGGCAAATGGAACCCTTCGTCAAACAAGATGGCCGACATAGCACATCGTGGAATTGTCAATGTCTGAAAAATGGTGCATTTTTAATGGTTAGAAACATTTTATTTAGTAATTAACAAAATCTTTCTTCACAAAATCCATTGGAATGTCAAAGATCCATTGAAAATTCAGGTGATAATTTTTTTTTTATGTCTTCTGACACTTTTGTGCATCAAATATGGCCGAAGATGTCGTCCAAGATGGCGGCCGGAAGGCCTGAAATAAATGTTGTATACCGAAGGGTTAAATAATTGGCAGGATATCATCAAGTGAAACATAAAAATTTGTCTGAATGGATTTAATTTGTTTCTCCATTTGTGAAAAATATTAACAAATTCAGGAGACGTCTCGTCACTTCACCTGAGTTAAATAAAAATAATCGGTGACAAATATAGTGTTTTTGTTATCGACAAATCACTGATTAATCGTAGCTTATCGTGGATAATTAGAGAATGTACCTTAGTAAGATGAATTGCAATGTTATAAGATAATTAGCAATAACGAATCACTAACTAGTTTTTCTTCTGTGTAGAATTCATTGAAAAAGAAAATTGTGTTAAATCCGTCATGAAACGATAAAAGTACCTAAACAAATGAAAATTGTAAAGGAAATTTCAACCCTCTCTCGACCGAAATCTCCAAGAAACTTTTTGGAAAATCACTCGAGACTGTTGAGCCAAATAATCGAAGAATCATGTCAATAAAAAATAACTGTTTTGAATAACCTAAACGCTTAATTATCGTCGACAATTGTTCTGCATCGAGAGGGGGTGAATTTTCTTCCGACAAATCTGCTCATCTAGAGTAGCCACTGAGCACAAAAAACTGGCGTGAGTTTGAGACAAAAAACATTTCAGTGACAGAGGGGATAGGCTAGCGTTTGTGATAATTGATTTAAAAAAAAATACGCTGGGCTCTTGAACTATCAGATTATCAATAACTGAACAAACTAAATACAGACGAACAAATTTAAATTTATAGAGATATATTAATGCACGACGAGTAATTGTATAAAATGAGAAAAACAAAAAAATGAATTTTATCGATTGTATTCACGTAAGACATTAAACTTAATGTGCTGTCGCATACGACAGAGGGATAAGAGCTGAAAAAAACTATTAAAAATTGAAAAATAAAAGTATTGAAGACGGAATAAAAATGTTTTTCTATTTTTGTTATCTCCAGTTGAGGGAGGCCCTAGGAAATTCGAGAGTCGTGTGATTTTTTAGAAGTTAAATGGAAAAATTATCTGATAAAAATGTACCTTGTCCAGCCCTGAATTCTCCAAAAATTGTGTTAACGAAAATGTCTGCCACCTGTTACATTTCGAGATGTGCATCGAATACTGACGACTGTCACAATCGATTCTAACAGCTTTAGTTATTTATCTGAATATTTTCACGTCACCAGGACTCTCGTATTCACCTGTTCTCCTCGGAATTCAGTGTCTCTGACAGAAAAAACACTCACAAAAACCTTAACGATTACTAACCCACCTCTCGACAATTTTGTAACGAAACACCAGCGACAGACTCGATCTAGGGATTTGCCAAATATTTACAATGGCTGTCGAACCCCTGAAAAATCCCCTAGACTGAATCTCTCGCTGAGGTGCACCCAGTTATCACAGTTGTGAATAATTTTGTCATCGCGAGACTGTCCTATTGTCCATGAAAATAAAATGGCGGTTATTATTGCAGGGGGAAGCCAATCAGTGGCGAGCTACGAGGACCTGAGCTCCAGTAGCTTTAGTTCAGCTAGCAGAGCATCTCTAGACGCAAGAAGCTCACCAACAGCGTCATACGGTGGTGAACCAATAATGGTGTTTCCTGGTGATAGCAGTGGTTCCATCTGAGATTACCTGAGGTGCGCAACTGCCCTGCCCAATTGGTTGCGCTGCCTCAGATAGAAATTCACGAGATAATTGATAAATTGAGAGGAAGACGAGGTGAGACGACGACGAGGGACGAGTTGAGCTTTTGGATGAGAGTTATTGAGTGCTGAATGTGAAAGTCGAATGACAAATATCGGATACAAATTTTTTTCAATTTTTTTTTATCGTAAAAGTGAGGGTGTGAAGGAGTGAAGGGGGAATCAAAATGGCCGACTCGTGGGGAACGCCAAAACATCGGTTTTCAAGGGTTCTCCAGGTAACAAAAATGTGTCTAATATTTTTCATGAAATTGTTGGGTCACGTCAGCTCTGTCAGTAGACAAAATCCTGCGACAATGCAGTTGTCAAGAAGTCGTGAGGATGAAACAATTCCGTTTCTATTTTCATTTCCAAATTTTATCAGCTGAATTTATTCCGTTTCTGGTGTTCGTCAACAATTTTACGATCGTTAGATGGACCTCGATGGTTGTGATAGTAGAAGATAAGTTGTCATTGCTTTTATTTTCGTTTAATTTGAGTTTCGAAATGAATATTTTACAGTTGACAAGATCATTTTTGGTGAATGTCTCCTCGTCTGCCAAAGTGGCGACATTTTTATCTCAAAGAACCATTTTATTTCAGGTTTTTTTCCTTCAAAAAAATTAATTTCGTCCCTCGACCGTTAATCGATTACCAATTGATCAGGATCGAACCAGTGATCGAACGACTATCGATCGAGTGCACTAATCGATCTCGTATCGAATAACCATCGATCGATTCCCCAGGGCAACTCCATCATTCACCGAAAATTGATCTTGAATTCTCTTTTAGCGATTCAACTTTTGTTAAAAATCAATTGTCTCAACTTTTCCCCAATTCTTTTGCCTCCAGATTACCCCGAGTGCAGCTTAACTGAGACAGTGAATGTGAAATCAAAAGATATTTCACCGAAAGATTTTTTACAATTACAAGAGAATAATTGACATGGAAATGTGAGTAGTGAGGTGTGTGTGTGAGACACGTGACCCCAATTAACATTTTGGGAGCACAATGATCTCCAGAGTGACACGAAACCTTTTTTTATTTTTTTAAAAACAACCCCTAGGGAATTTTGTGTCCCACCGCCGAGAGAGGGGAGAGATGGCCCTTCAAAATTTTTGCATTTTTTTAAACAAATCCCTGAGTGAGCTAGACATGAATCTCTAGAGTTTGTTATTACGGTGGCGAGTGATTCGACGGATTTAATGTAGATAAAAAGCGTTACAGGACATTTAGTGTGACCAAATGAAAGTCAAAACGATACACAAGGCTTAAAAAAATGTAGCAATTTTTTCGTGGAAACAGAGTAAGTACAATAAATATTGTGTAATAGGTGTTCCACGAGAGATTTTTGCATAAAATGAGTAATAACATTCGGCTCTGATTGTTAAACGTGAAGAGCTGAAGAGAATATTTGACATTTGATGGATGAAAATCCACGAATTCGTGATTTTTTGACTGGCGACAATCTAATTATCGATCTTTCAACTAACAATAGTCCAACTAATTATTTAAACAAGATTTAATACTGCAATTAATTTTTCAGGTACAATTCAGGTACCGAAGGGAGTAACCGAGATATGTGGACTTCCCAGTGGCGTTTTTGAGGAATATCTCCGAATCTAGGGGAAATGGCGGATTTTTTGTCATGACATTTGTTGTAGAACTCGATACGCTCTACAAAAAAGGTTCCAATGATTTTTGCGGTATCTTCCCTAGATCTCGAGATATTCGTCAAAAACTGCGAGTAGTCGAAAGTGACTTATCTCGTTTTACCGCTTCACAACTTAATTGTTGTTAATTTTAAAAAATAATGAAAAATTGGATGTCAATCAAATTGAAATTCAGTTAAAATGGCATTGAACATTTTAGGGGGTCGGATAAAAAATTCGAGGAGGGATAATCCCCATACAGTTTGGGGCGTCAGTATCAAATGAACTGGAGAAAGGGGAATCCCCGAACGTTCAGTTCTGCCAATTCAGTCTGACTTCCATTTCTAGAGAACACTAGATGATTCAGATGATCAGTATCAGATAAATTTATTCACCAGAAGAATTCTAAATAGAAACTTCAGCTAATTTCGAGAAATTTTCCAAACAAATTGACACCTTCAAGATAAAAATTTTATCTTATCTATCGCAGATGAAATGCTCATTATTAATAATAAATTATTGCTCCGCCTTGTTGTTACTGACTACAAAAGGTTTTTGATGCTAAATTTGAGATATCTGAAAAATCTAAATGAGTGAAAATGCAAGTTCTGGATCGTTTTTAAAAATCTGTAAATGAATAAATAAGTTGACATGTTGTAGTTGAAAAATAGCAGTTGATCTGTCGAAGGTGAAAAGACATGTCATAAAACCCAGAGGTTAACTTTCGTGGAATGCGAAGTAGATAATTCATCGGTGTTAATGTGACAGAAACCCTCAGATCGTACCAGTTCAATCAGATGATGAAAAGATAACCAGATAAATCCGCTAGTTGAGATACTGGGGAGGGGGAGGAGTCCGATGGCAGAGTCTGCCATTTTTTTCAGATGTTGAAAATTAAAAAAAATTGAAAGCACTCAATACAAATGATGAAAAAATGAGAATCTACGTGATAGCTTGATGATTGCTCATAAGTATATTTTTCTACCCATTTGTTTTTTCTATGATATGATGAAAAATGGCGTTCGTCAGATGATGAGTTTTTTAAGGGACAATCTAGAAGTAGAATCATCTGGTACGATCTGCAGTAGTTGATCATGTAATCGCATATTTCTTATCCAACGTATAAACTTCCTTTTGTTGTAAAACGTTGTAATATGTACATTTCAATTGTGAAAGTGAATGTGTGCGTACAGTTGCCCTCGGGCCTTCAATTGAGGTTAAGGTCATTGTCGTGGGTGCGGTAATTTCAATTTTTTTCTGCGACACAAGATGACTCGTCGATTTGATTTTTTTTTCTGTAAATTTGTTGACACTAGTTCCGCACTGTGGTTTATTTTCATTAAGACTTGGCGAGTGGTTCATCAGGAAAAAAAATGAAAACGTGGAAATCGCCTTTACCGACCGACATGTTAAAAATAAAAAAATCTCAGGACTGAGACGGTAGAGAAAAAATCTTCTGGGGACCTTTTTCAAGGTCATCGTCAGGGTTATCTATAGAAAAAAAAATCATTGGAAAATGTCGACAATTTAATCCGCACGACAGCAACCTTAATTACTCTCACGATTTGTTGTCATGTTTTTGACGCACGATTACTGATGATAATCAATGATTAATCATGAATTTATCATTTATTCGTCTGATTTTTTGGAGATTTTACGGGGATTGGATGGTATTGTAATTCCAAAATGGTTGACAAAACAAAATGGAGACTGCAAATTTTTGGACATTTTTTTTTTCCATTTGAAGTTTATTAAGATAAAGTGAAGATAAATCAGTCAGGATTGTGTAGATTTCTATATGTGCGTACAGAGGAGGATCCAAGAGGATTGACTGAAGTAGAGGCTTCTGGGGGTATTAGTGACCCCAGCGGCATCGTAGTACCTCACCCCAGAAGAGGCTGGGCGCCATTTGCAATGCGGGGTGCAGATGGACTAGATAAAAATGGAGGTGTCCACTGCGTCACCGAAATATATTTTTTTCATTGAAATTAGATGACATTAGGACGAGCACAAAGGAAGATATGAGGACGCTTCATTTAAAATTAAGGAGATGGAGAAGGCGTCATTTCAACCCCCCACCACCGGGTTCGGTTCTACCATTTTTTAAAAATTTTTTCTACAAAAAATCGAATGTTTTCTTGATTCGTGGTTTCAAAGAAACTCTGAAAATGAGGATTTCGTGTAGTAAAATAGGAATTAATAATTATTTGCAATTAAAAGGGGGTAGACACCCCAGGATTGCGTGTGACGTCCTCCCTCTTCTGGGGTGAGGTACTACGAAGCCGCTGGGGTCACTAAAACCCCCAGAACAGAGCCTCTACTTCAGTCAATCGTCTTTGGGATAATCAGCGGATCATCTACATTCTATTCCCATAGGTTATAAATATTTTTTATTTTTTTATAATCTATACGTCTTTATACCCGCGAATTTCAAAATTTTAATCGCGATGACACTGCTCTGAGTTTGTTAACGGTATTTTGTATTGAATTTTCAATGTGATTTGAGGATATTGCTATGCAAACACTAATACCACGTGTATCAAAATTTATTATTGATAAATATCATATTCACTAGTGTTTCGTCTTAACTATTTCTCATCACATTGCGACGATAGAAATAATTGATTTATTTTTTAATGCCATATTATTTAGTGATTCACCGTAGTCAATAATTGCAGCAAGAATTTGGTGAATTTAAGTTTATGATCGTAACGAGGTATTTTTTTTTCAAGATTTATGAGAATTTTTTGGTGATGATATTTAAATATTAACGAAATCTCTTGCGTTCCATTGAAATATATATTTTTGTCTTTCTATTATTATTCAAATTATTGAATATTTATATTCTTCACTGTTTTATCATGATTTAATGTATTGAAAAAATTGAAAAGCAAAGTTTGATTTATCGACAGGGGACTTTGTATTTTTCTGTAAAATAAAAAAATGTAATGAGAGAAATATACGTCTTCTGTATTATTAATTATCTGAACGTTTAATTAATGATTCGATAAATGAAAAGGGACAATGGGGGATTTTTATTTTTTTAGATTTAGAGAGTTTTAGGTGATTCCCCTCGGGATGTGCTGAAGGGGATTGACTAAAGTAGAGGGTCAGTTCTGGGGGTTTTAGTGACCCCAGTTGCATTGTAGTACCTCATCCCGGGCGAGGGAGGGCGCCACACGCAGTGCTGGGGTGCCCGCTATAGTCATAATCGATAATCGATTGTCCGATAATCGATCATCGATTGTCCGGTGATCGATAATCGATTGTCCGATAATCGATCATAGATTGTCCGATAATCGATTATCCGGTGATCGATAATAATCGATTATCCGGTGATCGATAATCGATTGTCCGATAATCGATTGTCCGATAATCGATTATCCGGTGATCGATAATAATCGATTATCCGGTGATCGATCGGACAATCGATGATCGATTATCCGGTGATCGATTGGTGAAATGAATCGATTGGGGCGGGGTATAATCCTGAACACTTGGAAGTGGTCAATGATCGATAAAAAAATTGAGAAATTCCAAAATAATTTGATTTTTATTTGTATTATGCTGCATTATAAATTATTAATGATGAACCCGACCAGAATTCCAGGAGGATGACATTGAACACATTTTCAAGTTTACATTTTTGGAGATAAAATCGCTTTGCACAGCGATTAAATTCATTTTTTTAATTTGAGTCTTTCATCAATATTAGCACAGGCCAATTTGCATAAATTATGGGATAAGCACCTGCACTCATATATTCGCAACGCAGTTCGTTCAGTTTGTAGTTCTCCTCTCAATCAGGAAATATTTTGCAAAATTAGATCTGATATTTTTGTCGGGGTTTTCGAAAAAAAAACTCAGGAGCAGGAAAATGTCGGCGACGCCGGGGGAAAAGGGGGGCGGGGATGTGGATAATTTCGAAGATCTGGAGGAATTGTGGGAGAATATATTTAATATCGAATTTACGGGTAAATATATTAGTGTGAGGGGGGTGCGACTGCCAGAGAACTTCACGAAATTTGCAAATGAGATCGAAAATTTTGAAATTCGAGACGATGACGTGTGGGTTTGCAGCTTTCCCAAAGCTGGTGAGTGAAAAAAATCCCTAGAAGTGGTCGTTTGACCATAGGTTGGTGCCCCTGGGGATATTTCACCAGAGACGTTGCCAAATTCACCCTACGGTGTTAGAGGGCCTTTACCGAGGATCCGGCAACGTCGCAGTCGATCCCGCAACGTCGGGCAGTTAAAATTAATTAATTAAATTAATTTCAAATTTTTCCCGTCAGCTAATTCGTTCCATTAAGTTAACAAATGAAAAATTATAAGGTACCACGTGGACACAGGAAATGGTTTGGTGCCTAGGGAATCATCTCGATTTCGAAGGTGCGAAGGTGGATTTGTATCGACGTTTTCCGTTTCTCGAGTGAGTGAAAATTTATTAAATATTTAGTGGATAAAATTGCGAATAATTTAATGAGAAATTACTGCAGAAAAGCTGCTATTCTGGATTATTCAGCATTCGAAAGGAAAAATCCTGGGGAAAAATCGAAAGAACCTGCAGTGACAAGTCTCGAATTCTGCGCGACTCGTCCCTCCCCGAGATTCATAAAAACCCACCTGCCCTTTCACCTTCTTCCTCGGGATCTTCGCGAGGAAAAGACGAATGCGAAAATTATTTACATCTGGAGGAATCCCAAGGACACGTGCATATCGTTTTTCCATCATTCGAAACTCCTGGGGGGGTATCGAGGTGACTTTCCACTGTTCTGCCGACTCTTTCTAGGGGACAAACGTAAAAATTTTAGTTTTTTATTATTAAATAATTTAATGGATTTCGAGGAATTTATCCACCTGTTTTTCAGTTTTGTGTTGTCCCTATTGGAGCCACATTCTGGGGTTTTGGAACAATCGGGATGATTTTCAGGAGAAAATGTTGTGGCTGAAATATGAAGACATGAAATCAGTAATCGATTTTTTATTTTTTTAAGTAGAAGAAGAAACTTGAATTTTTTTCAATTTTTTATCTTAAGTTTTCGAGGAATATCTCCGAATCTAAGGAAGATGGCGGATTTTTTGTTATGACATTTGTTGTAGAACTCGAGTCGCTCGACCAAAAAGGTTCTAATGATTTTTGTGGTATCTTCTCTAGATTTCGAGATATTCGTGAAAAACTGCGAGTAGTCGAAAGTGACTTATCTCGTTATTTCACAACTTATTTGGTGTTAATTTAAAAAAATAATTAAAATTTGGATATAAATCAAATTGAAATTCAGAAAATGGAATTGAACATTTTACGGTATCGGATAAACAATTAATAATGCTCATTAATAAATCAGTGAATGAAAAAATTCTAAATTAATCACAAAATTATCTACGTTAATTATTCAAGTTGCAAATAATCAATTGTTGAATTAACAAGTTCAAATTTGTAGAATCGTTATTGATGAATCGCAATAAATCGGTTAAAGTGAGAAGTCCACGTGTTTCACGTCAGTAAAATTTTAATTTAAATTAATTTTCACTTTTTTCAAGGACTTGTCATCAGTAATAAAAAAAACGTCGAAATTCTTGGGAATAAATTCGCTTTCTCCGGAGGACCTGGAAATCCTCGAGGATCACCTGAGCTTTTCAAGAATGAAGACCAATCCAGCAGTGAACAAAGAGGATTGGATAGCGTACGTCAAACACTTCGACCTCACCACTGAGTCCGGAAAATTCATGCGAAGTGGTGAAGTCAATCAGTGGAGGGCTGTCATGAGCCCTGAAATCTCCCATAAATTCGATGAATGGACAGCCAATCACATCAAGGATTCTGACCTCACCCTATGAATAAAAAAAAAACCAACCCCTGGGGGATCGATCGAGGGTCCCAACAGAAGATCGATTAGTACAGTCGATTGATAGCCGGTCGACTATTGATCACTGGACAGATGATTGGTCGATTGATAGTCGATTCTCAGTCAATTGGTCGATTGCTCGTTGATTAATTACTATTCGATAGTCAATCGATGATCAATCGATTAACGATCGAGAGTCGATTGTGCTGTGATCGATTATCGATTGTTTTGTAATCGATTATCGATTGTTTCGTGATCGATTATCGATTGTTTCGTGATCGATTATGATTATGACATAATCGTGTCACTTTTTGTATAAAGTCTCATTTTAAAGCTATTTCGATTTTCGATTTCTCAATCACTACACTTCGATTCGATCAATTGCAATATAGCGATGCCCATATACCCCTCCTTTTTCATGTATATTTGCATATGTATATGTATACCTGACTGACCTGACCCCCCCCTAATAAATACAAAAAAAGTTGACCTCAAAATACAGAAATATTTGTAAACATTTGATATAATTATCTCATAACAAACAAACGATATATCTCTTCTCATTAACTTGTTTCCATTTTCGTTGAAATAATTCACTACCAGGTCGACTGTTGTTAAGCAATATTCCTCAGTAGTGTGAAGTATCTCATGGCAGCGGTGAAAATCTAGAATAGCAGAGATCTCCAGGAATTACGTTCAACCGTTTTTTAATCTGCCCAGAAGTCGAGGAAAAATTGTTTATGTGGGATTCTCAAGTCCCCGGGAATATTCTAAAATCAGGAGCTAGAGGGCCTGAATAGGGTTCATCAAAGGAGCCGCAAAATGAAAATTAATAAGAATTATTGAAAGTATTACGAACCGTTGTCACTTGGGGCATGTTCAGCTGTATAAAACCGTACGTTGAGTAGACGTATTCACGTTGACTCAATGTAATCATCAGTAGAATTGACAGTTTTATCGGCATCGTAAATTGTATCCATGGGCAATCGTAAAACGCTTCACGAACTCCAGCAATCTATAATAACAAAGTAAATGTTTATTGCTAAATGGAGAAAATAATCAGAATTTTTCTAGTGTAATTCCGATAAAAATTACTGCGTTGCCTCAAACGAAAGTAATTTTTTTCTAAAACTGCTGACTGCAATATTTGTGAAATGTCGGCGGAATGCTGGCGCGAGAGGCGCATCCGTCGGGAAGTCAATCAACTCGAGTTACCAAAAAATTACTAATTATGTGACAGTCAATAATGAAAAAGGATCGACGACAATCAGAAAGAGCAGAAATTTTCTTTTTCTTAAAAAAAAAATGGAAAATCCTCGTGGAGGATCACCTCGCAGGGTATCATCCCCAATTAGCTCTTAAATTAATTACCTGATTGTTCAATCGTTCAGCGCAGGTACAGAACATCAGAGTTTGTAAAGCAACTCCACACGCGTGTACCATATTTTTGACAACATCTTTCCAATTATTCTCCAACAATCTCTGAAAAAAAAAATCAATAATCGATGCTCACGTGACCCTTTTCATAATCGATCTTAAATCGATCTCAGAGTGATGGATAATTGATGTACATATTGGAGACTGTAGAGGCAGGTGCAGAGATCAATTCCATTGACCAGAACAGTGGCGAACAATATTGGATTGTACAATTGTTCCAAAGACCTGACGTATCTGAAATTCATTGAGAATTCACCAGTGACAATCGATTATTGCTAAAGGACTTTCAGACCAAATTATTATTATTATACTTACTTGAATAATTCCAGGTACTCATCGACAATTGTCTTCAAGCGATTAGAAATTATGGCTGACGACGAGGATGGAATTGTTTCACTGGGACATATTTTCCGGACCTTCTCCGAAAGAATCTACGAACATAAAAAATGTTTTAATTCCCAAATGACAAGAAAAATGTAAAAAATTTAAAAAATCATCACTTGAAAATGAAGAGACAAATGTGTAGTCAATTGAGCAAAAAGTGCATCTACTATTATCCAATATAAACTTATAAAATACATTCCCATGGTTTCTATAGCTACACATATGAAAAATCCTCTGGGAGTATTTATGTGAAAAGGATAACGAGCTGGATAGACTGTTTTCGTGAATTTTAACGATTCATTCGCTGGATCGTGGTCGTTCAAAAAATATCCCCTAAAATACAATTGTCATTATTATTTGGATAAAATATTTTTGGTAAAAAGAAAAATGTTATTGACTAAGGAAATCTACAAATATAAATTTAAAGAACTTCTCCAGAGGAAAAGAAAAGTCTGGGAAAAATTATGGCGCCGAACACTAGAATTACAGATAAAAATTAATATGAATATCGTAATTGTTGTAATAAATTCATTAATTAATTATATGACACTTCGTAAAATTTACTAAACAGCATTATAACATTTCAAGGTCCATCATTTCAAGGACGAACATTGAAATAAAATATATGTGCAATAGACTAGCACTCGAGTAACGACTAGTCGATTGCACCAATGCAGCGGTTCGATTAATCGATTATCGATCTAACAACGATCGACTAGAGATCGCACAATCGTTAATCGACTAGCAATTCACCAATAATCGATTATCATTGTTCGATTAACCGTCTGTTCAGTAATCGATCAACGATCAATCGATTATCGATCAAGCCCACCAGTCGAGCTTTTACCAAACGTACAAAACTAAATTTCGAATAAAAATCAGACCCCTAGGGGTAACAATTAGACCCCTAGAGGGCGAAAGGTGCGACGAAATGACAACGAACCACTTTTCAGATCAACTTTTATCAAAAAAATTAAACTTAAAAGGATATAATTTATCATAAAACCAACTTTCGTCCCTCGTTTCACCCCCTAGCGGTCTAATTGTCCCCTAAAATTTCTTTCCCCGCAGTAATCTGGTAATTTTTCCACTAAACTCACCCCAGTGCCTGTACCACATACGTCGACAGAAGTACAATAATCACGAAAGCATAAAAAATCCTGAAAAAACGTGCTTTTTTCGCTGTTCCCACGATACCTCCAGTGATCTGATTCTGAGACACCTGAATATTCCAGTGATCATGGCAGGTCTTTATCAAGCAGTAAAATTCTCGTCGATAAGCACACAGTCGATACCCCTAGTTGCACCAATATTTTTATACTTTATCTTTTAGATAATTAATAATCTCCATTCTAGTGCTTCGTACTTTGAACGTCGTTAGTGTACTCGAGAGTGTGGCGGCGGCCACTTCAATCGCGAACATGTAATCAGTCTGTACAAGTCCAATAATGTTGGTTATATTACATCCTAGGCCGAAAATTAGGGCGGGTATGACAACGACAAAAGGCAGAACTTCCCAAAAGTACCATTTCGGCTGACAGCCCTCCATAATACTCCCCATGGAGTACAATCCGGTGGCCTGGAGCATGCGGATGTCTCCCCCTAGAAGATACCGAAAGTACAATGGGAAGGGCCGTTCAGATGTATCGACCACCGTCATCGTACGTCTGCGACGAATCATGAACTCTGCTGCACTCATTAAATTTAACTGAGTAAAACCCCAGAGTGGGTTGCGTGTGGCATCGGATGATTTCAGAAAATTGATGTAATGAGCTTTCAATATTCACCAGCGTGCGATGCCGCTGGATGGACTAGAAGATAAGTGGGCGCATTACGGTACATATTAAATTGGTCCGGGGAAATTACCTGTGCGAGAATATATTCGGAAGAAAAATTAATGAGTTTCGACTAGAGTTGCGGGACGAGACCTCATTCCACGAGACGATGTTCACAGTTGAAGAGATACTCTGGGGGATATACAATGTAGGGAGTTTGTGAAAGTTCAGTTCAGTTCAGATCAGTTCAGATCAGTTCAAATCAGTTCAAATCAGTTCAGATCAGTTCAAATCAGTTCAGATCAGATCAGTTCAGATGAGTTCAAATCAGTTCAGTTCAGATCAGTTCAAATCAGTTCAGATCAGTTCAGATCAGATCAGATCAGATCAGTTCAGTTCCTTTTACTGTACTATCGATGTCTCGAAAGTCTATCACACTCATTCCTCATTAAACCGTCGTCTGAGTTAATTCGAATTCAAAACTCATTTAATTTTGAAATTTTCAATCATAATTTTGATAATTACACTATGGGAAAAAATGAAATGTATATGGAAAGGGAAATGTAAGATAATGACAGTGTAAGTAACCCTCATTACGGTATCTATCACTGTAAATAAATAAATAAATAAATATATATACAATATATTTATAAATAACATATTATATATATAAATATACTTGACTTTTATTGACGTTAGACGGTCCTGATTAGTCTAGAAGTGTAATCAACCTTCCGGCCATAAATAAATATACATATATTTATAATTTTTGGGTGAACTGATTTTTCTATTTTTTTTTGTTCGTTAACATTATCTAATTGACTATCACACAGAAACACCCAAACCCGTGGCGCCTGAACTTTTTTTTCCCACTTTTTTTTTCAACGCATATCGACGTCCAATGAACACGTCGTGCTGACAGTGCCGCGACCGTTAAATTTTTCAAACAAAACGAGTTTGCGAGTGCAGTCCCTCGGCAAATCATCCGCTAATCAGTTGAAGTCCCGATAGCACTCGATGAATTCATTCGAGCGAGTCTTCTCATCCCACATCTCGGGAATTTCGAGTGTTAAAATAGTGAATTCTTTCGGGTATTAAAGTGTTTCCAAAAATTTTAAAATCGATTGCTCCCTGAAGATCGATTGATCGATCGCATCACCGAAATTGGGACTTATTAAATGAATCTCAGTTACCGCTAGTAATAATTAAAAAAGGAATTGGGAGTTGATAGCAATAATATGAGGTGAATAGATTTTATAATGAATTAACGATCAAGAAATTGAAAGATCGTGTGATAAAAAATTATTGACAAGTAATTATCGAATGACTGCGGCACAAAAAATGTCATTGACACGCGCGTCAGTAATTTCCGCCTGTGAATTATTGCTGAAGGACAGTTTTGCCGGAATCTGCTGAAATCGACTCTCGATTTTTCCATCACCTGAATTTAATCGACCTTCAATGATCGATAATATCCATTGGTCTATACTAAATCGAGATAATGGCTAGATGGAAATTAAAATCCCCTGAATTTATCTGGTGGTGTCTGACGATTGTCTTCGTCACTCGATCGACGTCTCAAGTTCAAATGGCACCTGGTGAGTCACAACATTCATTCATCATCGACTTCTACGAGAACACAATCGGCCCGAGATGAGGGAAATGAATGTACAGATTTTTATATTTCCAAGTTCTCAAGTTTTTCGCAATCGATTGCTTCCTGATCAGTCAAGGTCTCGTAATTATCGAGTTGATATTCCGCTGGTGATTCTCGTGCATCTAAAAATCAATAAAATCAATCAATCAATATGAATTCAATAGAACGGAATTTTCTTCGATCGAGTCACTGTTTTTTCCCATTAATTTCATTTTCTTATTTTTCCCTCCGTTCTTCTACGATTCCGTAATGATTTTATAGGGTCAGGAATCATTCTTTATCGGGGGATATCCTCTTCCTCTTTTTTTATCTGACCTAAGCCCAATTGATATTGTCTTTCTCCTCTATTTTATTTTTCGTAGAGCTGACTAGTTTTATCGTCCGATTACCCTATTTCCCCATTTCAACTCCTACTCACGCATATTCACTTTTCCTCGTGTCAGTCTATTTACGTTCGAGGAAGAGCGGGTTTTCCTCGTTGAGAATTCACGTTATTCCCTCATCTTCTGAAAATTTTCTTGAGTATTCGTTGACTATCGTCTTCAGCATCATTTGTCACGGGTTTTAATGAGTCACACGTACGAAGAACCTCAGCAACGGAATTTATAATCATCTTTGAACAGTTTTATGGAATTCCCAGTCGATGTCGATTAGATTCCATTGGAATTCCCTCGATCTTCTCTTAAAAAATTATAAATCTTCAAACACACAATAATTATCATTTTTTCGGTGTATAATACTTACGAAAGAACTCAATAACTAATTGTTTAACTCTCCTAAACAATTCTATTTAATTCCCTGTCGATGTTCCTGAGAAATCTGTAGGAATTCCTCTGGAATTCTCTGCTGTTCAAATTTATCATTTTTTCTGTCTCAGGCCCATCTTCAGACTTCAGTACGCACAGTCGTGTTCGCCCACGAATTTTCAATGCTAAAAATAAACAAATGATTTATGATACTAGGATCAACGTGAGTACGACAGAAATGAGTAATTTTGCATTTTGTTAACATTATTTAAACAAATGCATCGATAAAATTGATGGACGAAGTAATATCTCGAT